>NW_022900931.1:54941505-54979483 GCF_012274545.1 Fukomys damarensis
AGTTTTTTTTTTTTTTTTTTTTTTTTTTTTTAAGTACTAGGGATTGAACCAAAGCCTTGGCACTAAGTTACTCTCTCAGACCTTTTTATTTTTATTCTTCCCTTGACAAGGTCAGGCTATGTTGCCCAGGCTGGGCTTGAACCTGTGATCTTCCTGCCTCCCCAAGTATTGGGGTTATAGGTACCACTGCCCCTGGAGGGTCACAAGATTCAAATATATGCATGGTGCCCCCCCCCCAAGTAAGAGGTACCTGGAAACTGAGGCAACTGCAGGTTCATTGTGTGGTACACATTCGCTGAGTTCCTCCAACCTTTTAGTTCTTTGTTTTCATTTGTTAAGAGTGTGTGATTTAAGATGGGTGTAGTCCCAGCGCTCAGGGGAAACACTCTGAGGCAGGAAGATTGTAAATTTGAGCCCAGCCCAGTGAATTTAGTAACTTTGCAAGGCTCTGTCTGAAATAAATAAATAAGTAAATAAATATAAATAGAGCTAGGGATGTAGCTCAGTGCAAAGGCCTTGGGTCTAAAAAGCTCTGTAATTTAATTCATTCAAATTAATGCATGCCATCTGTTGCTATACAGGCTGCACACCACAAAGGACACCTGGCAAAGGGGCCAATGAGTCTACGTCCTCCCCACTCCGAGGCAGGGGTCTAATTCATGTAAAATTCCACATGGGCCGGCGAAGGCCCTTTGCAGAACACTACTCCACCATACAGCACAGGAGCCACACGGGCTCCGGCTCTGGAGCTCTGGGGCTCTCGTGCTGTCCCTGCCACACTGGTGGTGTGTTGTTTCACCTCTATACGCTGTGGTTTAACCTCTCTGCTCCATATGCTGTGGGTTTGTTGTTTAACCTCTATATGCTGTGGCTCCCTCACCTACAGAATGTGGATAATTATAGGACCTACCTCCGAGAATCTGTGGTATCTCCCTGAGATCATGCGTGTGGGGCATTAAGCAGAAGGCCTGCCACATAGCAAGCTCCCAACAAATTGGCTAATATTATTATTAGCATCATTAGGTGGAAAGAAAAACATTGGGAGGTAGGTTGCAAAAGATCAATGACAGAGCAGATTCTAGAGCCAAACAGATGGTGATGGTGTTTGGGCCATCTGTGCTTTGGTGTATCCATGCCAGAACTGAAATTAAAGACACTTCCAGGAGCATATCTACATGTAGTTGATTTACATAAAACCTTTCCTTCTTTGTCTGGCTCTAGATTCCGTCCACTCCCGGAGATGGCTCTCTGCTGATGGAATGAATGGTGGTTAATGAGCTCTTTCAGTTGTTAATTAGTAAGCATCTATTAAACATGAAAACTGTGTCCTCCAGAAAGCTTTTTGGGAGGTACTCCACCCACCAGAGTCATTCCCTTACTTGTCCCCTCCAGTAGCACTAACTGTACATGACATCCACTGCCACATGGCCATCAGTGCTTAGTGAGTATTCCTCCTGCACTGTGTCCTCAGGTGGCTCTGCAGAGCAGGAGATGCCACTGTACTAACTGCGGAGGCTTCCTGAGGCTACAGAGGGGCAGGGTACTTGGGACTGGAGCATGAGGGCTGTAGGGGAACTGAAGCGCTCAGACTCTGAAGTCAGATTGTTCGTGAATGACACGTTGCCCTCCCACTCCAGGCCTGCCACTGCTATGCACTGCATCAGCCTGGGCTAGGAGACCCACCCTCAGATACGGGCTTGCCTTGACCTGGCGGCACTGGTCTCTGTACCAGCACCTCCCTATTACACCAGGAACTGGTTGGGCCACCTGAACCTCATTGTAGAGAAGGTTGCTTCATCGGGCTCTTTTGTTACTTTGAGGTGATCCAAATCCCAAGCTAGGGCTGGGGTGTGTGTTGGGAAGAGCTCACTCAAGTGGAGTAGACACTCAAAGTTCAGAATAGGGAGATTCATCTCCAGTTGGCTATCTCTAAGGCTTGATTTTGTTTCTTTCATGTTTCTCTATTCCTTGTCTTCTTAGTTCAAGACATTTATCTCTCTGAAGACCCAAGAGTAAAAGACGGGCAGTGGAATGATGGGAGGGATCCAGCCCCCAATGAGGAAAGTATACGGCTTGGCAGAAGGATGAATATGAATTCTAACTCAGCGATGTTAGGTCTGCCTGTATTCTTTGAAAGGTATGATGCTGGGGAGTTAGAAGGGTGGTTAAGATACAGTGCTTTAAAAAAAGGTATATTGCTTGACCTAAGGAACCTAATATTCTAAGGAGAAGCAAGAGAAAACATAAGTTACTTTAGGAACAATGTCAGAGCGATATCAGTGAGTTGATTCAGCGATTTGCAGAGGGGAAGGTGTGGGAAATGAGTGGTGGGAGGAATCAGGGAAGCTTCACCCAGGTGAGGAACTAAAGATGGGAGAAGAGCATTGGAGGAACAAGGAGCAGCACAGCCAGAGGACTGAAGGAAAAAAGGGGCCTATTTGGAAAGGAATCCAGTTTGGTCAGAATGTAATATATTTACAAAGAAATAAAAGAAGAAAGTAGACGGGCAGATTGAGTCTCGTATGGAAGGGCTTTTAGTACCAGTATGAGGACTTTAGACAGATTTGGTAACATGGGAGAAAAGAGCCTGAAACATCAGAGGAAGGAACAAAATAAGGAAAAGAGGCAAAGACAAAAGCAGAGGTTGCACGGTGCCCCTGCCAATCTCAGGGAGGGACAGGTCCAACCTGTCTCCATCGCACCCACATTTACATGAAAGAGATCCACTCCAGTCTCACCTTCCAAATGCCTGGGGCAGAATGGGAGTTGAGAAATCAAAGGCAAGTGGGGATCAGTCTCTACCCCCGCCTCCCAGAGCCTTGGGGGTGGGAGACATGATCTGGGTATGAGTCAGTGGGGTGGGGACCCCGCTTCTGTCCGCATAGACCTCCTTGGGAATATAAAGGGCAAGTGATGCCGCCCCGCCTCACAGCACCCCAAACTTGACACCATGAAGATCCCAGTCCTTCCTGCTGTGGCTCTTCTCTCTCTGCTGGTGCTCCACTCTGCCCAGGGGGCAGCCCTGGGGAGTCCTGAGGTGAGCATCTCACCTGTGCTTTTATTGTGCTTATCATTTGCCTACCCCCAGTTTCTTTATCTTCCATCCATTACCGGACAAATAGCTTCCTTCTGGATGTAGCCCAGGGCTGGATGAGAAGCTGGGGCTCTGAGGAAGGGCGGGAAGGAGGAAGGGCCCAGAACATTTGGGAAGACATTCAGGGTCGCAGATACTTTTACTTCTGGAAGCCATGGTGAAGTGTGGGGTGGAGACTGGGTTCCTGAATCCTGGTGGAGGCAGAGGCTGAGGCGGGTTGTCTGGGTTCAACCGAATCTTTGCATCTGCTGTTCCACTAGAATGGCTTCCAGGTGGCTGGGGGCTTTCTACTACCTCTGGAGCCCAGGCCACAGCAAGGCCCCTTAGGATCTACGATCTAGTCCCCAGGCAGCTAGGAATCCTTGGCCTCTCTACTTCTGTCTTATCCTAAGGTGGGGAATAGTGTCCATTCTGGATTTAAAACTCTAACACAGGGGTCTCATCACACACAACCGATAAGGACCCAAGGGAGTGGTGTGGATGGGCAAGTGGACTGTTTGGGTCTCACACGAAGGGAAGCAAAGCAGCCCAATCTGAAAGGCGGCTGTATTGATTTCATCTGCTTGTCTCTGGGTGGGAAGATGTGGCTATTGTGGTCGGTGCTAAAAGTTTCAGGAAGAAGTGGAACTCTGGATTTATTCATGAATTCCTGCTAATTAAAAGCGTTTAGTTCAAACTGAGAAATAAATATGCCAAGCCACTATGAGATGCGAGCATTTGGATGTAGCGTGGGACCTATGTGTCTGTGAGTCTTTGCGGTGAAGAAGGAATAAAGAGGCTGCCAAGTTGGGCTGCACGGAGGAGGGAAATCCAGATTATAGCCCTGGTGGCAATAAAGTCACAAAGCAAACCGGCCTCCCCAATTAAATGCAAGTGGTTCCCCTCAGCAGCTCGGCTCCTACCTGCACCCTAACCTTCCCCACCCAGCTGTATAGGCTAAGCATGGGTGTTTCGAGAACACTTCAAATGTACCACTCTTGGCATGAAGTCCACTGCAGAACAGTACCAGCTAGTTTTTCCTGAGAAGCATCCTCCTCTCTCCACCCTCTCCCTGACCTGCTGCCTACGTGGATTACAGACCCGGGCTTGCAACGTCTCTGTCTTTCGCTTGCCATTCTCCAGCCCTTCCTCTCTCACATCTGCCAAGCACGTGCCTCGCTAGAAGACGGCGGCTGAAGCGAGGGCCCAAGGTGGACGGTGCAGTTGGCAGGGTGCCGCGTGGGTGAGGCACACATTATGTAATCATTTGCCTCTTTTTTTTTTTCTTTCTCCCTTTCCAGGAAGAAGCTACCGTTGCTAATTATGCAAGAGGATCAGAGGTAAACAATCGGTTTTCCCACACTCCGGCTATAAGTGTACCCCCCTACCTCTGTGCCCCTTTAAGGCCTTCTTAACACCTTGCTTTTTGGCCTAGGCCTTTAACAATCAGTTCCTGAATATTGGCAAGTGGAAAAATGTGAGTATGATTCCCTAGAGCTGGATCCAAAATATCTACTTATGGAGGAGATTAACAGCTTGGGAAGCTGCCATCTTCCTTTCCCAGAAGGCTGGGACTCAGCTTTGTCTTTCCCTGGAACTGAGCTCATTTCTGGCCTTTCTTTTTGCATAGAATTTCAACCCTGATGAGTTCCTGAACTGGCATGCCCTCATGGAGGTAAGTGCCTGGCTGCCCCTTCCTCATCTTGTTTTTTGGCAAGGCAGGACTCATTTTAGCCCTTTTGGTTCATTCTTGAGTTCCAAGAGGCAGTAACTGTCCTGCCCTGCATGGGTGCTGCCCAATGCATCGTCAATCAAAGAAAGAGTCCCCAGGAGGTTGCCACAGCTACACTCTATTGTCCTAAGAAGGCAGTCAGGGAACAGAGCCACAGAAAGAGTTTTATAAGAGGAAGACTTTTGTCAGGATTTTATTTGAATCCTCTTACCCTTCACAAAGGAACGGAGCTACCCAAATGTAGAAGGCCAAGTCAGTGACATAGCTGGACCACAGCTCGCATCTCATGACTGCGTTTATTTTTTATGTGACCTCAAGCAGATGTCTTCAGTTTTCAGAGCTTCACTTTCCTCCTCTTTAATGTGGGGATGGTGACAGTGTCCACTTCAGAGGGTTGCTGCTGAACAGTTAGTGTAAGACACACAGAGAATATTGGCTTTCACTCTAAGGATGAGAAAACAGTTTCCTGGGTACTTCAGGAAGTTCACTCAGTGAGCGCTTCCTGATCCCTGCTTACGTGGCCTCTTCTTTTCTTCTCTTAGTTCATCAAAAAGGCGTTTCCTTTCTTTAACTGGGAGGCCTTTCCTAAGGTAAGACTGTCGTCCGATTCGATGACAAGGATGTGGGTGCAGGAAGAGGTAGTGGACCTGGGAGGGGAAGGGGACAGTAAAAGGAGAAGCCTTCTTCTCGCCAAAGCTAAGGCTCAGTGAAGAGTGGAAACTTACATGACTCCAGACATGGTTTGCCATCAGTGTCCCACCCTACGCTGGCTGCCCTGTGGGGGCTCCAGCACCCGGGGGTTCCCAATCTGACCACAGCCCCTCTACCCCCAGCTGAAAGGAATGAGGAGTGCAGTTCCCGATTCCCAGTGACCATTCCGTTCAAGACCTAGGACTGCTGATGCTCACTGGAGGAGCCTCACTGAAAAAGCAGACTCCTATCCTACAGTAATTCTTTCCTGGTTCAATGTACCAATAAAATGCTTTCCACCAAGCTCCTTTCTGTTTTGGTGTTTTTGAGACAGGGTATCACTGTGTAGTCCGGGCTGGCCTTGAACTCACTATGTAGTCCGGGACGGTTTCAAACTCACAGCGATCCTCCTGCCTCAGCCTCCCGAGTACTGGGATTACAGGCGTGCGCCACCATGCCTGGCTCCAAACAGCTCCTGAATCTGTGATTCTGTCCCTCACCTATGGGACTCGAGAGAAATTAAGGCAGGCAGGCGGAGATGTTGAATTCTGAGGAGACTAAGTAGGGAGACAGGAAGAAGTCCACTGGCCTGGCCCATAGGACGCCAATCACAGAAGTGACAAGTTTCATGAGTTTGTTGAGTAGTGTGGAGATGGGATAAACCACAAACCTGCCTCTCTGTGATTAGGGTTTAGGGGTATGTGTGGGATAAAGAGAGGGTGATCTGACGTGTGGGGAGAGGTGACTGGAAGTAAGAAGAGGTGAAGTGGTCAGGAGTCTGCACACGTATAAGTGGATTTCATGGCTTTGCATAGGACAGGTATGCAGAACATGGCATGTTAGCATGGTCTGTGGGTAGCTCTTGGCTTTCTAGTGTCAAAAGTCCCTCATTAGACACCTCTGCAGGCCCACGGAAGGGGGTTGGTGGCTTTAACCAGTATGCGTTATAGTAGGCCAGTAGGCTATCTCCACATTTCTAAAACACACACACACACACACACACACACACACACACTCACACACACATATCCCAAAACTTTAAACAATCATTACCAAGGTGGGTGGGCATCAGAGGCATTATCTACAGCAAAGCTAGTAGTGATCTATTACTTTATTATTTAGCCATTGGACATTTATCTAAAATCAGTAATGAAAGCAAGTAGCTACTATGTGTCCCTGAAAATAAGACCTAGCTGGGAAATAATCAGCCTTAAATACTAGAGATCACAATCCCAGCCCCATCAGCCTATCCTGGCCTTACCTGAGTTACAGAGTGGCCACTGACCATAGTGGTGGCAGGCGACAGCGACAGCAATATGCCCCACAAATCAAACCTCCTCCCTGACCTCTCTCTCTCCCACCTGCTCTCTGAAAACCTGATTCCTTCTGTGATGGCAATTTTACACAAGAGAGCTATCTGGAATCCAAGATTCAGGACCCAGCTTAAATCACATCAGCTCATCTGAAATTCCTTTCTTTTTTAATTGGGTAGGTCATAAATAAGGAAAACTTAGTAGTGTGACCCTGGGCCATTCTTTATCTGTGCAATGGATGAGGAAATAAATGAGAATAATAACCACCCTGTGTGGCCTTACAAAGGTCAAGTGACCTAAGTATGTGAAGCCTCTTGCGCAGGGCTAAGTACAGAGTAAATTCTCAACAATGCCTGTTCCCTCCACTTCCTCAGTTTCAACAGAGGGCTGCCGCAGAGACCCAGATTCATTCACACATTCACCCAGCCAGCCACTAGCTGAAAAGACCTCAAAACATGGGATGGATTCGGTTTTGGTTTCCGTAGAACATCCTGCTCCTTGTTCTTAAAATGATGAACTAGGATTACCTCTGATTGCTCTTGAAAAAAAGCAGGGAGGGGGAATCATAGAATAATGGACCTGCAACTTGGCTTTATTGCAGTTACCAACTTTATGCAGGACACAGCTACCACCTGGCCAATTTTCCTTATTTACATTGCCTTTGGCTTTTAGAAGCAACTGAGTTTGCAAAGAGTTTGCAGCTTAGTTAAGGAAGCGGATCACACGGGAAGCTAAACTTGATTCTTGCTTTCAAGAAGCTTATAGGCCAGGCGAATAAGACATGTAAGTGTTGCTTATACTATTATATTATATACTATAAATAACAATACACAGAGGACCTGTAAAAGGACTCAGAGGTTGCTTTTGCTGAAAAGCACTGACTCTTCTCTTGGGCCTGCATACGCCTGATACGTATAAGAAGGATACAACCTTGGCATCTTTGCCTCCATTTTGCATCTGTCTCCTTTGTTCTAAGTCATTTTCTCCTGTAGTCACTTTAGTTTCCAGGATAAACATCTCGTGTTTCCTCCCCTGGCAACAGCAGCTTTCTTGTAATGGACACCCCTCACCACCACCACCACACCACGACCATTACTGAGCTAATGGTCAACCACAGCACAGTTTGATCAAAACTACTTGACAATGCACACTTCTGGCCTCCTTCTCCTATCTATTTTGGGAGCTTATGTCGGTCCCCCCGAAGACAGGGCTGACAACCCTGGCCTCCTTTGTCCTCCTGATACAGCTACGTTGAAAAAATTCCTTTCCTGCCTTTCGACATTGCCTTTCCAAAATTGATTCATTGAAATTTCTCAAAGTTAGGGCTCCTCTGGCTTAGAACTGCAGTAACAGGGTGACCAACAAAGAAGAAATAACTGGAGACTGGTCAAATTAAACTACGAAAATGAATGAAAATACTAAACAAAGACTGAACAATCCTAAGTTGGATGATAGAAAACGGAGCAGAGAATGAAGGGGCAGAGGTCCTTAAGAGGCATTTATTGAGTGACTAGATTTTAGAGGAGGGTCAAAAGATCCTGAAAGAATGTTAACCAATCCAAACTCAAAAGCTGGGAAGTAAAAAAGGACTTTTTCCTGGGGTCTTAGGAATAGCAATTCAGTACACTTGGGTTCAGACAGATCTTAATCAGTTGTGAGGAAGGCAGGAAAAGGGGACCTTATATGTTGAGAAGAAATGCTGGTTGTCAGCCGTGGTGGTGCACACCTGTAACGCCAGTACTCCGGAGGCTGAGCCAGGAGGATCACTGAAATTGAGGCCAGCCTGGGCTACATAGTAAGTTCAGTGCCATCCTAAGCTACATAGTGAGACCCTGTCTCCAAAAAACAAAGCAAAACAAAGCAAAGAAAGAAAAATGCTGGCTAGGTGACCCAAAGGACAAAGAAAACGGGGTGAATGTAAACAGAATGGGAATGTCCATGAAACAAGCATCTAATAAGTGCAAGATATGCATCTTGAGGCTCAGGGCACAATGTAATTGTCAAGTTGGTTAGGTCCATTCAGATGCCTGCAGTCAAAGGGTGGAGGTGGCCAAAGTTCACACTTCAGACAGCAGCCGAACCTTGCATAAGTCCTGCTTCCATAATGACCTACCAACTCAATTCTGAGAAGCTCTTTTATATTCTCTCCTAGTAATTTTAATTTATTTTCGTAAGGACAAAGAGTCATCATACACAAGTTAAAAGTTAAGCGTACTGCTGAGATAAAGCAGGAGTTCTGAAAGCGACCTCAAACCAGAGAAACAGGATCATCTGGGATTTAAAAGAAATGCCAATTACTGGGCCCCAGTCCCCAGATCTGTGAAGTCAGAAACTGGGGGTAGGACCCAGAAATCTGTTTAACAAGCTCTCCAGATGAGTTTGATATGCTACAGCTTGGAAATCACCGAAAAAAGGAAAGTTAGAGAAAGATAAATCCAAAATTCAGTATAGTAGTTACCTCTAGGGCAGAGAACCCATGTGATAAGGGAGTGGCATGTGGGGGACTAAGGGAGTGACAAGGCTCCTTCCATATAATGCAATACCTGTTCCTTAAATACAGGCAGCCTTCTGGGTCCCTGAGTTCTATATCCCTGAATTCAACCAACTGCAGATCAAAAATTTTGAAAAAAATCTCATCTGTACTGAAAATACACACAGAATTTTTTGTTTGTCATTATTCTCTACGGGTGATTTAAAGTATATGGGAGGCTGTGCGTATGCTAGACACAAATTCTAGGCGATTTTGTACAGCACACTTGAGTATCTTAGGATTTTGTTATCTGCAACCAATATCCCACAGAAAACTTAGGAACAAGTATACACACACACTCTATATAAATGAATGTATGCTGTTTTTCACATTAATATATTATTATTATTATTTTATTTTTGCCATACTGGGGACTGAATCCAAGGCTTTTGCACTGAACTACATACATCCCCGACCCTTCACAGAAATGCACTAATGTGATTCAGACAATTCAACAAGACCAGTTACCTGTGCTCACTGCGAAATGGTCGATGTAGAAGATATCAATAGATAGCCACACTTCCCTGCATACTTTATACAAACAACAACAAATACACTACACCACCTGTTATATAGGATGTTGAGGTATGGAACCATCTTCAAGACATAATAAAATGAAAGAAAAAGAGGCAAAGCAGTATGTCTCCATGCAGTCAAAGAAAGACACAGCAGAAATATGCACTCTTACATAGCATTTAGGATAAAACTCAAGAAACAACAGTGATCGCCTCTAGGGAGTGAGGTACTTCTACCCCGCATCCTTTTATGAAAAATTTTTTCTTTACAATGTTCATATTACATATTCAAATAAATAAGTTAAAAACTAAAACAGTTTACTAAAGCAAACCAATACATGTCTTTGCATTTTAAGGTACTAAGCCTTGTCCATGGAATGGATGAGTACATACTTCTTCCTGAATGAATAAAAGAAATCTCTTACCTTTACCATAACCTTTTGGTACTTAAAGTGAGGTCTGCGGATCGAGGGCAACAGCATGATTGGGTGATTTTGCCTATTATAAATGGAGAGTCTCAGCTGATCAATCTGAATATGTATTTTAACTAGACACCTAGATTATCCAAATACACAATGAAGTTTGAGAAGTATTGCCTTTAGCATTATAAATGCCAAGCAAAATGCTTTCAAGGAGCCTCTGATCCACTGAGGAGAAAGGAAGTTCATGAGGAGAAAGAACTGGATGTCTCGGAAAGATATGTTTAAATCCAACAGAAGGGAGGAATTGCTTTTGAATCAAGATTAAAAAAATATGAGGGAATAGCTTTTGAGCTGGGCATTAATAGAGACTAAAAAACAAAACCAAGCTCATCGATTACCTTTGGAGGCCACAGGGAACCAACTCGTAGTGAAAATTAATAAAGAAAGGGAATAAATCAAGCATTTATCCATTTTCCCTGGATTAATTGTACCTTGGGGCAAACAAATAGTCTTTGTATGAGAATTTGAAGCAAACAAATGCAGAAGAAATGGTAGAATTATAATATTACCATTGTTCAAAACAATAAAATAATGGATCTAGGCTTGCATCTACAGGGGAGCAAAAATTTTTTTCTTCTACCTTTCTGGGTAAAGTGCCTGTGGTATGCACTTGAATTGACAGAAGACAGATTAACGGGAGGAAAAGTCTAACACATGGGTGCTTCACAGAAAAGAAGTGAAAAACCTAAAGAAGTGGTTAGGCTTGAGAGCTTATATACCATTTTAACAAAGGGTGATACACTGTGGTAAAATGACCAAACAAAAGAAAAGGGGTTTAGACTTCTAGGACAGTAAATTGTGGGGAGAGGACACTAATGAGAGAGATAAGGCTTGTCTATGTGGACTGAGTATCCAGTGATGCATCTTTTCTTCCTGGTATGGGAGGCCTCTTCATACAGGGAACATTAAGTCCTGCTTTTAGGTAGACAGGAGGAGGACAGAGAGTTCCTCCTAGGTTTGCTGTTTCTTAATTGCCATCAGCTCAAAAAGTGGCATATTTGGGAGTGGCTTTTTTTCTTTTTCTTTCCTTTTTATTTTGCAATACTAGAGACTGAATGCAGGACCTTGCACATGCAAGGCAAGTGTTCTATCACTGAGCTATAGCTGCAGTCCTTTTTATTTTTTAAATTATTGAGACCAGGTCTCACTAAGCTGCCAGGGCCGGCCTCAAACCTATAGTCCTTCTGCTTCAGTCTCTCTAGTAGCTGGGAATACAGCTGTGAAACACCTATGTGTGCCACGGGACCCACCTTGGAGTGGCATTCTCAGATCCCTTTCATATCAATGCCTGCTAAGACCATCATATGAAATGCTATTGGAGAACCTTAATGAATCAGGCAGGCTGACATCCCATGAACCCATGGATCTCCCCAATGCTGAAAGAGAGGTGAGGAGACATGTTTCTGCAGATCTGATGTAACAGAGAGCACACAGCATTGCCATAATCACCCCCATACCTGATTAAACCTCTACAATCTAACTATAACTACCAGTTTTCAGGAAATAGGGTACAGAGAAACATGATAAAGGATTACATGGAGAATAAATTAACAAAATCCATAGCATTTCTCATGAGAAATTCCAGAGGACCGATGACCCAGTTTTTTCAACAAAAATACTGTAGAAGAGGAGACTTAATGACAAAAACCAATTTAAAAGGAGCATATCACTTAAACATAATGTATAATTCTTGTCTGTGTCTTTAGTTGGACAAATCAACTAGAAAAGAAAAGGATTTATGAGATGGTGAAGAAAATTTGAATAATGACAGACTGATATTGAGAAACTCTTTAAGTTTTTAGATCTTAAGGTGTTACTGTAGTTAGGCTTACATAATCTTTACGTTAGAAATAGATAATGACGAATTTATAGATGAAGTGATAATGTAGTGGGGTGAGTAGGTTGGGATAAACAATATAGTAGGGTGAGTAGTTATTTATATAAGAAAAGCTAATAATTATAAAGAGAGCGGAGAGATCATTTGACTAGCTTTTACATTTTGTATAGTTTCAAATTTTCTACAATAAATTTTTAGAAATTTTTTCAAAAAATATGAAGCATGCTTTTGGAGCAGGGAGAGGAAGGAGAACTGGCAGTGAGGAACACTTTAATTCAGCTTGGCCATGGGGTAGGTGTGGGAGGCTGGAAATGCAGGTTGGGTCAGATGATGGAGGTCCATGAATGCAAGGTTGAGAAATTCCCACTTGACCCTGTGGTCAGTAAAGAGCCCTAAAGGTGGTAACCACTGCAAGCATAATAACAACAGCCACACTTGTTTAGCTCTTATCATAAGCTGGGTAGTATACCCAGTGCTGTAAATCTATTATCTCAGCTGAACCACATGATAACTCTATTACACCAGCATCATTATTCCTGTCTTATCAATGAGAGAAACTGACTTTCAGAGATATGTGGTAATCTGTCCAACCTCACACAGCCAATACTTGCAAGGCCAGATTAAATCCATGCCTCTGACATTAGCCCCTTGATAACTGGAATAGTTCTGCCAGCACTTATTTTATATAACTTGGAATTTCATTTAAGGCTTTGAAAGAAATACTTTCATTCTTCAAACTCTCCTGAGGGCAACAGGCAACAGATGAAGGCATTTAAGGGAGTATAACTTAGAGGATGGGACACAGGCTTTTAAATTAATCAGATGGTTTAAAATGCTGTTCCTACCACATCGGTTCACAAACTCAATTCTTTCCATGTGTCTGGTCGCAAACTGAACTGGATGAGAACCAAATCAAATTTTCCCATGTGGTCAACATTGAACCTAACCACTGAGTTTGATTCAGTTCTTGACCGATTCAGTTTACAACCAGAATCGTGGAAAGAATTAAGTTTGTGAACTGAGGCGCCACTGTACTAACCACATGATCCGTGGGTGGTCACTCTGCCAAGGCCTCAGTTTCCTCATTTGTGAAATGGGAATAATATCAATACTTAATAGGGATTAAGGTACCCTCAAGAAATGTTAGTCTAGTTTTATTCGCATGAACAATGACAGCTATCACTATCATGCTATATTACAGTCAATCCACGACCCAGGTGGATTCCTAGAGTTCTGATATTTGCAACTGTACTCATTTACTCTCTTACAGGTGAAGAAACTGAGGTTCAGAAAGGTGAAGTGACTTCCCTAAGGACACCCAGAGGATATGTTAAGTATTTTACATTTTACATTCATAACATTAAATCCTTGTGACTTTATGAAGTAGATACTACTGCATTACTGTGTTCATTTTACAGAAAGGACAATAAAACTCCCAGGAAAATAAAGCCCAAATCATAGTGAGCTTAACTTTCCATTACTGAAGTTCCTCACCAGATTCCTGAATGACAAAATCAAGACTGAGATACAGAGTTGTAGATTATTAGTATCCTCCAGCAAATGCCATAATGAAGGTACACAGTACTAATGAGACCCACGAGGGAGAAACTCGTGTATGTATGCAGGAAGGCAGGTGCAGCAGCACTGTGGCAATATCTTAAAGTTGGAAACTACCTACAAGTCCATCAATAAAAGAGTGGATAAATAAAATAGTGTATATCCATACAGTGAGATGGAAGGTACCCAGCATTGAAAATGAGTGTTGCTTAGCGTGCCTGAGCTCCTGGGTTAGATCCCAAGACCCCTCTCCATCCTACCTACGGTGCAAAACGATTTATGTAAAGCTTTTAAAACATACATAGCAATATTTTATGTTTGTGGTACGTCCACTGCAATAGAAGTATAGAAACATAGATGGGAAAGATCTTCCATTCACTTAAAGATTTTGCTACCTCTGGGAAAGGTAGAAAATGGGACCAAGAAAGGTGCGGGTAGGGTTTTCATTTTATCCAAAATATTTCATTTCTTAAAACAAGCCTATGCTGATTCATGTTGGAGGATATGTTCATGAGACTTGATAACATGATTTATCATGTTTTTAATGGGTGTTTGAAATAGTTCATAACGTAATATTTTAAAACAGCAATAAAGATAGTTTTAAGTTCAAACTGTCCAAAGCCACTCAGCTATACACAAGGCTGAAGGTCCTGGTGGCGCCCTTCTGTCTACCTCTGAAATATCACCCCCCTAAAGAGCCTGGTTTGCCTAGTTATAAGCCTCACAGCTGGGGAAGGATGGAGGGAATCCGAGAACTGTGAGGTGGTGAATGCCTTCAATGCTCCTGAGAACAGAACAGAAGCTACCACCCTCGATAACCTCCTAGGAAAACCTCTCACTGTATCTCCTGATACCCAGCAGTCAAACCTACTACATTCCTGTGTGCGCCTCCTCCAAACCAGTGACAATCCCCCAAAAACAAAAAGCCCCTAGGTTTCTTCCACCAACAGATCCCTCACTGTTCTCATGTGACCCTGAGCCTTTCCCAGGTTGGCGACCTGAGCTAATGCTCTTTAGTGCTGCCCCCAACTGCCACTGACCTTGTTCACATGTATCCTCCTGCCAGGTCTTCCACCACCCATGAGCTATCTAGTCACCCCCAGGAACCCTAGAAACCCCTTTTATGTTAAATCAGATCATGTCGTGTCTTTACTTTCATTCTTCCCATGTTTTCCCAACTTCACTGTG
The DNA here is from genome assembly GCF_012274545.1 of Fukomys damarensis. NCBI lineage: Eukaryota > Metazoa > Chordata > Mammalia > Rodentia > Bathyergidae > Fukomys > Fukomys damarensis. Next base: position 54,956,423 of record NW_022900931.1, read on the forward strand.
GACCTTATCTCCTATGTCCTCTTATCCCTTGGCTCCCTTTGCTTTAGCCACCCAGACTCCTTGGGGCTCCTCAGACAGGGCAAGTTTGTTCCCTCTGCCTTCATGCCTCATTCCCTTCTTCGTCTCCCTCACTTCATTCAGGTGTCTGCACAGATGATACTTGCTCCGGGAGACCTTCCAAGTCTATAATCTAATAATAATCTAATTTTCCTAGATTATAGTATCACTGGTCTTTTGATCTTCTAGCCTCGCACTCTTCTCTTTATAGCCGGAATCCTCCCCACTGTGACAAATCTCACTCCCCATACATATCACTGTCATCACTAAATCCTAACATAGCATCAGGGAGGAGCCTGGAAGTCCTTCCGGCACTAATAGTCTGAGAAGAACATCTCTCAGGGGGACCTCCAATCATCACAGATCTCTCTTACAGCTTATCATTAGGGTAGCTGCTCCCTGATTCCTAATAAGACACCTGGGACCCCTCGCTCATGGAAGCAGAAGCTAAGAAGACTAATTTCTCAATCCTCAAGTTATCTTGAAAGGAGAATGTTCAGAGAGATATATAGCCAGCCTAAATGGATTAAGACTAAGGTCTTATTCATTGTACAACTTAAAAAACTGTGTCCCATGATCAGTCTACCTAGTCATTTCTTATAAAACTAATCATCAGACTGGGGGTGTAGCTTAGTGGCATTGTGCCTGCCTGGCAAGCGCAAGGTCCTGAGTTCGATCTCCAGTACCACAAAAACAAAACAAAACAAAAAACTAACCATCTACATAACTATGTTGCCCTGGGTAAGTTTTTGTATAATTCCTTCACTGTAAACATTTACAACGTGGCACAACTTGCATAACAAATTTTGCTTTGGTATCTATTCATTTCTCAATAGACACTGATAAAACTTCCCAAGGCTTCACTTGACCTCGGAGATGTGTTATTCAGCCCCTCCTCATAATGACCATGCCTGAGAATATTCCTTTCCTCTTGAAGCCCAAATTCACAATTCTTATTATTTTCCATGAAGAAGACCATTTGCAATTTCAATCTGGCTTCCAACTCCAATGCTAACTTTACCTCTGATTCCTTTGGCTTGCTGGCTGCACAGGATCCTGAGCTTCACGACCTGGCTCCTTCGCCTTCCTTTCAGAACCGAGGATCATCTCAACTCCTGACAGTTAACCAGGCACTTCCGTCTTTCCAGGGAACTTCCGGCTGGAATGCGCAGGCGCGCGGTGGCTCTGGAGTGCTTTTGTCTTTTTTCTAACCATTTGGGTTAAGATTGGCTTGCTTGCTCCTGGCCGCCCTACTGGCTATTTATCACACCTCATTGGTTGGGAAGATTCATTGGAAGGCACTTTGGCGTTGTCACTGAGGAACCATCCTTTTTATCTTAAAAAAAGTTTTTATTAGTATGTATTTGCAGTACATGTGATTACATTCATCACGTGTCTCCACTTCTACCAGTGCAGACCCTGAACGGCGCATGCACCCTGAGAAGGTACAGAAAAGGCGGGAAACCTGAGGTACAGTGTGGGTCATTGAGGTACAGTCCTGAAGCAGGAGCCTGTGAATCTCCACACTTTGAGGCAGGCCCTGAGCTCCTCAGAGCCCAGGATACACACCCACGATCTGTCTGCCTGCCTGTCTGTCTGTATGTCTTAGATACACACACACACACACACACACACACACACACACACACACACACACACTGGGGGGGAGTTCTTGTTCTTTATCAATTATGTGTTGAGATGGTGATACTGTGACATATTGTATTAAAGTACGCCATTCATTCTTTTTACTTCTTTTAATGTGTCTAGTAGACTAAAAGTTTAAATAAATTTTGTTGTCTTTCTATCAGAGAGGGCTGAGGATGATACAAGGATACATTGCAAAACTCTTAACTGGTGCATAATAAATGCCCAATAAAATCTGTAAATATATTTTTACAGATTGCTTCCCAGTGAAAAGCTGTCTATCTTTTGGAGCTCATCTGTAACTGTCAAGACGTGCTACAAAGTGAGCACAGAAAGCAGGAACTTTCAGGTCATGATAAATGGGTGCTATAATGGAAATAAGACGGGGACAGGAATAGCAGGAATTGGTAATGTTTGTTAATTGAGGTGACAAGGAGAGCCTCTCTGAGCTTGTAGCCTTTGAGCTGAGACCTGACTGACTGAAGTAGCTGGCTCTTTATCACATAGGGCAGGGCCTCCAGGCCAAAAGAACAGCCTCTGCAAAAGAGGTGATTATAATTTTTTTTAAAAAATTAATTTTATTGGTACAGTTTAGATATACATATTGATAACATTCATTATAGGGAATTTATACCTGTACATGATATATCTTGATTCTTCTTTCTTCCCAATCCCCTCTTCTCCCTTTAACTCCTCTTCCCCTTCTTATTTACAAAAGCTTTATTTTTATTTTTTCCTTCTATTTTCTTTTCCCCTCCCCTTCCTCTGTTTCCCTTCCTATTTGAACATTTTCTTCGTATTTCACAATACCTATTATACATTTGGTCCTTATCTACCCTTTAAAAAAATTTTTTATTTACCTTTTGGTTTTTCATGCCAGGTAAACAATGCAATATTTTACATGTATATTTGATTAATTTCACTTAAGAGTATTATCCTATGGTGCATCCATTTACCTACAAATGTCTCAGGTTTATCCTTTTTTTTTTTTATGGCTGAGTATCCCTCCATCGAATTAAAACACACACACACACACACACACACACACACATCTTTATCCATTTATTTGTTGAGCTGTTTCTAAGATTTAGCTATTACAAACTGTGCTGCTATAAACACGGGTGTGCATGAGGTATGATGCTTTTTAATTCTTTCAAGAAGAAACCAAGAAGGGAAATAGTTGAGTCAAATAAAACCTCTAATTCTAGTTTTTTGAGAAACCTCCACACTGATTTCCACAATAGTTGCAGCAGTTCACAGTCCCACCAATAGTGGAGGACGGTTCTTTGTTCCCTACAGCTCTGCCAGCATTTGTTATCAATTGATTTATTGATAACAGCCACTCTTTCTGGATTGAGAAAATGAACTTGCATATCTTGAATGACCAATGATGTTGAGCATTTTTTCATGTCTTTTTCTGCTTCTTCATCTGAGAAGTACCTCTTCATTGCAGATGCCCATTTTTTGATTGGGTCTTTAAATTGGAAGGGTCTGATTTTTCTTTCTTTTTTTTTTTTTTTAGTTCTTTATATAGTGTGGATAGTAGTCCTTTGTCTGAGGAACAGCTGGAGAAATATTTTTCCCATTCTGTGTGTTGTCTCTTCACTCTGTTGGTTCTTGCTGTGCAAAAGCTTTATAATAAGATGAGATCCCAGTTGTTGGTTCTTTGTGATAGTTTCTGTGCAACTGAGGTTTTGTTCATAAAGACTTTGCCTAAACCAGTGTCACTGAGAGTTCTATCTATTCTATCTTCTAGCAGATTTCATGTTTCTGTTGTAATATTTAGATCTTTGATCCATGTAGATTTCAATTTGGTGCATAGTAAAAGATATGGGTCTAGTTTTAATCTTTGGCAAGTGGAAAGCCAGTTTTTCCAGCACTATTTATTAAAGAGGTTATTTTTATTTCAGGGAAGATGTTTGACTCCTTTATCAAAGATAAGGTAGCTGAGTGTATGTGGAGTTATTTCTGCATCCTTTAACCTGTTCCATTGATCCTTGGGTCTGTTTTTCTTTTTGTTTTGTTTTGTTTTTGCCAGTACCATGCTGTTTTTAATCACAATAACTTTGTAGTATAATTTCAAATCAGGGTTTGTGATGTCCCCTGCCTTGCTTTTGTTGCTCAGAATTGCTTTTGCTATTCTAGGTTTCTTCTGGTTCCAGATGGATTTTAGAATTATTTTCTCTAATTCTGTAAGGTGTGGCATTGTTTTTTTTTGTTGTTATTGCTGTTTTTTTGTTTTTTTGTTTGTTTGTTTGTTTGTTTTGGTACCGGGATCAAACTTGGGACCTTGAGCTTGTGAGGCAGATGACAGAACTGAGCTAAATCCCTGGCCCTGATACTGGTATTTTGAGCAGGACTGCATTAAGTCTGTATAATGATTTTTAAAGAATGGACATTTTCACTATATCAAGGATAAAAACCACATGATCATCTCAATAGAAGAAGAAAAAACATTTGACAAAATCCTGTACCTATTTATGATTAAAACCCTACAGTAAATTGGAATAGATGGTCTTTATCTCAATCTGATAAAAGCCATCTATGACAAACCAACAGACAACATCATAATCATGGTCAAAAGCTGAAAGTTTTCACTCTAAAATCAGGAACAAGACAAGGATGTCCGCTATCACTGCTCTTACTCAGTATAGTTCTGGAAACATTAGCCAGAGCAATTAGACAAGAGAAAGAAATAAATGAAGTAGTGTAGCAAAGGAAGATGTTAAATTATCATTTTTTCAGATGACAAAAATTCTCTATGTAAATGACTCCCAAAACTGCTAATATACTTCTAGATTTAAAAACCAAATTTAATAGTGTAGCTGGATACAAAGACAACACTTAGGGCCAGGGATTTAGCTCAGGGGTGCCTCTGCCCACCTTGCAAGTTCAAGGTTCTGAGTTTAATCCCCAGTACCAAAACAGCAACAAGAACACTTAAAAAAATCATAGCATTCCTGTACACAACAAACTCACTGAGAGAGAAATTGGGGAAATCACACCTTTTACAGTGCTACCCCCCAAAATGAAATACTTAGAAATCAATGGAATGAAGGAAGTAAAAGACCTTTACATTTAATACTACAGTACTCTGAAAAAAGAGATTGAAGAAGATATCAGAAAATGGAAAGATATCCCTTGTTTTGGAGTAGGAGGAACCAATGTAATTGTTGAAAGAAAAAGAACTTCTTGCTAAGGAAAAGGTTAATAGAAAATGAGGCTGCAGAGGTGGAGCTGTTGTAGGTGGCAAGTCACAGGAACCTTCAGGATGTGGTAACTGGTATTTGAAGTGTGACTGGAAACTTTTGCAACTGCCTCCACCCAGTTTTTGGGAGAAGTAAGTCCTATGAGTCTAGGTATCATTGCATGTAGTGAATCAGGTTATCTCCTTTTGTTTTAGATAATGGTATTAGCAAGTGTCATCTTGAGAAAACCGAGCCATTTTCTAAGGGGCTTAGCACTATCCCAATTCCCTGAGAAAGCTGTACTTGTGATTACAGATAGCAATTAGCAAGAAACTTGAAGAAGGTCACTCTGAAGTGTGCAGAGAGGATAGAGTGGGGTACAAGAAGTAGGAATGGAGGTAGGGAGAGCAGGGAGGATCCTTTATAGTGCCCCGATGGGAGAAAGCAGTAGCTTCTACTGCAATGGTAGTGAAGTAGCATACGAGTAATAAAACAGGTAAAAAGGAGATAAGCAACTCACGACTGAAAAATTGTACTTTGTAAAAGGACTATAACTTTCAGGTCTTAGCCGAAGTCACCCTAGACAGCCCCATGCCAACATTCCTTGGCTAGATTCACACTGCTTCTCTACCAGACCCACCACGAAAAGGCCATAAATTGGCTCAATTAAGAAAAGAAGGGATAGGAGCCTAGCCCCGAGATAACAACTGTCTCCATGTCAACAGACCTGGGCCAGATTTATACTTCTTCCCTACCAGATTCACCCCCAAGCAGGCCATAAATTGGCCCAATTAGGAGAGCAAATAAATAAAAGGTTGAGCAAGTCCAGAGACGTACCTAATCCTAACCCTAACCTATTTTTTAAAAAAGCCTGTGAACTGACTTTTGAGGGGAGGGGTGGGGACCACTTTTTCCCCTTAGCTCCCCCCCCAAGAAAAGTATAAATGTACTCAGTTCCAAACTGTAGTGCATCTCGTTTCTTTGAGTGCCTGCATTCCCATCTCCAATGCATCCTATACTGTCCTTGCCTAAGAAACCCTACAGGCGTCTCTTTCGGATGCATCCTGAAAATTATTTTCCTGTCACAGGAGTCAGCAAGCCCACTACAGTGAGGTGGGTTAAGTTTAAGAAGCCAGGGTAGCTGGATAATGAGAAGTGAACGTGTATTTTGGAAACTGGAGCCAACTAAAACCAGCAGGTTAGACACAGGGAAGAAAAAGAAAGCAAGAAAGGAAGCAAGGATGACTACCGAGATTTTGGTTTGAGCAACTGGCTGGATGCCAGAGCTGTGTGTGGTAATTTGAATTCCAGTCTCAGTTTTGCTGAGTGGCAAGTAAGCCTCCTCTCTCTCTGCCAAACCCTGGTTTTCTCATCTGTAGAATGGGGATTACCATGAAGCAATTAGATGAGACCCATGAAAAGCACAAGTCTGGCACATAGAAAGCCATTATTATTTTTGTAATCATTCTTGCTCCACTAGCATCCCGAAGAAGGTAAAAGCTAGTGCTTGGAAACCATTCAGACACATCCCCGAGTCTCAGATTCCTCCTCTGGAGGAAGGAATTGTGAGGATTTGGTGAAGTTTTGGATGCCAAGTGCTTAGTACTCGGTGTAGTGTGCAATGGTTGCTCCATAAACCAGAGCCTAAGTGCTAGAGTAATTCTGTGTGGGTGCTTCAGCAGGTAGAATCAAAATAAGCCTGCATTTGTTTTGAAATGGTCCGTGCTCACTAGAAACATGTAAATAGTACAGATTTATGTAAAGTCGAAAATGAAAGTTGATCTACCTGCCTCCCCCAACTCCCTAAATTATCAGTGTTAATGGCTATATACCCTTTCAGTATTTCACATATATACCTGTGTGTATTCGTGCTCTCCTTGAGGAGGTTGAGAATTCAGACTCCAGAGTCATAAAGATCCAGGTTCTAATCCTACTCCTACCACTTACTTGCTATGAGATGCTGGGAAAGTTATTTAACAACCACTGTAAGTCTCAGTTTTTCTGTAAAAAGAAAAGTCATGGCAATGCCTGCCTGATATAAGGAGTCATTGAATGGTGTGTGCAGAGGGATTAGCTCCATACTTATACCTTAACGAGATCTCAACAATCCAGAGCTAGTATCAAATATATCTATTTTATGATTACACACAGTACTGTTTTCTTTACGTTGCACTGCAACTCCTTCTATAGCTAAGAGGTCTTGAACCTCTTTCTACACGAGGTGCATTAGTCAGCTTTCCATTACCGTAACAAAATATCTGAGATAAAAGAGAGGCTTAATTTGGCTTCCAGGAGGTTTCCTGTGGAGGTTCGCATCTGTGATCAGTTGGTTGGCTCTGTTTCTGTTGGGCCTGTAGTGAGGTAGTATATGACGGGGTCGTATATGACAGTGGGAGTATACTGAGGCCAAGAGGCAAAGAGAGAAGAGGCTGGAATCCCAGCATATCCTTCAAGGGCAGCTCCAGTGACTCAACTTCCTCCCACCTCTTAGAGGTTCCACACCTTTCATAGTGCCACAATCTGATTGATTATCAAGTCTGTAGCACATGGGCCTTTAGGGATATTTATCCAAACCATAGCACCAAGGAACATTCTCTCTCTCTCGCTCTTTCTCTCTTCCTTTTTTTTTTCCTGTCTTTTATCTTTTCAGCAATCCTAGGAATTGAATTTAAGGCCTTGTACATGCCATGCTAGGAAGTTGCTCTATTATTGAGCAGCAACCTGGTCCTCCTTTTATTTTTAAATTTTGAGACAGGATCTCGCTGAGTTCCTTGGGTTGGCCTTGAACTTGCTATTATTCTGCCTCAGCATCTTGATTTGATGCAGGATTAAGGTGCTGGGCCTCTTGCCACTCTGCATCCCAAAGTTTGTGGCTGGATGTGAATAACAGAGGCCCCGGCATAAGTGGACCCTGGGCCTCCCAGACTTTGAGGCAGGTAATAGTATATCTGCCCAGGAGGTGGCAGGCAGAGCCCAGGGGAGGACAGGAAGCACCCCAAAGAAAGGATGGGTCCTTTCCTGTCTTTTATTTCTGTGGCCTGTGTCCTTGGGACCCCATGTGGCTTCTGAGTTTGCACCTTGTTTCCTTTCATGGGCAGCATGACCCACTTTCATTTTTCTCTGGGACGGTCGAAGGCAGAGTTCAGGCTGTGTGAACACCCAGCTCACTAGATCCCAAGGGCTTGATGTCATCATTTCACAGAAACAGCTCTCCAGAATATTTCTGAATCATAAAGCTAGAATAAGCTGGCTTTATGATTACTCCATAGAGTTATTTCCATTTTTTTTCTTTTAAGGGGAATTTACTGGTTATGGTAAATGGTAATTTTCACCCCCCACCGTACTCTTTGGTTCTAGGACTCATTCCTCGTCTTTCCATGGTATAAGCTCCACCCCCCTCCTCTCCCAGAACCAACCTCTGTACTGATTCACATCCCACTTTTCTTCTTTTACAAAACTCAGATATCCTCTTTGCTTAAAGGCCCCTGGACTGTTTACCTTTGTCTGTGCCTCTTTCTCTCTTTAAGAGAGAATTGATCCTGGGTTCTTGAGGGCCATTGATTTGTGAGGGGACAGTCCTTAAAGTTACATGTGCAGAGGAGGTGTGCGGAGGGCAGTGGTAAGGCAAGCAGATGCTTGCTCACTGTCCTGGGATGAAAGATCTAAAATGAATATGGTGATTTTTTTCTTACAGGATAGCCATTACATTTTGGCAAATAATGCCTCTTTTCCTATGTGACCCAGGGGCTGTTATCAGGATCAAATGAGATAAGATTTCTGAAGCCACCTTGGAACATGTAAATAATTTTTAACCTGCTAGGTGTCATTAGATCACCCACACTTCCCTCATGCTCTGGCAAGAAGGGCACTGCACGACATGTCAGGAGACCCGAGTTTGTTTCCAACTTGTTCATAGTGAGTAGCAAGTTCCTTCCTCCAGCAAACTGGTTTATCTGTTCATTTGTTTAATACTCATTCTGTGTCAAGCATGGTTCTGGGTCTTGGGTCTGCATAACTGAACAAAATAGACAAGTTATTGGGGAAACTACACTTAAGAGGGGAAGGCAAACAATAAACAGTAAACACACAAAGCCAAATAGTAATGAGAAAGGGAAATACTTTAGGCCAATAACAGTAGACTGAATACATGAATCTCTTTTTGCTGCCTCCTGAAATCACACTACAATGACAATAAAGAAATCTTTCATTAAAGAGTACCCACAAATTCAGGGGTAACACAAGAAGATACAATTGCACCAATGTTTCGGAAGCTGAAAAACAGATGAAAGTTGGACTATGCACCAACAATGGGAAAAGCCAAACACCCCCCCCAAAAAAAATTTTTTTTAAATTTGTGGAATCCATATAAGGCTCATGAACTGGTGGCAACAGGTACTTCTGGAAAGAGGGGCAGAGGACAAGCTGGCATAGGGACACCGGTGAAAAGTTTATTTAAAATGATTCCCAGGTCTCTTCCCCATTTCTCTGACGCTGGATGTTTGCTCCTCACTAGGAAAAGAGAGTTGTAATCTCCGGAGAAGACAGCACAGAGGGTTTTTGGAATGTGGAACGCCCGAGGCACTTGGAAGAGGGAGCAACATTACAGGGAATGCTGGCCGTGAGATTCCTGGCCTTCTCGGTTTGGCTCCTAAATTACTGACAGTCTGACTTTTATCATGTAGCAGGAGATTACAAGAGTCTTTTCTGGGAAATTTGATCAGCTCCAGAAGAAAAATCCCAAGTACTGATCTTGGCAGTTCCCCAACTAAAAGGTCCAGCTGGGTCACAGCACAGTGAGGCCAATTCATATGCTCACAGCCTCCATTCTACGATGGCCCCAGAGATCCTGCCTCCTGCTGTTCACACTCTTTATAATCCTCTCTAATGGGCTGAGCAAAAATGACAGGAAGTCACTTTGAAGATGAGGTTTGTGAAGAGGCAGTGCCTTCTGCCTTGCCCATCTTGCTTCCTCGATTGCTAACTCTGGTGGAAGCCAGCTGCCCTGAGGTGAAGCCCAAATGGCAAGGAGCTGAGTGAGAGAGGCCTTTAGCCCACAGCCAGTAGGAACCAGGCCCTTTGTTCAACAGTCCTCAGAACACCGAGTCCTGCCAACGGCCATGTTTTTATTGTGACTATTTCCAAACATGATCAAAAGTAGAGGAAATAGTGTGATGTTACCTATTTAACTCATCACCAGATCCTGCCATTTATCAAGAGGTTTTGTTTTTTGCCATATTTGTTTCTTCTGTCCCTTTTCTTTTTAGTTTTTTTAAACTCTAAATCTCATGTCATATTAACCTTCATATACTTTTTATGTATCTAAAAAAATCTTCCTCTCCTCTTTTCAATATAAGTAGACAACCAAGGATCTCCAGATATATGATGACAGTTTATAACATAGAGGACAAAAACCAACACCAAAAAAGGCAACTCAGAGCAAGGAGAAGAAAATTCCTCAATGAGATCAGAGTGGCTATTACAACCGTGAAACGAGATCAAGATGCTATAAAAGGAATAAAAAAGCATACATGGACATTAAAAATGATAGCAAACATAAAAAATAGAAGGCCTGAAAGATAACTAAGAAAAATCCCAACAAGAAAGCAAGCACTTGGAGAAATAGAAAATGGTACAATTAAAGGACCAGGGTAGGAGGTCCAGTATTCCCCCAAATAATTGGAGTTCCAGAGAAGAGAGAAAATGATGGGAAAGAAACTGTTGCATAGTGTTTCAAGAGAATCCCTCCAAACTGAAGGATATTATTTTGAAGATTGAAAGAGTTTGCCAAGTACCTACTAGAGTGGGTGAGATTTTAAGATACTTGTGAGGAATAAAAGGTCCCTAGAAACTTTCAGAGAGGACAAGATAATCCATCTACAAAGGACAGGAATCAGAATGTCATGAGAATTTTCCACAAGGCTAGGACCTGGGAGGCCATATGACAGCGCCTTTCCATGCTTAAGGAAAATGATGGCCAATCTTGATTCCTCTCAGAGCCTAATATCAGTAAAGCTCAAGAGTAGGATAAAGGCATTTTTCTGACCTGCAGAGTCTCAAGAGTCTCTTTCTAAAGAAGTTACAAGAGGATATAAATCGAGGAAGAGAAAGACAAAAGCAGAGAAACAAACTGACTCTCGAAAACTTCGAGGCCAGCTATGTATTGGACTTTGACTGCAACCAGTCCAGAATGCAGCAGGTCAGATTTTGGAGCAGATTGCTTCCAGAAGATGAGATCTGTATCCTACTAATACCTCTAAGCATCTTGAGATTAGACGATTGGTGAAGTGCTCGGTGTTAAAATTCGTGCTAGCCATGTAGAAAACTAAGCAAATGAAAAGACAAGGAATTATTCATGTCAAGGAATGCAAGGAAAAGATGGGCAGGTTAGAAAAAGTAATTGAAGTTTACTGTGGAGCTTCACTGTGAGTGACATTTACAGTTAAGGTAACATGACATCAGGAGAATGCAGTTTGGAAGAGTAAGTGGATGTCATTTGGACCAGGCGAGGAAAGAGCTAAATCTCCATCACCATATGGGAAGTTAACGAATAAGACCTCATTATTGAAAAATGAAGTATAGTAAAATAAGTAAATTCTTTAAAGATAGAAAGAATAAATATTTTATTGAAAAGAGGTGGAATCAATTGTCTCCAGGAAGTGGTTGTCAGAACAATGGTGGAAAGAGAGAGTAAAGATTGCAAATTTCTTTTTTGGTGGGGCAGGTATGGGGGATCAAACTCAGGACCTTGCGCTTGCAAGGCAGGCGGCAGAACCACTGAGCTAAATCCCCAGCCCCGCTTTCTTTCACAAAACACCATTTGACTCATTAAACTACATGCATGTAAACTTTTCTAAAAGTAACAATATAATCATCAGCCAGTGAGGAACATTATGACAAAGTGAGTGAGTGTATCAGAGGGAGGCAATTTGGGAACGGATTGAGGAGAAAGTCATTTGAGCAAATGAAATTTGACACATAGGCAGCCTGAATGAAGAGGATCCGCCATGGGAGGACGTGGGGAAAGAGGGCTCTAGGCAAAGGGAACAGTAAGGACCTGAGGCAAGACAGCTTAGTGACTTGTTCATAGAAAAAAGGAACGGAACGGAGAAGCAGTGAGTGGGGTTTGGAGGGATTAAGAGATGAGCTTGGACAGATGGACCAGTGCCAGGTCACACAGAGTTTTACTGGGCCTGGGGAGGGCTAGGATTTTATTCAAGGCTCATGAGAAGTGTTTGAAGGTCTTTAAGCAGAAAGGTGGATTTTAAAAAACGATTGTAATGTATAAATGTGTATCTCCATAGTGGTAGACGTTAAGTGCTTTGCAGGTACAGTATGAAACTCATTTAATTCTCCTAAAAATGTGATGTAGACGCTGTGAGTTCCAGTTTCTTTTCCAGTGAAGTTGAATTGCACAACACTAGGCTAAGACTCAAACTTTATGCACCCTGCTGCCTCCTGGAGAGTCCAGTGGAGGATGGAGACTACCTACAGTGATTCTCAACCCTCACCATGCTTTGGGAGCACCCAAAGAGCTTTAGAGGAAACAGAAGGCCTCAAAGCACTGGCAGTTTTAGAAACTCCTCAGGTGACTAAAATGCATTCAGGGTAAGAGTTACCAGGCTGGAGATTTCCTGAGATTCCCCCAAGATCATGATTTTGTCCTCATATTTTCCTTCCCATTGCAGCCCATTTGGGCCTCGGAGCAATGAGACACCACTTGATTACTCTTTGGCCTTTCACTCCTTTCTCAGAGTTCAGATGCTTCCTCTTTCCCATCCCTACCTTTGACAGCCCAGGTTTCTCACATGTCTCCAGTCTGCTGTCAGCACTCAGGCGTTTTGTGACACTTCTGTCACCTTTCTATTCTTAGAATTTTGGCGCGCAGCCTCCACCTCCCCCCTCAACTTTCTATACCAAACGACTGCACACTATGATGTGAATCAGGCTTCCTGACTCCTTTCTCTTCCTCAGCGAGGTGACAGATTGAAGGGAAAGAGAGAATATGTATGTGTCTTGTCGGGAGGCCCAGACCAGGGGCCAGAAGCCCATCTTGCTGAGGTCTTAGAAGTGTTGCTTCGCATTTCTGAGTCTCAGCTTCTCTCCTGGCTAAGTGGAGAGGAGACATCTTTGTGCTTCTTATCAGAAGCCTCTGAGACCCCTGTGATTTGCTGTTTGCCAGCTCTCCAGCTGTCAGTAAGCTTTGGCCACTCTCTCCTTTCTTTCCTGACACAAGTTCAGCTTGCTCAGGCCCGGCACTGGCTTTGAACCCTTGACCGGGACCATTCTCCCACTAGTTCTTGGCATGGTTCCTTCTTGTCGTTCTGGTCATAGTTCAAATAACCGTCTTAGAGTGGCTTCCTCTCACCACCTCCTCAAAGCCACTGACTCATTTTACTGTCTTCATAGCACTTAGCATCACCTCCAGGCATCTTCTTTACTGGTCTCCCTGTCCACCTCTCCCACTGAAATGTGAGCTGCACGAGAGCAGGAATCCTGGCAAATATCTTTACTGCTGCATCTTTAGCACCCAGGTAGGACTTGACACATACTAAGCCTTGGTCCATGTTTGTGGATGAACGAATGCTCACAGCTGTGGGAACTCAGATGGTCCCATGTTTGCTGTGGCATTTTAGCAACTTTAGACTGCTCTACACACTGATGACTGTTCAGTTAAAACACCTACCTTTGGGACCAGTATATTTACTTTCCTAACTCTGTTTCCTTGAGGCTGGTCATGGCTTGGGAGGATAGGTGGCAGGAGATGGCAGATCTCTGGGGAGAGGGAGCCTGAGACAGCCTCTCCTTGGGAAAGCCACATGTGGTCATATTTTCGTGGGACTGGCTCCTCATGTCTACTGCTTAGCCTCACTCCTTTTACCTTGGCAGGAATTTGAAACTTTGTCAAGTGGGTTACTGGACTACAGCTTCTGATAGCTTTTGAGGTCTTTGACCCAATTTCCTGGTTGGATGTGCAAATGGTAGATGACAAATGTCCTTGTTTCCTGTAACTGGAGCAAAAGAAAGAAAAAAAAACCATGGGGCAAAAAAAGTATTTAACCACAAGAGGTAAAGCAAGGTGAAAAAAGAGAACTAACAGACTTCGAGCTGACAGGCAGGAAGTTTGGCGAAGAGGAGCTGGAATCATGGAGTATGTTTTCTTTCTCACTTTCTCCATGCCTGTCCACTTCTACCTTCTCCAGCCACAGTGATCATCCCCAGACCACACAGCATATGAACTCTCCTTGTGATCAGATAAGAATTTCTGAGGCAGGGGCATAGCAGCATCTTTTCCAGGAGGGAAGTGAAATAGTCAATGGCAGTTTTCTCTTTTCCTGCTGCTTGGGCCCCCAGGTCACACCAAGCCCTCTCTCTCTCCACCTCTGTTTCCTGGTAGCAGCTTTCGGCTGCTGTCTGTGTTATTCGTTAACCAGGCACTAATATTTCTGTTTACCCATCTGTCATCCTGCTTCGAGGCAGGGGATTCAGACAAGCCTCACAATTGTACAGCCTCCCTGATGGTCTTGGATGAAGCCCAACCAGCCATATTTAGCTAGTGTTTATCATGTCCAAAACCCCATGCAAGAGCCTTGTAGTCAGGGAAAGATAAAGATTTCCCCAGGAGGGTGTGATCTTCCTGCCAAGTGGAGCATAGGAGCTAATTATTAGTATCTCTTGCCAAATCCATGTTCAGTGTCATAACAGAAATTAGCCTGTGCTAAGGGGAGTGTATATGCCATAAAAATTGGTAAGGGCCACAAAGCAGATCATTCCCTCCCCTCTACCCTTCTGCCTCCCTGCCCTACATCCCCTACAACCAAGAGCTGGTCTTTAAACATTGTCCAGCATGCCACCGGGAACAGGCATTTACCTAATAAATAGAAAATAACTTGTAAGGCCTCCTCCTGGCTATTTGATATTTGGGTGGCCAATCCTAATGGAAAGGGAAGCTGTCCTCCTGATGAGACTCCTCTACATTTGCACAGAATTCTATGGTTTCTTACCTCTGTCGTGAACATTATTTCTTTGACCCTAACAACCATCTCCCTTCAGTGGTAGGTGCAGCTGCCACAGTGGACTTGTTAAAATAGAAACCAGACCTGGGGGTGTAGGTCAACAGTAAAGTTTGTGGTTGGTATGTGAGAGGCCCTCCTCAGTTTGGCCCCCAGCATGGCAAGAAAAACAGTGGAAATTGGATAATTCTACTCTTTCTTCAAACCCTTGAAAAGCTTCCAGAACTTGAATGGTGTCCAGAAGCTTTTCAAATCCATTCACACTCCTTTCTCTGACCAAAGGGGCTTTGTGCGGTCTGAACTTTGCTCTCTTTGACCAGATTTCTGTCACCCCCCCAGTTCACAATTTTACTGCCCCGACGTCAAAGTGTGGTCTCTGACTGAGCAGCACCCTCATCACCCAGTCACTTGTTAGAAAGGCAACCCAGGCGTACTATGATGGCTGATTTCATGTCAACTCAACTGGACCGCATCATCTGGCTAAACGTCACTTCTAAGTGTGTCTGTGAGGGAGCTCCCAGTTGAGGTCCACATGTGAATCAGTAGGCTGGCAAAGCATATTGTCCTCCCCACCGGGAGTGGACACCATCTCACCTGCTGAGGGCTTGACGAGAACACAAAAGCAGAGGAAGGGAGAATTTGCTGTCTCTGCCCAACAGCTCGAGGGTGGCACTGGCCTTTGGTCCTCACTCTAAAACTTACACCACCCATTCTCCTGGGTCTCAGGCCTGTACACTTGGACTGAAGCTACCCTACCTGCTTTCCTGGGGCTCCCACTTGCAGGTGATGGATTCTCAGCCCCCAGAATGGTCTGAGCCAATTCCTCATAATGAATCACATATATTTTATATCATTTATTATATTATATATCTTCTACAGGTTCTGTTTCTCTAGAGCACCCTGACTCATGTACCTAGTGAATCTGAAATCCTGGGGGATGGAGGACAGAGCTCTACGGCTCAATGCACCCTCCTGACGATCCTAACACAAGTTCAAGTTTGGAACGCATTTTTTTTTCTCAGTACTGGGCATCAAACTCAGGACTTTGTACCTGCCAGGCAGGAACGGTGCCACTGAGCTAAATCCCCGGCCCTTACAAGTTCAAGTTTGAAATTGCTCTTCGAGCCCCACAGGCCCTCTCTGGCTCTGAGATGCTAAAGTTTTCTGTCAGGGTTTTGTACCAGCAGTTCCTGAATTGATAAAGAACACATTTAATATACACACACTAGATTAGTCTTCAGCCACAAAGAAAGGTATGTGAAATAAATCAGACAACGAAGGTTAAATGTCTCATGGTTTCCCTGACCCCAAATATAAATAATTTAAAGGGCAAAATAAAGATGATAGGAAACAGGATTACAGGCTGTGGAGATGGGAAAGGGAGTTGGAGATGGCGGAAGATGGGAAGAGAGGGACGGAAGGGGAGGTAAAAGTGATTAAGATGTGATACGTATATGTCTCAATTCCCCAAATGGATGTAATTATTATGTACCACAAACATATTCTTATAAAAATGATTTTTTTTTGTTGTTTTTTTGAGACAGGGTCTCACTGTGTAGTTGAGACTGACCTGGAACTCATTATGTAGCCCAGGCTGGTCTCAAACTCACCAGGGATCCTCCTGCCTCAGCCTCCCGTGTGCTGGGATTACAGGCATGCGCCACCACACCCGGCTTATAAAAATGATTTTAAAAATAAAAATTAAATAAAAAGACTACTCCTCCCATGGGCCTTTGTACAGCAACTCCTTTTCCTTGTCAGGACTCAGCCAAATGTCACTGACTCCGGGAAGTCTTCAACCCTTCTCTGCCTCCCATTCTACTGTCTCCTAAACTTTGACTCTATTCCTTTGTAACTAGGTTCCATTTGCCCGTCTGGAATGACCTGGCTCGTGCCCATCAGGGCAGGTGTCTTTTGTACATTTTGTATCTCCAGCCCCTAGGGAAGTGTCTGAAATAGGCAGGCGGCCCTTGACTTGTGAAGGATCAGCGTAGGATTTTTGAACTTTAAGGTGGTGTGAAAGTCATTCAGTAGAACTGTACTTTGCATTGTGGATTTTGATCTTTCCCTGGGGTTGGGAATATGCAATATGATGTTCTCTTACAATGCTGGGAGGTGTAGCAGTCAGTGGCTCAGTCCTGAGGAGAAACAACAAATGCACTGTACAGCAGGCTAGGTATGTTAAACATATTTTGGACTTTTAAAGTTAGGATGGGTTTGTCAGAACAAAATCCCGTCATAGGTCGAGGAGCATCCACAATAATCAATCCATATTTGTTGAACAAATAAATTACTGATTTCCCCATGAAGAAATGGGTTGGTATATCCAGTGATCTGATGATGGTTAAATTCTGGTGAGTAGCTCAAGTCTCACCCTGAAAGTCTCAGACAAGCTCTGGTGATTTCCTAACAACCCCGTGAGGTCCCAGATGACTTCATTTTGTACTTTCCTGGTTAGCAAGAGCAGCTGCATCTCTAAAGAACCTGAGAATCTCAGAGTTGGAAGAAGCTGGCCAATTCACTCTCTCAGCCCTTATTAGATCTGTGTTTCCTCAGTGTCCTAGCACAAGTGGTTGCTAATTTCTGCTTGAATGTTCCTGGAAATTAGGGAGTGACCGCCTGGCTGGGGGAGCCAGTTCAGTTTACACAGCCCCAGCTGTTTGAAAGATCCCTCCCTGTTGTGATCTTTGCTCTTTGGTACGGGGCTACACAGAATACCTCTCCTGTAAAATGGGCCTCAGTACATCCCAACCTCATAGCCACACAGCAGCATTCTCTTACTCCCTTCTCCTGTAGCAGTGCACAAAAGCAGGCATCTTGGAGTCACAAGACCTAGATCTGGACTCCTTCTTACCTACTGACCTTGGAAAATTAGAATATTACCTTAACCCTCTTTGGCTCCTTTTCTAGCACAGTGTCTGGCATTTGAGTTGCTCTATTACTGTTGTCATGTTGTTTGAAATCTCTAAAAACACTTTGCTTCCTTTTTCGGGGTTTTATTTCTTCTCTGAATCAGCGTCTTTCTTATAAATGTGTCAGTACTGAGCATGCGCATTTCATACATCCAAGTGGAGTGGTGTTATTAGCAACTTGTTTCTTTTAATGCTGCCTAAATCAAATTAGGTTTTTAAGGAAGCTGTAATACACCACAGACTCATAATAAGCTGAAATATTTCAGTTTTTTTCTCGCATATTCGTGTTAAGCCATCCTGTAGTTGATTACCTAATATACTGTTTCAAGGATTTCTAATTACTTATATTTCTTTGAAGTGGAGAAACACTGCTTCGCACAAATTGACATCTCTAGAACTAAATAATACTCTACAATTTCTTAGCAATTTCATATGTACAATCCTGCATGTGCACGTGTGTTCCAAGGACGAAACTCCGAATTGCAGTTCACTCCTCAGAATGATCCTGGGAGATGTACCTTATCTTTATTATGATGACTTGGAAAGCCTAGACTTGCTAGTAAGATGCTCCAGTACTGAAGTCAGGGCTCAGAGGGTGCTGGTTCAGACTTTCTTTAGAAAAGGAAACCAATGATCTTTTGGGTGGGTGGGAGTCGTAAAGGCTTTCTGGGAAAAGTTAATATTGAGTGGGATTTTGGAAGAGGGGTCAAAACAAGTGATCAGGGAGTGGGGAGTATGGGGTGGAGACGGGGGAATGCAGGAAAAGTCTCTCTGAAGAATAATTTCTTGGACAGATTGGGCTCCTGAGACTCAGTCACTTAGTGAGGTTCACCTGTGGGGCCCCAGATCCTCTCAGTAGGGTGGAGGTGGCTCTGTGTATTCTCTTCATATCTCTGCATGTAGCTGTGACGTGTATGTAGCTTTAACTGCAAACCTCAAGGCTGGAGGCTGGAGAGTTAGTTAATTCAACGAAGGGTCACTGAGTCAGGGATGTAGGATCGGGAAGGGAGAAGGCACAAGACAGGCAAAGGGATGATAGGTTATGGGAGGAGAACTTTTAATGACAGGGAGCTGTGGGCTTCTGAGCAGGAGGGAACTTGGTTAAAGCCCCCGGAATTGACAGGGTTGCCTACGTCCTCTAAGGCCAGGCTTCCCTCATCCTTGAGCTGATAAGATTCCCTCAGTGTCCTCACTCCCATCTCCGCCATTATGTTTCCCTCGGAAAAGGTCTCTGTGGTTCCCACTGCATCACCTTTTCCCTCCGGCTTTTCTGGCTGGTCCTCCCTCCTAGGTTTGTCCCCCTCCTCCCCACTTGCCGAAGTGTCACAAGAATGGTGGCCACTCACTTCACAGTTTCATCATTTTTATTTTCAGTCTGTTGGAGCACACTGTTTTCTCCTGCGATAGCCAGTGTCAGTCTCAGAATGATGGGTGCCAAGCCACCTGCTGGTCTGCGTGGGGTAACAGGGAGGATGAAGAGGCCCAGACCGCGTGCAGCTCCAAGTTTAATGGAGCGGACACAATAATGAGAAAATGAATAAAGCGCACATATGAAACAACAGGTCAAACTGATACAGTGCACCCCAGATCAGTAGAGATCTAAGCCTTTCCAGTCCCCTTTGCTCAGCACCTTGTGGAGATTTCTGGGCTTTCATTTAGTATTTCTCTTCCATCTCTTTCTCGCTGGCTTCTTTCCAGCACCAACAGCCAGACCAGTGCCTAGGTGCTGTTCCTAAGCTTGTAGCAAGGTTGCTTTAGGACTCTGCTTTCATCTTTCCCTGCCACCAACTTCCTCACGAAGACTGAATTCATACTGACCACCTTGTTTCCAACACCCGGCCAGACAGTGCTTCCAGGCCTGACCGTTCCTTCTCATATCACTGAGCTATGATCACTTGGGAAGGAAATTTCAGACAGGCAATGATACCAAGCTAGCAAGAGAGATTTTTTACAAAGTCCCAGTCATCGTTTGGGCTGGAGGATTCCTGCCTCTGGGAGCTTCCCACCTCCCTGGCTTCCCAACTCCTGTGTGGCCCAGCGCACCCCAAAGGTGCAGGAAATCACTAGTCTGTGATGAGGTCCGAACTTGGCATTCTCTCTGTTTGACTCACGCCCCTGTCCCCACTTGCAATCACCTCTGCTGTCTCTTTAGCTCTGCACCCGAGCAGGGAGGAGCCCTGAAGGCGCAGCAGCTGCAGCCCTTCGCCAAAAGTTCTTCGCACCACCGAGGAAGAGAAGTAGAACAACAGCGGGTCCAGGGTGGCATTGAGGGAACAGAATACCACGGCCTCCTCCCGCCACTGGGGGCTTTGCCGTAAGAAAAACCCCACCAAGTGTGACAAGTTGTAAGGTCCGAAGCACAGCAGGAAGTTGAGCAGGGTCACGACAGCCAGTCCCACGGCTCGGCGCCTCCTCTGGGCCCCTACGTGGGGCTGGGTAAGCATGATCCACACGAAGCGCCAGTAGCAGAAGATGGTGACCGCCATAGGGATGAAGAAGAGGACCAGGCACAGCTCCAGCCTCACCGGCAGCACCAAATCGAGCTGGTCTTGCGTGAAGTTCTGATAGCACGTTCCTTCGCTCCCGTCTCTCACCTGCTCGGTGGAGTTCAAGTACTGAACAACAATCACTATGGTGCAGTGACCGAAGGACATGATCCAGGCGACCAGAGCAGCGATCACTCCATATATAGGCCGCCGGGAGAGCTTGTACTGCACGGGAAAGGCCACTCCCAGGTAGCGCTCGATGCTGATGCCCGCCAGGAGCCACGTGCTGCAGTAGATGCTGCTGTAGAAGCCAAAACCAGTCAGGGCGCAGACAATCTGAGGCAGATACCAGCGGAAGTTGGACGCAGCCTCGATGATCCTGAAGGGCAGCAGCAGCAGCAGGAGGAGGTCAGCTAGTGTCAGGCTGAGTAGGAGGATGTGCACGGGCGCTGGCTGGGGCTGGCGGACCCGCCCCACAAAGGCGCGCAGGGCCAGGAGGTTGGCAGGGAGGCCAGTGAGGAAGATGAGGATGTAGGCTGTGAGGATCAAGGAGCTGTGCCAGTCAAGAGTCATCCTGGAGGAGGATGGAAAAGTGCAGAGTCAGGAGGCCCCACTCACAGCCTGCAGACTGTCCTCTTCTGGTTCAGGACGCAGACATCCTCCCTGGCACTGTCCCCTTCTTCCCAGGCCAAAGCTTTCTGCTGCCACCACTGCTTGCTCACGCCACCTGCCAGAACTGCCCAGAGCAATTATTGACTTTACCTTGGGCGGGATATTAAGCAGCAGTTATTACGTTTGCCATCCTGTGTCTCTGGGGGGAGACCAACCCTTGGCTCCCCAAGGGAATTCCCCCTGCAGTTTCCTGGGCCTTTCTCCCGCTAGCCTCACAGGTACAGGAAGTTACTGTTATCAGTTTCCACCTTGACCCAGAGGGAGACGAAGGCATGACAGCCAGGAGAGGGCTGTAAAGTGTGTCTCAGGGTAAGGAGGCCATGAGAGCCCAGACGCTGTGGACCCTGGGATGGCTGTCCCAGCACCCCCAGCCTACCTCCCTACCCTCCTGTCCTCTCCTTTCACAGAACATAATTTTCCACTACCTTATTCATTCCTATCCAACTACTCTGGGACTCTATCGCAAAGGGGAATCTGGGGCAGGGTGGGAGGAAGTGTGAACAAGCACACGCTTTGGGGCTTGCCCTGCACAGACTGTAAAGACTTCAGAAAAGCCCCAGCTGAACCCGCATTTTGCCTATAAATAGAAGAACTCCGGTTCTCCACGGGGTGACTCAGTTTCCACTGGGTTGGTAACCCCTGCTGCCTACACAGTTTTGCCCTCCATCCTCTCTGGATTCCCCGGCCCAAGGTTCCTCGCCCTGGCACACAGGACAGCTCCCGCCTCTGGGTCTGACCTTCATATTTCAATTTCTCCAGCACCGCCTGCAGCGCCTTCCCGCCAACTCTTGATCCTGCCGGTGGGGTCCCAGAGCTCGGTGAGCCATCTTGCCTTGTCTTTGTTCTCGATAGATGACTTCTTGGGGCAAGCCTGGAAGCCGAGGAAAGAGGAACAGCACTTTAGCTGCTGCTGCTGCTGCCCATTTCACACAGGAAAGTATCGCAAGGGACCTGGCTGGCGGAAAGCTTTTATATCCCTGGGGCCACGTGACCAGAGAAAAGAAGCTCTTTTCTCCCAAACCCACAGTATCGGGCCTCTGCACCTCCATACTCTCCCGGGACAGCCTCTCTCAGGACAGATTTTTCTGTCCTGACTTCCTGTTTGTTTGGTGTGTGTGTGTGTGTGTGTGTGTGTGTGTTTAACCCCAGGCCTTTTTTTTTCTAGGTCCCAAGTCAAATTCTCTTCACTAAGGCAGTGTCTTCTGTCAGGGCCTAGAATGTCAATTTCTTGATCAGAAAATAGGTTTCCTGCTTCTTTTCATTCTTTAATTTTCTCCTTTCTGGGTGTACGGTCTCCTGTCTGCCACCCTAACAAATTTCAGTTTTTCTGTTTCAGATGAAACAGATTGGTTCCAGGATCCTAGCTTCCATCTTATGGTAGAAACAGTGTGGGATTTAAGGCCATGCAGATGTCAGCTCAGATCCAAGTCCTTTTATTAGGGATTTGGGGCACATCGATTTTTCTGAACTTTTGTTTCCTTTTCTGTGAAGTAAGCATGGGAATATTAACCTCACAGGATTTCTGAAAGGACCTGGTGAGATACAAAGTGCATGCAGGGCTTAGCGTTTAGTGGATGTCCCTGTTTTTCCTCTTCCCGTTCCTGTTGAGCAGATTCATAAAACACGAGCCATTTGGTAAAATATCTGGAGGCTGGGGTGTGCCATCTAACTGAGAAAGTGTTAGGCATCCAGGAGACTCAAGTTCCGGTGCCTGTATGGCCCCTCACGGGTGTGGCACTCAGTGCTGGTCCTTTTCTTTTTATATTCCCCTGAAGTACCCCTGTCCTTTTTCTCTCTTTCCCCCCTCTCTTATCTGCTTAGAGCACCAGGATAGAAGCTCCTGAATCCTTTTGCAGTATGCACCCAAGAAAGCCAGGGGTGGTGGCTCACACCTGTAATCCCAGCTCTAGAGGATGCTGAGGCAGGAGGATTGCTGTGAGTCTGACACCAGTGTGGGCTACACAGTGAGGCCAGTCTGAACTGCACAGGGAGACCCTGACTCAAAAAAAAAAAACCAAAAAACCAAAAACAAAAAAGCAATATACATCCAAGGAACAAGGACAGTCACAATATGGTTCTCTCTTTGACTTTT
>NW_022900931.1:54979723-54982533 GCF_012274545.1 Fukomys damarensis
TTTTTTTGTTTTTTTTTTTTTTTTTTTTGTACTGGGGATTGAACTTGTGCTTACCAGGCAGGCAGTGGCACCACTGAGCTAAATCCCTGGTCCTCCCATTATACTTTCTGAGATGAAATCTAGGGCTCCACGCCTGACAGGCAAGCTCTCTACCACTAAACCACACCCCCCAGCCCCACACTTTCCTCCCGACCTAGGGAACAGTTGTTTCTTTTGCCTCCTGGGGCCTGATCCTTCCTTACAGAATCTCCATTCTCTCTCCAGGATGTATTGATTCCCTACTGATTTCTCATTCTTTCATATTCATTCGTTCCTATTTCTTTTTGTGGCCTAAGACCCTTTTGGCGGGTTCAGGTATCCTTGATGTGTAGCTTTTTCTTCTCTTCAGCTCTGCTCTCTTCTAGAACTAAGAGATTTTACTTACTTTATTTCCTTTTCTCAGCACACATATGCTCCTTCCAGATAAACAGGGGAATTAGCGAGACCATTCTGTTGCTTACTACCAAATGTACTTGTGTGTTTTGCTTTTATGATTTTCTATAAATGTTCATGAGGATCTGGATTTCAATACAAACAGACGTTTACTGGAAAATGAGTGTCGAGGAGGAGGAGGAGCTGCCTACTGGCTCTCCCCTCACTCCACCTCACCCCAGGCCTTCCTCTGTCATAGTGGTGAGTGATTATGTGGAAGATGTCACCTGCCATGTTCAGTGTGGCTGCAAAGGTGTATATTGCAAAGGAACTCAGGATCTTTTAACCTGGTGCTCTAAGCAGATCAGAGAGGGGAAAAGAGAGAAAAAGGAACATAACAAAGGAAATGAACTCATGACTCAAGGTGCCCATCTATGACACAGGAAAAGGAAATGCAGCCTCTCAGGCTGAATTCAAGGAGTAAGGTTTCACAAAAGTCATAGATTTTTTGTAATGTCTCTCAAGTTCAATTTTTTTTTTTATCGTCACTATAACTTGGCCTATTATTATAATAGGAAGTGGGGCTGATTAAAATTCTATAGACTCATATTCTCCATATCCTTATTTCTCAGTCACTCTCAATCCACTGTAATCTGGATGCTGGTCCTATCTTTCCATAGGATCTTCTCTTCTGAAAGTCAGCAGTGACTTCTACATGACTAAGTCCGGTGGACATTTTTTGTTCTTATTCAACTAGCATATAATGTAATTTCTTGAAACTTCCTCTTCCCACCCAGTTTGGTACATTGTGCCTTTCTGGTTTCCTTCCCTTTCCTTTGGTCACTTTTTAATTCCTTTGCTAGCTCACCTTACCTACTTATCCCTAAATGTTAGAGTTCCTTAAAACCTAGTGCTGAGTGCAGTTTGATGGCACAGGCCTGTAAATCCCAGCTACCTGGCAGGCTGAACAGGAGGACTGTAAGTTTGGGGCCAGTCTGGGCAACTTAGTGAGACTGTCTCAAATGCAAAATTTTTTTTTGTAGAGGGTCTGGGAAACCTGGGAATACAGCTCAGGGGCAGATCAGGCACAGGCCCTACTAGGTTCAATCCTCAGTACTGCGGCAACAACTATAAACTTGATTCTAGGTTCTCTCCTGTTTCCACCCTCTGCACTTGTCCTAGCTGATTGCATGAACATGACATATCTCTCCACTTATTTAGGTCTTTAATTTCCTTCAGCAATGCTGCCTAGTTTTTATCCCAGAGGTTTTGTATGTCTTTTCTTAAGTTGATTCTGAAGTATTTTGGAAGTGATTGCAAATTTAATTTTTTTCTAAATTTTATTTTCCCATCGTTTGCTGTTCTCATTAACTTCTCTTACTATTCCTTCCTTGCAGAGAGCTTGGTTTATCATAATACATTTATTGTGGTGGGGATTTGTATTAATAGGACATGAAGTCCAGGTCCTCTTATGATTGTCCATTAGGGCAGAGAGCTTGGGCCTTTTGCTTCACCACCGTATCCCCAGGGCCTGGCCTAGAGCCTGACATGTTTTAGGCACTCGATAACAATTTCCTGGATGATGAACAGATGGCTAAATGGAAGAATTAGAAGGGGGGAGAAGACAGTTTCCAAAACCCCAGAGCTATTTGTCCTTAGATGCTTCTTTTATCTTCTTGTAGGAGTTGATAAGAAATTCCAGCCAATAACCACTTGAAAACTCTTGTGCATTAAAGCATCCCCCCCACAAAAAAAGCCATGAGTCTGTCTCCATGGTCAGTATTGATAATTCAGGTGAATATACCTTTATTATCTAGATTCTCTTTGCTAAATAAGGGGAAACACTAAATGTGATGGGAGAAAGAATAGGTAGAAGTCTTGAAGACATTGGTGTAGGCAAAGACTTTATGAACAAAACCACAATCGCACAAGAATTATCACCGAAAAAAATCAACAACTGGGATAGCATCTTATTAAAAAGCTTTTGCACAGTAAGAGAAACCATAAACAGAACTAAGAGACAACTCAGTGTGAGAAAAAAATTTTGCCAACTGTTCCTCAAAGGACTACTATCTAGAATATATAAAGAACTCAATAAATCAGACCCCCCTCAATTTAAAAACCCAATCCGAAAATGGGCATCTGAAATAAACAGACACTTCTCAGACAGAAATGTAGAAACAGCAAATACATATGTGAAAAAATGCTCAACATCACTGGTTACTCAAGAGATGCAAATTAAAACAACACTGAGATCCTATCTCACTCCAGAAAGAATGGCTGCTATCAATAAATCAACTAACAGGGCCAAGGACTTAGCTCAATAGTTCTGCCACCTGCCTCACAAGCACAAGGACTGGAGTTTGATCCCTGGTACCAAAAAAAAAAAAAAAAAAAAA
>NW_022900931.1:54982690-55048306 GCF_012274545.1 Fukomys damarensis
ACAAAAAAAAAAAAAAAAAAAAAAAAATTCAACCAACAACAAATGCTGGTGCAGCAGCTGTGGGGAAAAAGAAATCCTTCTCCCTGTTGGTGGGAGTATGGACTGGTGCAACCACTGTGGAAATCAGTGGGGGAGATTCCTCAAAAAAACTCAAACTAGAGGTTCCATTTGACCCAGCTATTACCCTTCTTCCCAAAAGAATTCAAAGCATCACACCACAGCAATATATGCACACCCATGTTTACAGTGGCACAGTTTGTAGCAGCTTAATGTTGGAAACAGCCCAAATGCCCATCAACCGATAAATGGATAAAGAAGTTGTGGTTTTTTAAAAATACAGAATCAAGTACTACTCAGCCATAAAGGAAGTTGAACTCCAAGAGTGGTGGTGCATGCCTATAATCCCAGTATTTGGGTGGCTGCAGCAGGAAGAGTGCCATGGGTTCAAGGCCAACCAGTGCTCCATAGTGAGATCAAAGCCACCCTGAACTACATAGTGAGACCCTGTCTCAAAAACAAACAAACAAAAAAACCCTAACCAACCACCTTAACAAACAAAAAAACCCTTGAGACTTTTACGGCTAAAGGGATGCACCTTGAGACCTTAATCTTAAGTGAAACAAATTGGACACACAGGTATAAATACTGCATTGTCTCTCTGGTGTGAGGAAATGAAGGTGTAACTGGCTACCAAAATGTACAATAGTTATTGTGAAAGAAAGGAAGGGAAAGGAAAACAAAATGAGAAAAGAAGGAAAAAATGGAAACAAAGCTTTTGTAAATAAGGAGGGGAAGAGGGGTTGAAAGGAGGGCAGGGGAGTGGGAAAAAAACACGTAAGAATCGAGATATATCATGTACAAGTACAAATTCCTTATGCTGAATTTGATCATTATGTATACCTAAAATGTACCAATGAACTTAATTAATTAGAAAAAATTAATGATGGGAAGGTAAAAATAGAAGACATTACACAGTGAAAGAATGATGGATTGCACCAGTTGTGATATTAACAATAAACAAAGAGCTATTCATTCATCACTCTTTCAATGAATCTGCCCCCCCCAGGACAGTGGTGGTGAACCTGTGGCACGCGAGCCACTGCAGGCTGTTTGTATCACCTAAAGCTCCGAAAGTTTCCCCAACACTGCCCTCGGATGTGCCAGGATCTGTGCCAAGCGTGGGAGATACCAGGGTCAAAACGCAGAGTTGTGTTTTCACTCTTAGAAGTGACATTCTAGCAGAGGGAGACGGACAATAAACAAGTTAATATGAACGCAGGAGCATTCGCACAGGAATGCACATTATGGAGGAAAGAAGCAGCGGGATGGGAAAGGGAAGGCGGTCAGCAACCGGCAAGGCTTCTAGAGTCAGGGGCTCACAAGGCCATCTGGGAGCTCACTGTAGCGCTGGACTCTGAGAAGCGGTTGTGAAACCATGGTCAAGGCCAAGGAACTGAGTGCGAGGCATCTCTATGTGGCAGGACCAGAAGGCTGGTGCAGTGGGAGTGTGGTGAGCAGGGTGACTCCAGTAGGAGACAAAGTTTTAGTGGAACTTTTAAACCACTGGAAGTGTTAGGGTTCCATTTCTAAGCAGCGGGAAGCCACTTTGGGGCCATAAGAGAATTGCATGATGTGACTTATGCTTTTAGAGGATCCCGCTAAGTTTCCAGAATGGTTTCCAGAGGGAAGAACTGGAAGCAGAAAAATCAACTAGGGAAGTTCTTGAGACTTGAGTGGGGATAGGGAGTGGACGATGGTGTGGATGAGGGAGAAGGTGGCCCTGGATGCAGAGAGGACCAGGTGAGATTGGGGATACCTAACTTGAAATAAATAACAATAAATGAAGGACGGAGAAGCGGAACTCTCCTAGGAAAGAAGCAGCAAGATGATTCTAGGCCAAATGTTCAAGTGGGTTCTGAGGGTTTTGTTGCTCTCCTATGCCATACAGTTCACTCTGTGTCTTGCTCTCTTTGAGCCCCTGCAGAGGCTTCACAGGGCAGGTCACTCCACGTGGAGGTGACAGTTTACACCCTCTGGGATTTGCACGTCCTCTGTACTTTCCGCTGGAAAAGCCCTTCCTCTGGCATTTGAATAGTGGTCTCCTCCAACTCAGCAACCTTCGCACAGCCCACCTCCAGTGCTGCGGAATAAACAGAGGCATCTCAGGGTGGCATCTCGGAAGCGTGCTTTGGACTCTGCCGGTGGAGTGGGCATCCAGAAGTGGTTGCCGCCCAGTGCTGGTCACCTGACCAACCTCCTTCACTTTCGGTCTACCTGCTGCCTGTGAATGATACCACTCCCGGCCAATGGCTACCGAATGATGCCCTCAACAGCTATTCACACCCTAATCCCTAGAATCTGGGAAGGTTACTTCACATGGCCAAAAAGACTTTATAGATGTGATTATGGACTTGAGATGGGGAGAAGATGCTGGGTTATCTGAGCTGGCTCCATATGGAGTCATAAATGTTCTTATAATAAGGAAGCAGAGGGAGACTTCAGACAGACAGAAGAGAAGGCGATGAGATCGTGGAGGCAGAGATGGAGTGATGTGGCTGCAAGCCAAGGGATGGCAGCAGCCACCAGAAGCTGGACCAGTCAAGGAATGAAGCCTCCAGAAGAAGGGATTGTCCTGCCAACACCTCATGCTCCATCCCAGCCAATCCCTTGCCTTGAGTCACCCCCAAAGTGACAACAAGGGAGTTCCCACAGGCAGATTCTCAACTGTCCTGACACAGGCAGATGAGATTTCAAAGAGAGAAGGACGAACCCTCAGGCGGTCAGTCCTTAGCATTTATCTGGGAAACTACTTCCAGAGCAGGCTGTGTTGCCCTTGCGAAGGTCAGTGGGAGAAAGCAATGTTCTACGTAGGTGTGTCCGCCATGAGATGGTGGAGGACTGGGTTTAGATGAAAGTTGGAGGAATTTGGCTTAGCAACGAGGCCATTTTCTTTCAGCATTTTGAGCCACAACTTGTAGACCTTTATCAGTACCTAGGAATGTTCAAGGCACAGGCTTTGGTCCCTGCAGGGAAAATACGCAACCGGATAGGTCGCAGAGTGGTCAACGTGCTCTGGATGCAAGGTCAGGACTGAGGAAAAGTGCAGGTGGGGAGGCCCTACACCTTCATTTCAAGCCAGTGCCACTGATTTCAGATTTCTGGCCTCCAGAACTGTGGGATAATAAATTTCTGTTGTAGGTAGGTGTGGGGACACACCCCCCGTGATCCCAGTACTCTGGGAGGCTGAAGCAGGAGAATTGCAAATTTGAGCCCAGCCCGGGCAAGTTAGGGAGATCATCTCAAAATAAAAAATTTTAAAAGAGGCTGGAGATGTAGCTCAGTACAAAGGCTCTGGGTTAAACTCTCAGAGTTACACACACACATACACACACACGAGAAATAAAGTATGAACCCATGAAAAGACACAGAGGAACCTTAAACACAGGTTTCTAAGTGAAAG
Organism: Fukomys damarensis; assembly: GCF_012274545.1. NCBI lineage: Eukaryota > Metazoa > Chordata > Mammalia > Rodentia > Bathyergidae > Fukomys > Fukomys damarensis. Next base: position 54,986,151 of record NW_022900931.1, read on the forward strand.
AAACCAACCTGAAAAGGCCACATACTGTATGATTCTAATTATGTGACATTCTGGCTCACTGATTGCTCGAACAGGAACAGGGATAAATAAATCAAGCACAGAGGAATTTTAGGGCACTAAGACTCTTCTGTATGATACTGTAATTGTGAATTCATGTCCTTATCCACTTATCAAAACCCACAGCTGTCAGGGTGTGTTGGCACACCCTGTAACCCCAGCTCTGGGAGGCTGAGGCAGAAGGATTGCAAGTTCAAGCCCAGCCTGAACAATTTAGTGAGACCTCCACCTCAAAATAAAGCATAAAAAGGCCTAGGGATGTGCCTCAGGGCAAAGGCCTTGGATTCAATCTCCCATATGGGAAAAAATTTCATAAGTACATTTTTATTATTTTAAGCCACCAAGTTTGTGGCAGTTTGGATGTAGGAAACCAATATGCCAGCCAACACTTGTTACTCAGTGTGTGACACCACCAGCCAGGTCCTCTGCTAAGACATTACAAAGGTAAACTCATTTAAACCCTAAAATATTATCTGGGCTTGGTGTACAGATGAGGAAACTGAGGTGTAGCGAGGTTAGGGAATTTGCCTGAAGTCTCATCTGGTAAATGGAGGACTGAGCTCTGAACTTAGGACTTGGATATAGGGTCTGTGGTCCTCACACTGTACTGAGCTCCCCACTGACCTGAGAGGGCCCTGGCTAGCAGCCCCTAGACCTAAAGGAAGAGGAGACAAGGGGCCAGATGTGTCTGCACTGTCATGAGCTTTCCTGCCAATGGATCCTCCACTTCCCCTGACAGCGCAGGGCATGACCTTCAGCTGCAGGATGCCAGGGTCGGACAGCTCTTTCCCATGCTGCAGTTCTTGTTCTGGTGCCATATCCTATCCAGGATGGGTTTCTATTCCTCCTCCCTCCCCTTCTCCAAACACTTTGGATACGTAGGGAATAGAGAGAAAACACCATGGGAGGTTTCTCTCTACACAGTTTACCATGTTATTTAGCTTTTATGGTTTCCATAAATGTTTATAAGGATCTGAATTTGATTGTGAAATGTAACTTAGAACTTGGGAGCTGGACTCTCTCCTGGAACCCTGGAATGGTCCAACCATTTCCTTCCTCCCAGTCTCCCTTCTCCATCTGCTGTCTGTGCCCAGCTGGCCTTGGAGACTGAGAAACCCCACCCTTTAAATACACAGGGCTCTCTGGCCAGACCTCCGGCGGCTTTTGTGGTTTACACCACCCTCGGAGAAGGCCAGAAGGCAGCTGGTTGTTTCCCTGACCTTGCCTTTCAGTGTTGGCCTTGGGCAAAGGAGGAGAGGCAGGAGAGTTTCCCGACATGGAGGTGGTACAGATTCCTTGAGGGAGCCGGATGGGTCAGGTGCTGGCTGATCCTGCAAAAGGTGAGCCCAAATGGGGACAAAACTGGTCCCTCTGATTTTCTTTCCCAGGACCACGCCCTCTGTTTTCCTCCATTGCCAATTTCTAGCACAAACGTGGTTCGTTTTCCTCTGGTAGTTGCGGCATGGCTGGGGCTATGGGGTTTGTGTTCCAGTTTGCAGAACCGTAAGGAACTTGAATTAGACCACTGATTCTCTGGAAGCATGAGGAGGGGATCTGAAACTCCTGGGCATGTGTGTGGGGGAGGAGAGAGCCTATGTGGGGTTCAAGCATGCCAGGATGCCTGTAATCCCAACACTCTGGGAGGCTGAGGCAGGAAGATGACAAGTTTAGCCCAGCATGGGCAACTTTGTGAGACCTTGTCTCAAAATGAAAAATAAGAAAGGGCTGGAGATGTTAGTGGCAGTGAAAAAGCCCTAGGTTCAATCCCCAATGTTGAAAAAAAATACAATGCTAGGAAATTTTTGAGGGAGCAGAAAAGCCCTGGTTTTCTCAATACAAACTAGAAAGTAAAGTTTGTGTTTACCAAAAATGGGAATTGGTTAAGGATACATCAAGAAGCAATGATGCAGTTGACGTAATCCTTAAGACTGGCCCTCAGACACACTTAGATAAAACAGAATCCCTGTGGGGTCAAGCTTCCCAGCCCTCTCCCCCAGTGGAGGTTTTGCACAGCCCGCAGTGAGCAGTGCTGAGGAGGGTGTGTGCAGATGGTGTTTTAGTTTCTGAGGCTTCGGTGAGGTCCCATTTTCTTCTCCCTTGGCCTTTGTGGTGCCATGATCTGAAGCCACAAAAAATTAGCACCTGAAGTCTCCTTCTGACTTGAAAAGCTTTTGACACAAACCAACATAAAGCCGTGTACCTGAATCAGGGGTTGTCAAAGCACGCCCCAGACCCAAACCCGAGAGTTAAGCATATAGAGGTTTGTTTTTCATGAGAAAACAGCGTGAAAGAAAGCAACACAAAGGAAATAGGCAGCCCGGGCTTGTGTGGCTGCTCAGGTCCATGACCTGAGGTCTGCTACCCTTTCTGCTCACCTTCCTAGACTTTGGTTTTGGCTCGATCATAAGGTCTTTCTCCCTTTCTTTCTTCCTCTCTTTTTTCCTTCCTTCCCAACCCCTTTCTTCCTTCCAATTGAGCATGGGGCCTTTGCACTGAGTTACATCCTCAGTCCCCCTTTTAAAATTTTGAGACAGGGTCTTACTGAGTTACTAACTTGCCCAGGATGGTTAAATTGCACCCTGCCTCAGCCTCCCAGAGTGCTGGGATTACAGGTCTGGGCCACCATACTTTGCAAAAAGAATCTACATTCTGAGCAAAAAAAAAATCAGAGATTAGGGAGAACAGAAAATAAGACATGGAAGCTGGATCTACCCTTCTCTTAAATCAAGAAAATGACGGCTTGGGGGCTGGGGATTTAGTGCAGTGGCACCACACCTGCCTCGCAAGTGCAAGGTCCTCAATCCCCAGTACAAAAAAAAAAAAGCTTGACTAGAAATTAGAAGCCACTGCTGGCTTTTCACTGTCCTACGGCTCCCGGCTGTAAGAGTGGAGGAAAGTGAATATTCATTGAAAACTTCCTCGGTTTGACCAGAGGGGTTTCAGTTGATGAGGAAAAGGGGGAGGCCCCCCCGAACTATTTTAACCTTTGAATACCAAATATGGGGAGCAAAAGTCTCTAGGGCTAAAATAGCTAAAGTATATAAAAACTATAAGATTTTAGAATTTTTATAAATTGTTATCCTGAGTGTACAACACACATAAAGGGAAGCGCACTGATCTTAGGGACAGTGTGGGATCGCTGTTACCACACCTACGCCACATTTATGTTGCCACCACCCGGGTGCAGATATAAACCTGGTTTTTTTGTGCCCCTTTCCATTGGCAAACCGTGCACCCCCCAAGATAGCCACTGTTCTGACTCTACCACTTCGAGAAGGATATTAATCACCACAGGTATTAGAAGAGAAAAGATGGCAAGTCAGGGGATGACAAGCGAGGTAGCCTAAGGCCGAATTCACGTTGTCTTTGGCTGTCACTGCTGTCCTCTGCCCCGGAAGCTACTCTAATGCCCTTTGAATACCCTCCTTCTCAACTGTCACCAGAAACCAAGGGGAGATATCTTCATTTTCTATGATGTGGTTTTGTGCTGCAACTCGCCAACAGTGAGAACTGGATTCTGTTGTCCATAATAGGACAAACTCAAGTAATAGTGCTATAAGTGAGGTCGAAGTCTGCTTTTTCTACACCTACAGTAGAAGCAGGCCACAGGTATGGAGTGCTGGCAGCCCCCGACTGTGTTTGGCAGCCCCAGGAAGATCCTAGAGGCCCATCTGCCTCCTGGCCCCCTGCTTTACACATGCTAGGATGGCCCCAGCCCTCATAGTCCAAAATGGAAGCTGAGGCCTCAACCATCACATCTGTATTCCTGGAAACAGAATGGAAAAAAGAGAAGAAACACTCACCCCTTGTCATTGTGAGAGATGTCTCAGAAGTTCCCGTTCTGAACATTAGCAGGAACTTAAATCAAGTGGCTACACCTTATTGCAAAGGAGTCTGAGTGCCATGTGCTGTTAGAAGTCAGGCTTCAAAATGAGTTAAGTGAAGAAGCTGCTGGTCTCTTCCACCAGACAAACCTCCCCACCCTGATCCTGCAGCTCTGCATTGAGTCCCGGAAGCCCCAGCCCTGCTTTGCAATGTCAGGGAGCCTCGGCCCTGCTTACCCCATCTACTCTGGCCTTCTCAGGAAAATGGGAGGATTTCCCGGCAGATGGGAAAGAATGCACTGCCCAGAGCACAGCGGCCGCCCCGCTGTCTTCGGATCCCTGACTCGGGAGTGCCTCCTGGCACTGGGTGTACGCAATCTAAGCCAAGTTCCATTAGCAGCAATCAGTTTTGTCTCAAAGACAGAAAAATCAGATGTGAGTGGTTTTTTTGGTTGGGTGGCCACCCAGCCAACTATAATTAGGCAACATGTATCCGTATTTTCTCTGATACCAGCACCATTTGTTTTTCAGTGTAAGAACCCAAGTATCACAGCATTGGGGAACAGAAGCCAGGAGACCACTGCCAAGGCAGCTGCCACCCTGCATGGGAGATGGCAGGGTGTGTGTGGGGACCCGCTGTGCCCCTCGGTGCCAGGCCAGCCAAGTGCTGTGGGCCACACTGGATGCTGCTGCAGAAGCAGAGGCAACAGCAGGCAGGGACAGAGCTTCCCTGAGAGTCTCACAAAGGGGTCAGGAAGGGATCAGGGCCTCGGTGCCAAGGAAGGCCGGAAGTGGCATGTCTGGCCACTCAGCCAAGGCCCCGATGAGGCTGGCAGACTTGTCGGGTTGATGAGAAATGTGCAGTCACGGGAGGCTTTCTGAGAATGTTCTGCTTGAGTGAAAGAAAATTAGAGTTGTTAGGTTCCTCTCTGGTTTTCTGGTACCTTTCCCCCAGGTTTAACCTACTGAGAAATTCGCTTCTTTGAAACACCTGTTAGCGCCTCGGTCCTCACTCCATAGTCAGACGATCAGTGATGTCGCTTGCCTGGGAGACGTGCTACGAGTCAGATTTCCCATCCTGTGTCTCTCTGACACCTGCTTTAGCTTCCTCCCTACCCCGATTCCTCTTCTTTCCACTTGTACGCTCCCCAGACAGGAAGAGCTCTTACGGGATTTTGAGGCTTTGATTTCAAGGTAATAGCAGACGCCTTCAGCTGTACCATTGCCTGATCCTGTCTTCCCGTCACCGACGCCTGCTGGACCCTGTGAGAGGGACGAACCGGGTTGGAGGGAGGACAAGAGTTTGCTGCCCCTCTTCCCACAGCACTGCAGCGAAGGCAGAGACTCTCTCCGCCATTTTCCCTCACGCAGTTGTTCCCCGCCTGCGCCCTCCGATCTTTCTTCACCTCCCTCCCTTCCCGTGCCCCACCCCTTCCTGGACTTCGTCACGTCCTTGTTCCTTCTCCCAGCACAATCCAGCCGGAACAGGTTAGTCCCTGGCTTTGTGTCACCATTCATAAAAATTGGTATTGTTGACTTTCAAGTCCATGGGCTCCTGCTAGCCCAGAAAAATATCCTGGGTCAGGTGGCCCCTCACAGCCCAGGAAGTCTGAGGGCTCCGGCTCAGATCGTCTCCCACACCTGTCTTTCCCAGTGGCCTCTGTCGAGTCCTTGTGCCACTTCCTCTCTTCTCGCCAGCGCCTGCCCCCTGAGCCTCCGCCAGCCCCAGCCTCACAGGTGCTCCGGAGGCTCCTCACGTCAGGCTGTGGGAACCAAGTTTTCTGATCGCGGTGGGCTCCCTCTTAGCCCTTTGCTCAGAATGTAAAGACCAAGTTTTCGGGACAAAGAGTTACAAAAATTCCATTTTGTAACCTCCTGTTTGTCTGTTCCTCTTGTTCTGACCCTGGATCTACTCCCTCCCCGCTAGTTGCTTAAGTTTACAAAATACAAGAAGTTACAGATAAATTAAATAAAAAAAAAAAAAAAACCACATGCTTTGCTAAGCATAGAGAGTTTGCCTAATTGTTTAATCGTATAGGATGTTCTTTGGAAAAAGAACATAATGACTCCCGCTGAACCTGCCCCTCCACATGGGCATTGGTTATTTCCCGTAAGTACCCCGGCAATATCCAATAGCCATAAAAAGTTAAAAGTAGCACCAATAAAAGGTTTCAAGCCTCCCATCCCTATATAATGCTGCTTTGAAAGTGAGTCGGGGTTCTCGGTCAGAAGCCACGGCGTTGGTGGAAACCGAGATTCTAGGCTCGAGCTTGCGATAAACTCCTTGTGTGATTGCATTGGATCGGCCTCCTTGGTGGTCTTTGGGGACTTCACGACTTGGGTACAACAAGGCAGCCAAGGACAGAGATGGCGGAATTTACGTTCTGGATGGTGGGAGGTTATGAAAACACACAACAGTATCCCCACGGGTATAAGTAGTTATTTGCCGTCAGGACACGTTCCGCGAACAACACAAAACAGGAAGATATGAAAATCATGAGAAAGGGGTTGATGTACTTTAACTGGATGTATTTTAGCAGAGAAGTGTTCTCTGAACCGGTGACATTGGAGCTGAGCCCCAGAGGAGTTCTCCGTATGAAGAGCTGGTGGGGTGAGGTGGACACTGTGGGCAGACAGGAAAGTTTGTGCAAAGGCCCTGAGGCAACACAGAGCTGTGTGTGATGGAAGAACTGACAGGAAGCTGGTATGGTTGGGGTAGAGTAGGCATGAGGGACATCAGAGACACGATGGTGTGGAGCGAAGAGGGGAAGGAGAGCACATGCTGTTGGGCTCCTGGTCCAAGTAAGGATTTGGATTTTATTTAATTTTGTGAGGTTGATCTGTTCCATGCCTCTCTCCTGCCTTCTGGAGTTGCTAGCCACTGGGGCCCTTTGTCTTGCAGACCTGTCTCTCCAATTTCCATCTCTGCTTTCTCCTATGTTTAATTGGCAGCTTTTTTGTTTGTTTTGTGGTACTAAGGGTGGAACTTGGGGCTCTGCCGGTTCTAGACGAGCGTTAGTTCCTTCCACTGAGCTACACCCCAGCCCCTGATGGCAGATTTTTAAAGTCTTCCTGCTCCTCTGTCTGTCTGAGTGTTCGTCTTTCTCTTGTCACCAGAGAAGTCCTCTAACGATTCAGGAAGACACTCTAGAAGCCATTTGTCCCAATCGGTCATTGCCCTTCTGTTCTCTCCGTCTCCTGGCCTCCTTGTCGTTCCGCACACAGGCCACTTTCTAGATTAGTCTAAGGGCTCCTCATATCTCTTGATAAACTACACTTGCACTGTTTTCCTTCTACTATTTTCTTAGATGTTCACGACTTTCAGAGTGAACACCACAAACTTCTTGTCAAGGAAATGTTGGGGCCAGAAGTACTGCTTTTCTCCTTCCGCTCTCTCACCTCGTTTCCTACCCACGCTTGACATTATGGAAATGACCACAAGCCACGAACGTGACTGAGGATTGGGGGCCAGAAGTCGAGCACAGTGGTTCCCATGATCCTCGGACCGCTGCAGTTCCCTCCTTTCCACTCTGGCTGCCTAGGGGTGTCCGCGTTGTGTTCCTGTCCAGGTGGTGAGCCAGATAAGCAGGATGAGGCGGGAGAGCTGCAGGCCTGAGAGTCCTTCCTGCCTTCCGGCTGGCCTCATCTCCTTCCCCCGTTTACAACTCTCCTGTCTGATAAGCTTTAAGGAAAGTCAGGCTTCCATGATGCACCTGGCCCCTGTCTGGGGTTCGTGTCTTCCCAGCACTTCCTGGGGGACAGTCCCGGAGACCACATCCACGCTGGCCTTTGGATTATTCAGAAAGCTTTACAGAGGCTTGTGTTTGTTTCTCAGCCTTGCTGATCTAAGCCCTTCAAGAAAAGAGGGTAGGAGGTGGTACCTGGATAGACAGAGCCCTATGGGACGTGATGGAGTCCCGTGATGCAGTTCAGTTTTTACATGACTTGGTCACTAAATGAGGAATTGCATATAGCACTGTATGTACATTACAATATTCAGAACAAAAAAAATGACCAAAGGAAACTCCAGCTCAATGACTTTGCTTTTATTTGCATAGCTGTTACATGCAGCACTGTACTGTATAAGGACAAAAAACTACAGTGCTACACTATACAGTACAATCAGCAAAAATGACAGTACTGTATCAACAAGGTATACTGTACAAAAGGACATGGAAGCTCTATAAATAAGATGTACAGAATCGTACCCCTCCCCAAAAAAGATAGGTCATAAATCCCAGTGGTTGGTTCTCAGTCTGAATAGCATGCCTCGGTAGTCAGATCGGAGTAGTTTTTAGAGAAATCCTTGAATGGGAAATATCTGTATTTAATAGAGCTGTATATTTGAAAAAAACAGAAACAGTTGTTTTCATGATACAAACCAGTGCATAAGAGTTCTTGGATTACGTTTACTTAGAGGTTGAGAGGTCCGGAGGAGGCAAGCGTGCATTCGAAGCCCATCTCAAAGGCGGGAGCTGTTCCAGAAAGTCTTTCAGCCAAGCTGCAAGCCTTGCACAGTGCAGATTCCCTTACACTTCTGTCCCAGGTCAGCGTCTTCCTCAGCCACTGGAACCACCCGCAGCTCACATGGGACTGCACGGAGGAGCCAAGCACCGAGGCGTAGGAGTGAGACCCAAATTTCAGCCCCATCCCATTGCTAGCTCTGTGGACCGTGGGGAGTTACTTCATCTGTAGTTAATCCATGGAGCTCTTGCCTCTGTAGCCAGCCATGTGGGATGGAAGCCTGCCTGTGTAGCCTGGGCAAGGTCACTCCTTCTCTCTGGGCCTCAGTTTCTCATCTGTAGAATGGTGGTGATAGTGACACACTCCTTACTACAGTGGCTGCGAGGATTGCAGTGATACACATGTGTGCACACGCGTGCCCACACATGATCGTGTGGGGGGGGGAGCATACATGCCTGTACATATGTACGTGCCGGGCACTTAGCAAGTACTATCATTCCTTGGTATCCAAGGGCCTCCTCTCCCCTGTAGCTACCCAAATCTATGGATACGAAGTCCCCTACATAAAATGGGGCTGGGTGTGGTGGGGTATGCCCGTAGTCCCAGGCACTCAGGAGGCTGAGGCAGGAAGTTTGCTTGAGCCCAGGAGTTTGAGGCCAGCCTGGGCAACACAGGGAGACTCCTGTCTCGTAGGCAAACAAACACACAGCAAACAGAATGGAGCAATGTTTTTGTAAACCTGTGCAAATCCTGTATACTTTAAATCACCTCTAGTCTACTTCTAATATTGAATACAATATAAATGCTGTATAAATCATTGTTAAACTGTATCGTGTAGGAAACAATGGCAAGTGAAAAGGTCTGCCCACGTTCAATGTACACATGAGGTTTCTTTTCGTTTTCTTTCAGCATTTTTGGTCTGGGGTTGGTTGAGTTGGTGTGTGCGGAAGGCCCATGGATACAGAAAGCCAACTGTACTCCTAAATACTCATGGCTACTATTATTAATATCTTTTAAAAGTTAAGGCTAAATTATATCTAATAAAAACAAGTCAATTCTAAAAACTTGGAATCGTGACGCCAGTTGTCAGTATAACAGCTGTGATACTGGTATTTGATAGCTGAAGTGAAGCACTGGGCGGGGGTCAGCTTCTCACCCTCTGCTTCAGACCTCACTGTCTCCTGCTGACTTTTTGGGTCTCACTTTGAGGCTTCTTTTACACACAGGGTTTCCTACCAGGAATTGCGTGGAAAGCCAGCTCTTGAAGGTCGTGCTGAACTCCCCTTGCACCACCTCCTCATCCTTCGTACCACCCCACCTTAAGAATTACACTTGGGAGGATGCCAAGCCCTCTTCCGTCCAGGAGGGGCAGACGCCCTAGGACTGCACAGGTCAGTGGTTCCTGGAGGGTGGCTCCTGAGCCTGGAGATAGCATCATCCGGGAACTTACTTGAAATTCAAACCCTTGCCCCCACCCTAGACCTGCAGAACGGGAGACGAAGCCCCGCAGTTTGCGCTCTGACCGGCCCTTCAGAGATTTTGAGGGATGCAATGGTTTGAGAACTATTGTCATGAACGAAGTGTGGGCCCAGTGATGCTTAACTTTTAGGCAGCCATTCAGACCGCGTGAGTGTCTTTAGTTGCCTGGTCATGGCTCAAAGTCTCAAAGTCCTGAACTGATCCAAAGTGTTTTCCTTTGGGGGTCATTTGACACTGGGGACGAGCCAGAAGTCACATGATACCAAAGCCGGTGATTCAAGGTGGATGAAGACACACCACGATGTTTTTACAAGCCTGCCTTTCCATTGGATGACACTTGACCCCAGCATTCATCGGATATATATATATTTTTTTTTTTTTTTAGTGCATCTCAGAAGGACTTACAAAACTGCTTCAGAAAGTGTCAAGAACAATGGGATTCGTGTGTTCAAAGCAGGGGTAGGAAGTATTTTGAGAGAGATTAATGGCAGTGTCCTTTACTGTGATACATTTTAAAAAATATAAACACTCACTGCAAAGTTTGAAGGTACCTCGTATTGATTTTCATGGGACTTCTCAGCCTCCATAATTGCATAATCTATATCTATATCCTCATCTGTATCTATACAGAGAGAGAAAGGCATAATTGTATAATCCATAATAAATCCCCAAATTATTTTCTCTCTCCATATCTTTCTCTTTCATACTCTTTCTCTGTCTGTCTGCCTGTCTACGATCGGTTCAGCTTCCCTGGAAACTCCTGACTTCTACATGGCTGTTTGACATTTTGCAAGATCACAGTCCTGTTCTGCACACTGGGTGCTCACGTGAAACCCCAAGGCCTGGTTGTGACCATAGAGAGCAAAGGTAGGAGGGGATCCAGCTCACCACTTAGATGTCTTGACCCCTGCTCTCTTCTGACCCTTCTGAAGGCTGAGCTCAGTGTGTCAGGCCTTGTGGTTGGGAAGCTTCTGAGGTCTCTTGGGGAGTCACTTTGCCCTTAACCCAGACCTGCAGACAGCCTAGAGTCAGAAGTACCAGGGAGCCAAAGATAAGTCTGTCTGTATGTCTGGTGGGCATGACCTTGGCTGTTCCTTGTGCCCCATCCAGCCCAGTTCAGTCTCTCCAGCAGTGTCTCTGGTCCTGTTCTGTTTTTATGATCTCTCCCCTCCCCAGTTCTGTCTATGCCTTAGTGGGGAACTCCTTATTTCCCCTGAATCTCTCTCTCTCTCTCTCTCTCTTACATTAGGAATCAAACCCAGGGCCTTGCACTTGACAGGCAGGTGCTGCGCCATTGAACTACATCCCTGGCCCTAGATTCTCATTTTGTATTGGGGAGAGAAGTAGTCACTTCCAAAAGGATGTCTTCAGGTTCCTTCCAGAGTTGGAGCTGCATTTGTTTCCTTTGGCTCTGCCCCCAGACTCTTACAGCAAGATGATCTGTGTCTCTGCAAAAAGGCAATAGCTGATTACACACGTGAGAGAGTCTTAAAAATCTCAGCTCTTCCTCAGAACTGATATCATCAAAACTAAAATATTGAATCCCCAACGCAAACCTGGTACTCTTACCCAGTGTTTTCTCTTTCTCTCTCTCTCTCTCTCTCTCTCTCTCTCTCTCTCTCTCTCTCTCTCTCTCTCTGTGTGTGTGTGTGTGTGTGTGTGTGTGTTGGGGGAGTGGAACCCAGAACCTTTGCACTGCTTGCACTGAGCTACATCCCCAGCCCCTTTTTTATTCTTTATTTTGAGACAGGGTTTCCCTAAGTTTCCCAGCCTAGGCTCCAACTCTAATCTCCAGCTTCTGCCTCTTGGGCAGCTGGGAATATATGTGTGTGCCTCCATACCCAGCTCCCAGTGTTCTTTTGGCTTCTGACTTTAGGTATCTGGAGAGGAGTTTCAAAGGGCCATGCAGAGTGTTGCTGAAGGACACCGCCACCACTGGCCAGCCCGGTCCCAGCGTCTCAGGGGCCTCACTACTGGGTGGGAGTGGACAGTAGCACAGTGTAGCCTTCTGTGCTACTGTCCCTTCCCTGGGAAAGGGAGGCAGAGATAGTGTTCATCTCGTGGAATTTAGAGGAGGTTGGATGCATTGATACGATCTCTGGGAACGGGATCTTGGAACAGAATCCTGAGCACCAGTTTTGGGAGTTTGTCCTTGTCTGCTTAACTTCAACTCCTTGATGTCCTAGTGTGATTCTGTCATTTATTATAACCTCCGGCTATTTTTATTTGCTGTCTCCTCTCCTAAGTCTCAGCTAGTTTTTATTGCAATCCCAGGGCTCAGCTACAGACCCATCAGGTGTGTATGCAGGCAGAGTTTCTCCATTTGGAAAAGGTTGACTGGCTCCTGGGTTACCTAGCTATCGTTCCAGGAGTATTAAGTGCTCTGCTCTTTTCTCCTCTGGCCACTTCTCCCCCACACACCTGTGAACCTGCAATGGTTGCAGCAGTTATTTCCAACCTCACTGAGCTTGCTGCTTTTGCTTGGAGTGGCCTTACCCCAGACTATGTGTGGCTGTCTCTCAGTCATTAGTGTAGTGTCTCCTTGGGAGCCCATCCTTGGCCATTTCACCTATGGTAGGTGTCTCTCCTCATCATCATAGTACTCAGTTTTGTCTCCTCTACTGTGCTTTATTAAATCTGCAATTGTTTTGTTTATTAATTTATTTTTTGGTCAACGGTCCCTGGTGATTTGGGCAGGGGGATCGCGGTACTACTTGTATCACAGACTTGGTTCTATGTCGCTCCAGTAAAAGCTTTTGTTGTGCTTAACAATAAGAAAGGCACACATAGATAGATTTGCAGGTTAAACCAACAAATCATTTTTTATTTGCTACCTCGCACCACCTCTTGGCCCAGAAAGAGGGAAGAGGAAACCACTTACATGATCCAAACAACAGTCTTAAGTCTTTTAGGCCTTTTATAAGTGTGATCCAGCAGGAATTACCTAAAGTACTTCTTGTTCCTGGGGAGTCCGAATGCCAGGACCAGAGACCAGAATTCCTCCAACTCTGGTGCCCATGGAGAACATGACTTGCATGAGAACTGTAGCTTCTCCGACCATCGTATTCTCAGGCTGGACGTGGAGCAGGTGCCCGATAAATCTACGTTGGTAAAGGGAGAAATGACAGGAAAGTAAAGAGGCAGGCAGGTGTCTGTATCTCAGGACTAGGCAGTGTCTTTGTCTCTCTGAACCTCTGCCAAGAGAGCCTTTTGGGAGATCTAGCAGAGTGGCTTAGAGCCGGGGGAACATTTAAAGTAGTGCCAACCTCATGGTAAGTTACGTTTCCTGTTACTCCCGGATCCAGGCAGAAACACCAGCGGATCCTTTTTTCTTGGCATTTAGTGTTCTTCGCCCACACCCAGCTGCGCGGGACAAAATGCTCACCAGAACGGAAGCTGGAGGATCTCTTTGCTGTGGAGCTGGGCCCGCGGCGCCACCACATCCCAGGGGCAAGACGCAGGCAAGTGAAGCAGCTTGTCTTCCACAGGCCGAGCCCCGTGCCTGCGTCAGATCCCAGCCAGGAGGCACGTGCCCCGGAGAGAGAGGCCAGACTGACCCAGGCATGGCCCGCAGTCCTGTGACACTGCGTGACCACCTTGAATAACGGCAGATGCTGCAACAGGAGGTCGTTGGAGGAGCAGGCTGGGCTGCTTTCTTCCCAGGAGAACACACATGGCCAAGAAGTTGGCAGGGAACAGATGGCATAGACAGGATACAGGGGACGAGAACGGTCACACGAAGACCACTGATGCTTTCCAGGTTGCACCATCAGCCTTCTTGTCACAAATCACAGACCCTTCCTTCTTGCTTGGCTAAGCAGAAAAGGACTTGTTTCTAAAGCATATTAGATAGCTTGCGGAACCTTCAGGATGGCCAGAGAAGCAGGCGTGGGGGTTATGGTTGGATTACACCCTGAATCACCACTGCCTCGACCACCCAGGGTGCCCTACCCTCCCCAGAACGGCCTTCTAGCGCCACATCACAGCTCCCCCCAGGCACCCTAACTGGCAGCGTCTTGTTCACAGCCTGTGCCCTAGATGAGAGGGGACCCTGGAAAGTTTTGGGCTACTTCAAGAGGCACAGACTCCCGGGCATGGTGTCCAGATGTGCTGGGTGGCCCAAAAGGATGACATAAATCCATGATAGAAAAGGTATAGTCAACAGCTCTGCTAGACTCAAGTCTTCCAGCACCCACTAGGCCACTTCTGCCCTCTTCTCCGCTCCCTCCACACCCTTGTGGGTGCCCAGGGGAGATAGGCTTGCCTCTGTGTCACTGTCCCTTGGTTCCACACACTGACTATGATCTTTTGAGGAAGCTGTTGGCTGGGAGGAAGCACTAGATCCAGAGTCCCGCACATCCTGGAAATGTGTTTGAGGAAGGCCTCTCTGTACCTTTCGGCCTTGTGGATAAAAGGGCGTAGGAGACAAACCACCCAGCATGGTTTATGACTCAAGCGTAGTAGTAAGTGTGGAAATACTTTTAAAACTGCAGAATACACTTGTGGTTTAAGTCACTGTTGTCACTTAAGGAGCGCAGTCACCAGCATGCCCTAAGGCATGTGTCACACCTGACTGTGGCCCTAACCCTTGCATGTCAGAATGTAAGAGAAACCACTGAAATTATTACTCAGATAGCCTTGAATTTGCTCTAATTTATTTTAAAAATTATAAAATATAATTCAAGTATCTATTCATTACTAATTTTGACTTCTCGAAAATATATTAGTTGATTCTGGGTGGCAGTGACCTTTTTTAAGGCAAATAAACAATATATACAGGGTTGAGACAAAGTGACTTCAGGAGTGGCCCGATCTAGGTGCTCACATTTGACTATTAGGCATCTATGTCTTGGCATTACTTTCCTGTAATGGCTTTGTTCTTAGGCATGTCCTCTCCAAGTAGTGGCAAAGGCCATACTCAGAAGCTCCAGGGTTATATTCTATTGTCCCAACCTTCCCCTGGAAAGAGAATGGTACTTTCTGAACTATTCTGGAAAAGACTGATTCTTGATTGACTGACTTTGGTATGAACCCAAGGAGGGTCACATGTTCTCTCCTGTGACTGAGTTGGTGCCAACTTTCCCCCGAGTCTCTCTTCCCTCAACTCCATGCCAAATGATTAGCAAGAGAAGAAAAAGTGATTGTGTAAAGGAAAATTGGAAGGAGGAATAATGGGTGCTGGGCAGGCAGAATCCTAAGCACCCATTCATGGCAGCCTGGATGCTGTCATCATTGGCTTACTGGGTAGCAGGACATTTCTCTTCACTGGTGAGGATGACCAGTTCTTCTTGATGCCTCCCTACCTTGACTTGTCTAAATTTTTTCTTTTTTTGAGACAGGGTCTCACAATGTAGTTGAGACTGACCTGGAACTCACTATATAACCTAGGCTGGTCTCAAACTCACAGCGATCCTCCTGCCTCAGCCTCCCAAGTGCTGGGATTACAGGTGTGTGCCACCACGCCCGACTTGATATTCCACTTTCAAAGTGGTATATAACTTCAATTTGTCTAATTGCTGTACAAATCTATCTCCTAGTCCCTGTTCAGTTTTCTAGACCTTTATTATTCTGGCTTCATTTTATTACTTGAAATGAAGATAAAGATATCTTATTTCCCACCTGGATGAACCCATGGCCCCTTGGGTTTTTTAGCCATTGCCTTTTCAGGATGTTCAATAGTTTAAGAATCTAGCTTCATCCCATCCCTACACAGATGGCCCTGGGAGATCGGCCCTCAGTGGAGATTTATGAGCTTGTGGAACAAAGGTACAGGATTCAGGCACCTCAGACACCTCCAGGTCTCCCAGGAGCCAAGAACCTTTACTCTTGATCTTGCTATGTGTCAGGAAGGTGAAAGTCAATAGCTGAGCTCTCCCTCAGGCCCCTGTGCCCTCTGGGTTTCCCCCAAAACTCCATTCCCACAAATGTAATTATTTTCCTCTAGGTCTCAGGCCTTGATTATTCCATCAGCATCACTCTACTGTCATAATCCAGCCATCCTGCTGTGTCCTCTGGTGATTATTCCAAATAAACTTGCATGCTGCCTGTTTCCTCTTGCAGGCCCATCCCTGCCCCTGCTGCTTTTCTTATATGTCCATTTTCCTCTCTCCGGGAGCCATTTTGAATCACTCATCTTCAGCTTTGCCTCACAAAACCTCCCAAGAAGCCTCACACACATAAGCACCCAAGTGGGCCCACTTGTTCACTGCCCACAGATGGTCCTTGTCTAGTACATTGCTGTCTGTGGGAAGGACTCTGGTTCTGACTCCTGTGATGGCTTCTTCTCACCAGTGTCCTACTCCCAGCCTCTGTGCCTACCTTCTCACCTGCTCTGTCCTAAGCCATATAAATCAACGTTGGCATCAGTTCTCTTGGAAGCTGCTTGACCCAGACTCATGAGAGTACAACAGAAACCATACCTCATCACTCCACAATGACGCTATCTTGTCTGGAGCCATGTCACATGACACAGGGCCGGAGGTGGCTTCGTTCTCATTGCTATGAAGTAGAAAGCTTAACCACCGTCCCAGAATCCTATTTTTCCTTTTACTCCTGCACTCTCTCCAAGACCAAGACTTCCCAGCCTTCCCGAGGGCCATTTCTCTCTGGCTCACATCACCTTTCTGTATCAATGGTGGGGTAGAGGAAGAAACCCTTCTCTTCTGGATTTAGTTGTATCATTTTACCTTTCTCAAATATCCGTGACAGTCTGGATTTGATTAAGAAAGGCATGAAGTGGGGAGATGGAACAATTTTTTCTTTGCCCCTTGGAATTCTGAAGAGACCATCTGTCCCCACTTGGTCCCCCCACAGTCCGTGCATACAGCTGCTGCTTGTGCCAATCCATGCATTACTTTAAGGGTCTTGAGCCTTTCTTTGGACTCTTTTTCCTGTTGGCAGCTAAGGCGGGCCTGGTCCATTCCCTGCTACTTATTACTCAGTGTTGGCAGCGGCCTTGGGTGTTGGGAGGAAAGCTAGTGGGAAGACCCGCATTGGTGAGCTCTTCGAAAGAGCTGGATGGGCCAGGGAGGGATTTAGCTCAGTGGTTCCGCTGCCCGCCTGGCAAGTGCAAGGACCCGAGGTTGATCCCCGGGACCAAAAAAAGAAAGAAAGAGCTGCATTTATGCGGTCACTTTGCAGAGCACATTGGCAGCTTCTACTAAAATTGAAAATAAAGGGCCAGGGATTTAGCTCAGTGGTTTGGTGGCCTGCCTTGCAAGCGCAAGGACCCGAGTTCAATCCCCGGTACCAAAAAAATAAAAATAAAATAAATAAATAAAATTGAAAATAAAGGGCCAGGGATTTAGCTCAGTGGTTTGGTGGCCTGCCTTGCAAGCGCAAGGACCCGAGTTCAATCCCCGGTACCAAAAAAATAAAAATAAAATAAATAAATAAAATTGAAAATAACATGCCATGCCACCCAGGAGAAGACCTCTCCCACATGTGTACAAATACAGATACACAGGAATGGTCAAAGAGGCCTTGATATGCTGATGGAAAATGGGAAATTAAGCCAGGTATGGTGGTGTACGGCTATAGTCCCAGCACTCTGAGGATGCTGAGGCAGGGGAATTGCAAGTTACCTGAGCAACTTAGTGATTTAGCAAGTCCTTGTCTCAAAGAACATTTCAAATGGCTGGGGATACAGCTTGGTGTGAAGCCCTGGGTCCAATCCACAAGTAATGGGAGGGGAAAAAAAGAAAGAAAAGAATAGAAAGCGGAAAATTAGCGAAGTATCTATCAATAAAATGGAAAAAATAAAGCTTGGCTTCTTAATAAGATCAAATATTATGACAGAAAAAGAAACTTATGAGATCTGTAGAAATCAAAGACAAGATTTGGGCTGGAAAATAGCTTGTTACAGAAGGAGTTGTACTGTCTGCTTTTTATGGACATTTGAGAAAACCCAAATGAATACTAAACAGAGATTGCAGTCTCACGTGCAAGGTACATTTTAACAGTTATGAAAGTTGCACTTAAATTCCCAAATAATGTTGCCCTTGTCAAAGAAATCAGAAAATTCAGTGAGGGGGACATGGAAGCATCAATCTTAAAAATTTGAAGAAATATGATTAAATGTTAATATACATTTGTCCTACATGATAAATATGCATATTTATTATTAAGTTTCAATACTTACATTTTAAATCTAGATTTTACTTTTTGTTTTTGGTACCAAGGATTGAACTCGGGCCCTTGTGCTTGCGAGGCAGGCGCCGGAACCACTGAACTAAATCGCCGGCCCCATCTTGTCTTTTGATTGAAAATGACAACCAAAATCAAGGTACCTTCAAGTTCATCAGCCAGTCTGCTTGCCCCTGTCTTCTTCCCTTAGAGTGTCCAGTCCCTGGTGGTGAGACTTCCTCAGCGTCAGGGGAGTGACATTGTAAACACCAGAGCCTGGACTCTCTTGAGACTTCCCATAAGCTAGCAATTTTCCAGTGGACAAGCACCCTGTAGCTGAGTTGGTAGATATTTCACAGGGGACATTGTGTGAGGGTAGAATGGACTTTGTCTCATTTTTGTTTTTGTGAGAAAGGGGTCTCATCACATTGGTCAGCTTAGTCTCAAACTTGTGGGCTCAAGTGATCCTGCCACATCAGCCTCTGGAGTAGCAGGGCTTACAGGGATGTGTCACTACGCTGGACTAGAGTGGATGTTTTGGAAATGCGTACCTAATAAATCTTATCTCTACCAAATGATGCTTGTTTAACAGAACACAAACCACAAGCATTAAACAACTTGTTGTTCTTTTTGTTGTTGTCATGTGAATATGAAGCCTCGTCGTATCTTAGGAGAAAGATATCATGTGTTTTACATAACCAAGTGACCCAACTTCACATTCTCTGCCCTCCCCAGACCTGACCTGAAAATCAGCCAGGGCTCAGGAGAACTTCACTTATGTTACTGTCAAATTAGAAATCCTGCCTATAATTTGGATCAAAATCATATCACCTAAATTTACAGAAAAATCTTTCCCCATGAAGCAGGAAGAAAAACTCTAGCTTAAAGAATCTCTAGCACAAGGCTCTCGACAAGCCTAAAGTGATGAACAGGTTAGGCCTGGGCAGTGCATTCTGGATCTAAACCAGCTTTGTTACTTACTCTTTATCTTTGGATAGAATAGGTTTGGTTTTTAAGCCTCATATTTAACAATAATTTTTTTTTAATTTGGCCAGGCAGACTTTAAAATGATGTCTCTGAAAGTTTAAATGACACTATAACTTTACAAAATTTGAAATTACTAAATGCTGAAACTGGGCATGGTAGTGCACACCTGTAATCCCCACCCTCTGAAGACTTGAGGCAGGAAGGTCACAAGTTCATTCATGACCTGGGCAACTGAGTTGATTTAATGAGATCCTGAGTTAAAATTTTAAAGAAGAGGAGGTGGGAATGTAGCTCAGTGCAAAGGCCTTGAGTTCAATCCCTAGTACTTCCTCTGCCCAAAATTACATACCAGGCAGCATAACATTTAGTATGCACACAATTTCATTTAGTAGAATGAGCATAGTCTAGCATCCTCCTTGATCAACAGTTCTCAAACTTGTATACCTCAGGGCCCTTTTATATTTTTAAATATTATTGAGAAATCCCCACAGTTTTGTTTAAGTAATATCTAGTGGCATTTGTCATGTTAAAAATTGAAAGAGAAACATCTTAAACATGTATTTTTAAATGATCATAATCATAAAACTATACTATAAAAATAGCATATTCTTATAAAAAATAACTATATGTTCAAAAAATTGTGAGAAGAGTGGCATTGTTGTCCACTTTTGCAGATTCCGTCAGTGTCTGGCTTACTAGAAGACAGCTGTGTCCTCATATCTGCTCTGTATTCCATCTGTCATGATTTCACCTCTAACTTAACCTCTGAAAGACTCCACTTTACATTATTCATGAAAAAAATGAGAGTAACAGAAAGCAATTAGCATCTTAATATCATTATGTAAGTAGTTTGACCTCCCAAACCCTGGAGCCTGTCTCTAGTCCCTCAGGGGGTTCCAGATGGCACTGAGAGAACTGATGCACTTGGTTCACATAGTTCCAAACCTTCTAGAATTGAGCTTTGCAGCTGGGCGTGGTGGTGCAAGCCTTTAATCCCAGAACTAGGGAGGCTGAGGCAGGAGGATTGCTGTGAGTCTGAGACCAGCCTGGGCTACATAGTGAGTTCCAGGTCAGTCTCAACTACACAGTGAGACCCTGTCTCAAGTAATAATAATAATAATAGTAATAATAACAATAACATCAACAACAACAATAGAATTGGGTTTTTCTTTGATGTGAGGGAGGTAAAAGGAAACAGTAAGGAAGGGAGGGATCAATGGAGAAACTTTGCATGTATTAAAATGTCTAAAGTAACAGAGCATATATTCTCCAATCAGTGGAGAAATAAGTGGAACAACAAAGGAAAAACAAAATGTAAAAATGCCAAGCAAAGGCAAGAAGAAAGAAAAAAATAACTATTAAAAGGCAAAGAAAATAAAAAATACAAAGTGATAAATAGTTATCTCTTTTTTCACTTAAATGTTCATTTTGTGGCAGTTCATTTGACATGTACATTTCTTGTTTGTTTGTTTGTTTGTTTTTGGTACCGGGGATCGAACTCAGGTCCTTGCGCTTGCGAGGCAGGCCACCGAACCACTGAGCTAAATCCCCGGCCCTTGACATGTTCATTTCTTATTTGGCCATTTGTGGTATGCATGTATATTCTAAGATGCATGCATATGCCAATGAAAGTGTTAGATAAGATGACAGAGATAAACACAAATACACTGGAATTTCTAATTAGATAAATATAAATAAACAAAGTGCTATAGATAAAAGACAGATATTGTCAAATTGTTAGACTGGGTTGCAAAAAATCCAACCATTTCATTTACTGTTTATAAAATGTACATCTAAAACACAAGCGTGTAGGAGGTTGAAGGTGTACTAAGTAAATAATAACCCCAAACAAGTTGGTGTCTGATATTAATATCTGACAAAATCCATTTTTAGGTAAAATGAATAATGAAAGGTCAAAATTACCATGAAGAGAGAATGACAAGAAGAAATAGACAAATTCACCTTCATACCATAGAAAAATGTATGTAACACATTTCCCCGTGGAACTGATATCATCTCCAGCAGAGTAAAAAGTATGTAAAAATTATGAAGACTTGAACATTATAACTTAACAAGCATAATCTGAGGTATATAGAGGGAAGATACCCAACAATGACAGGATGTTTCTTTTTTTTCCCACACCTAGAATATAATATTCTAGACCAAACAGCAGCTCTCAACAAATTTAATAAAACTGGTACCATTCAAAAAATATTTTCTGACTGGAGTGCAATGTAATTAGAAATGAATAACAGAATGAAAGCTTAAAAATGAAGAATCATTTCCAAACTTAGGAGCCATGGAAAGAATTGTATGGAAATTAGAACCTATTTAGAAGTCAAACTAATGAAATTCGGTCAATCAAAGCTTGTGGTGTGCAATGAAAGCTGTTCTTGGGGAAACCCACAGCCTTAGATGCTTACATTAGGGTGTATTCAGAAGACAGTCTAAAATTAATGAGCATCCAGCCGGGCGTGGTGGTGCACGCCTGTAATCCCAGCATTCGGGGAGGCTGAGGCAGGAGGATTGCTGTGAGTTCGAGATCAGCCTAGGCTACATAGTTAGTTTCAGGTCAGACTCAACCACACAGTGAGACCCTGTATCAAAACCAAAAAAAAATAAATAAATAAAAAATAAAGAGAGAGAGAGAGAGAGCATCCAACTATAAAGATGAAAAGAAACAACTAAATGAATAAAGAAAAATAAGATTAAAAGTTAATGAAAGGGAAAAGTTCCTGACCCTGAGTTCCCTCTCCAGTATAACAACAACAACAAAAAGCCAAATCTCAGAAGCAGGTGGAATTTGTCTACGTGAACTACCTATCTCTCCTTCTCAAATAGCAGGTTTTTAATACCTGGGGGAGTCACGTAGTCAGAGATGGAAGTTAATATTCCAGCTCTTTCCAAGGCAGCTTGATCTCCTGGGCCCCTGCCGGATCCTGTCCCCAACAAACATTTCTCCCAGAACCCCAATCCCAAGTGTTCCTTGGAGCTTCCTTCTCCCTCTGCGTTCCCTGTCCTTTCCCTAGGCAGTTACTCCACGTTACACCGCGCACACAGCCGCTTCTCGTTCCTCTCTGTCCTAGCTTCACCTGCTCCTCTCCATCTTTCCTCTGGAGGCCCCTGACCTGGTCAGTTTCCCATCTCTTTCCAAGAGGCTGTGGCTGAAATCGGTTAGAATTGTAAGCGTTGCTTGACTTCCCCCGGCCCCTTGGGTCCCTCCTTACAAATGTTCTCACCACGGACTCAGACTATCCCGAGTCCAAGTTGCTGCGCGGCCTTTCTTTTCATCCGTTTCCTTCCAGTGAGCTGTGCCCTAGCTGGGTCATCCTCGTTTCTCACGCTGGTCCTCTTGCCCCGCCCATATTAATGGTGGCTTGAGGGGCCCAGAGGAATATTCAGACACTCACAGCAATGCATTGTCCCTGCTCTGGGGATGTGTGTGACTCATCACCAATTGCCTGACCCTGTCAACTGATACTCTCCACTTTCCCCTGACCTAGGAAAGGTGACTCACAGCCACGTTCTGTCCCAGTGACCATCTCTTGTCATTCAGCTCTTCTCTCTCCAGTCCCCACTTTCTACCCTGGTACCCAGGTGGTCCCTGAACATTCCTGATTTCTTACCCCCCTAACCCACATAGTGCATGTTCCCAAAGGGGCACTCAGAACACACAGAAAAGAAGGTAACACAATTACCTTTTGGCCTCAACCAAGTACAACTTGTGCCATGTTATTGTCGGCACTTGATTTAGCAACACGAACTTCCTGGAATGAAGACTGTTGAAACACCAGTCCTAAAATCCTGGGCAGGGGCATCTTTTTGCCATCTTCAGCACCAGGCCCCCAGAGCTGATCCTCAGGGCAGGAAGAGAGCTTGCAGAATCCTCTCTTCTAGCAGGTTCCAGGACCCTGGGCTATGTCCAAGGCCTCAGGGGTCTCTCAATAAGTTCTTCACCTCCTCAGTGGATTACTCCGCCTCTTCTCTTCTGGCAGTTTTGCCCCTGGATAAGACTGGCTTTTCTGTGTCTGTTCGGAAGTCACTTTGTCCAGAATAGGCACTTGAATGCTTGTGGGGTGTGATGAGTTGGCTGTGCCTGGAAGAAGTGGCCTGCTGAAGACACTGTTTTGCCCTCTAGTCTTCATTTCCATTTTACCTTCCGAGTTACAGGGCGTGCTTGGTGCTGAAGTCCAGGCTCATAAGGGAGAAGGGAGAAGGCCAACAACGATGGTGTTTGCAGAACTCCGGGGCTGTTTCCTAGCCCTGGCGCACAGCTGCATCAGGGAACTGCAGCACTGGAAGCCGCTCTCTCTGTTCAGGGCTGGCTCAGGTCGGGTCACACTCTGTGCATACGAAGCCCCTCTGCACAATGCCATGACGTCACATGGCTCCACTGCCCACGCGTCAGATACGCTGAGCCCTTCCTCTGCGTGGGCCCTGCTCTGGGTGCCCGGACGGGTGTGAACGTGATGGACTATCAAGGAGGAAACGAACCCGTCAGGCAGATTCACACGAAGGCAGCAAAGAAAAGAGAAAAATATAGAGAAACGAGCACGGCACTTCTTAAAGCCCAGGCTGTCAGGAAACACCTGGGCTGAGAAGGGACATTAGAACTGATGCGAAGGAGCCAGGCAGGGCGTGCACCTTCCAGGTCGAGGGACCAGCCGGACCCAAAGTTCTGCGGTGGGAGAGGAGCAAGAAGGGGGCCAGTGGGGCTGGGCATAGGAGCTGAGGTCAGGCGGCTCAGTCCGGTGGGCCAGAGGCAGGAAGCAGAGGAGGAAGCTTGAAAGTGAGTTCACATGGAGGTGTCCGTCCCGCGGCAGCTGCCTCATCCTCTGGTTTTCTTTCCTCCCGGTCTTCAATGTGTCCTGGTGGGCTCAGCAGCCAGTAGGAATCCAACAGCCCCTTCTGTTCCTCCCACTCCCGATGTCCTCGGAACAGACTGCCACGCTGTCCTCCCCAGACTCCAGACACAACAACAGAAGGCCAAGGTCAGACGCAGGACACTGAAACAGAATTTCAAGGAACACAGTCAGAGGACTGGGAGCACGCGACTCTGGTCATATGGTGAGCTCAACTGTACCCTTGGAAGCCCCACACCCGTCTAAGGTCAGGAGAACTCATCTGCTGGGAAATGGAGGTTTACCAGCTTCCCCTCATCCCTAGATGCTGCCTTTCCAAGCTCCAGTGCCCATAATCTCGGGGGTTGGGCAGGATGGTGCCCTGGTTCCTCTGCACCCAAATCCCCAGACCTCTCCTCTCTCTTTTTCTTTCTCTCCCTCTCCCCCTTCTCTCTTCCACTGACTCCATAGCAAATCCTTTTCACTTTGTCTCCAGCATGTATCCTACCCGTAGCTACGCACCTCCGTGTCCTGTGTTACCACCCTGCTCGGGGGGTCATCACTGCCCTTGCCTCTGTTCCTCCGAGATGCCCTATCTGGTGCCCTAGCTTTGTGGTTTGTCCCTCCCATCCGTCCCTTCTCCACACACCAGCAGCCAGAACGGTCCTTTTAAAACTTAAGTAGACCCCACCCCTCTCCTACTCAGTCCCACCACAGCTTTCTGTGTCTCTCCTCAGAGCTGGAGTCTTCAGTGTACTGCTTAACAGGATGTGCAACTTCCACATCAGCCTTTTTACCCCAGAGTTGAATGTATGATCCAGAACATCAGCCTCCTGCCTGTATTTCCTCTCTGATCTCCTCTTCTCTCTTCCTCTTCCCAGGTTGTATGAGACATAGTTTTTTCGTGTGTGGGGGGGGATCAATTTGATATCTTTCAAAAAAAATCCCATACTGTTACTTTAAATCTAAAATGTCTCCAAAATCTCAAGCATTCGGAGATGGGGCCTTTGGAGGATGATGGGAGCATGAGGGACGCCGACTCCATCGGTGGATTAATCCATTAAAGAGATGATAGTTTAATGGCATTATTAGGAAGAATGGAAACTTAGGTGGTGGGGCCCCCTAAGTGCAGAGTGCAGCATAGGTGTTGTATCTGGCCCCTGGCCCCTTCCTCTCTACCTCTCCCTCTCTACTTCCCAGCTGCCATGGGGTGAGAAGCTTTGTTCCATGATGTCCTTCTGCCATGAGGTTTCAGCCTCACCACTGGTTTAAAAGCCATGGAGACAGCTGACCATGGGTGGAAAGCACAAACCCAAACCAACCTCTCCTCCTTTCAGACAGTTAATGGCAGGTTATTTTGCCACAGTGACACAAAACCGACGCACATACTATTAGACCCAACAGGTTGACATCTACTGGCTTATTGTATGGATACACTTTTCCATGTGCAGAGGAGCACGCTCATCACAGTGTTCTGCTTCGGCGTTTTGCTGTTCATTTTGCGATAATAAAAGGTGAGGAACAACCTGTGTCCATCAGTAAAGGCTCTGAGAGTCTCAGTAAAATTTATGGAGAACCTGTATAGTAGCAACGTGATGCGTAACCTACAAAGAAAGAGGCAAATCTATCTGTCTGTGCCAATCAGACGAGAGGTGTCCTTCAGTGAAGCTAGCAATGGCTATGTAAGAATAATAAGCTATGAAAGACAACAGGGGGCACATGCATACATCCGCGCAGTCAGTACCTCCGGAAAGCTAGCAGTGAACAAAGGCTGGGTCCACACTGCTGATGCTCCATTGCAGCGAGACAGGCCATGTTGACGCCATGAAGCCCGAGCTAGGCTGAGTAGGAAGACAGACTGAAAGAGGAAAGGAAGGGGCAGAGGGCAAGTGCAACCAAGATGACTAGAGGGTAGTGTTTGAAGAGACACCTGCAAGCAAGGAGAGTGTGTGGTGGGAGCAGGTTGGGACCTTGCAGGCAGAGGTACAGAAAGCACACTGCTGAGTGTGTCTGGGCAGCTCATGAAGGTATGACCTTGGGGCCCATGTCTGGTCCCTTGTCCTTCGTGCTTGCCACTGGTCCCCCGTTCTGCTTCCCTGCTGCCATGAGCCAAGTAGCTTTACTCCACCATGCCCTTCTACCATGATGTTCCTGCCTGGGAGGCAACGTACCATGGACTGAATCTCCTGCAACTGTGAACTAAAGGAAACCTCTCCTATTTTAAGTTGTGGGTGTCAGCTATTGTGTTCCAGCAACAGGAAAGCTGTTTCCCTTATGGTGAGATAGTCCATGTGGGCTGCAAGCAGCACAGCATATGCTAAGTAGCCATGACCTTTCCTTCTCTTGATCTATTGAGCATATTGGACCAATGTATACATACAAAAGAAGAAGGCGTACTAGCCTGGCAGCGGCTAGATCACAGAGCCTCCTTGCCCCACCCACAGGGTATTATCCAACTGTGCTAGCTGGTCAAATGGACATGGAGCTATGTCTCTGTACTATTTTAATGCAGTCTTATTTTTCTGATTATTATTATGGGCTGCACATCTCTCAACAGAGCACAGACTTTCTTAGCTCCTAATGACCACACTGGGCTAGTATCTTGCTGATAGCTCTTAATTACAGCAACAGAGGCCAGTGCTGGCTCATTTGGGGACTTAATGATAAGATATCAGGTAGCATGGAGATTTTCCAGGAGGTCTGGAGAACCAGGCTGCAAGAATAAAGGAAGCTGTGCAGCCAGGGTGGTATTAAGAGTCATGCCTCTAGCCCAAGGCAGTGAGTGTACAGGACTCCTTTACACGTAACGCATGCACTGAACTCTAAGCTGTAGAGCTATGTCCTGTGCACTACTACTACCACCACCACCAGAAGTCATTTTCCACTCCTCTTTGGCCATCTTTGTACCATCAGCATTAGATTCAGGATTTGGGGCAGGTGCATGTGATTGCCTTGATTTAGGTGTCAGGATGCTCAGAAGCAAGGTCCCAGCATCATCAGCATCTCTAGTGGGAGGTGGGCTCTGCCTCCCTCCTAGATTCGCAGGGACAGGTTCCCTCAATGCAAAAGGAGTTCAGATGTTAGGCAGCAGAAGAGTGAGCAGTGTTCCCAACAGGGTCTCTCAGAGGTCAGGACCACCCAGAACATGTCTGTCTTTTAAGTCCTAAAATACCAAAATGAAACTTTTTTTTTTTTTTTTTTTTTTTTTTTTTTTTTTTTTTTTTTTTTTTTTTTTTTTTTTTTTTTTTTTTTGTACCGGGTCCTTGCACTTTCAAGGCAGGCAGCAACACCACTGAGCTAAATCCTCAGCCCTAAAATGAGACTACTAAAATCACTTTGGTAACTTGTTAACTATCTTTAACACGTTCCTATAGTAGAAATAGTTTTTGTTTTTTATTTGTTTCTTAACAGTGGGCCACAGGTTTAAAGTTGGGTTTCATGGGATGTGCCTGTGACTGTGTGTGTTTAACCTCATTATCCACAATCAGCCTTGGCCAGATGCCTTCCAGACTGCTGAGATGGGCTCTGTTGTAGGCAGATGGTCCAGGGCTGTGGGCTGCATTTCTCTGAGCACAGGATCTGCCCTTAGGCAGCAGCTCCTCCCTACCCAAGCAGTCTGGTGTTCTCTACTACCTATCAGCTATCTCAGCAGGTGTATCATGGTTAGATGGATTCGGGGATATATAAATGATTTAACTGTGAGATTTAGGAGATATGCTTTGAAATTAAAGCAACTCTGAGATTGCATCTCACTCCAGAAAGAATGGCTAGTATGGAGAAGTCAACCAATAACAAATGGTGGAGGGGGAAAGCAACCCTTCTCCCTTGTTGGTGGGACTGTAGACTGCTGCAACCACTGTGGAAATTTCTCAGAAACTAAAACTAGAGGTTCCATTTGACCCAGCTGTTCTCTGTTAGTGTCTTCCCAAAAGAATTAAAGGCATCACACCACACCAATACATGCACACCCATGTTTACAGTGGCATAGTTTGTAGTAGCTAAATCTTGGAAACAGCCCAAATGCCCAAAACCAATGAATGCATAAAGATTTTTATATATAAAATGGCGTACTACTCAGCCATAGAGAAAGAGAAACTTGAGACATTTCTAGGTAAGTTGATGCAACTTGATCATATTCTTAAGTGAAATGACTCGGATATACACGTGTAAATACTGCATTGTTTCTTTGGTGTGAGAAATTGAAAGTATAAATGAGGACCAAAATGTATAGTAGATATTGTGAAATAGTAAGAAAGTGTTTAAATAGGTGGGGGAACTAGGGAGGGGGCAGGGGAAATAAAGGAAGGGAAAGGAAAAGAAAACGAGAAAAGAAGGAAAGAAATAGAAACAAAGCTTTTATAAATAAAGAGGGGAAGTTGGCTTGGAGGGAAGGTAGGGGAATGGAAAAAAAAGAATATATCTTGTACAGGTGCAAATTCCCTATGATGAATGTGATTATTATGAATATGTAACATGCACCAATAAGCTTAATTAATAAAAAAGAGATATGCTTTAATATTTTTGAGAGGTAGTCCCCTATTACCTTCCTGAAAATGCTCAGTAATTTACATTCCTACCCATTTTATATGGGAATATACATTTCTATGCACCTTTCCCAACAACAGATATTTAAATATTTAACATTATTTTTCTAATTAGGATGGATAAAAATTATATTTTCCTGTTAAGTCTTTCTAGTTTAGCATGGGACAAGGTGGACTTAATTAATAAATATTATTGGGACAGTTTGGAAGAATTACAGCTAAATGATAAAAATAAAAACGAAGTGAATTAAAGATCCAATATATTTTTTTATTGAGTTTATTGGTACATTTTAGGTATATAGTACAATTACATTCATTATTGGGATCTTGTACCTTTACATGACAGGTAAGATCTAATATGTTTTAAAAACCTATAGGAGTTACATAGATATTAGACAATTTTATTTTTTTACTGCATAATACTCATACTTGATTTATTCACATTATTTAGCAATTTATTGTACAAATATATTAGATAATTTTAAACCTTGTAAATGAAAAGGGATTTTCCTATAGGATGTAAATGTAGAAGCCATCAAAAAAGTGACAAATTTGAGCACATAAAAAATAAAACTTATGGGGGAAGTGACAATTAACAATAAAAGACAGCTATCTTTCCTCATAGCTATATTCAAATTGCAAGTCAAATAAGAAAAGAAGTATCGGTAGAAATACAAATGACTATATAAAATATGAAAATATTTTCTACCTGATCTTTATCAGGGAGATTAGAATTAAAATGGTCCTGAATGTGCTGGGGTCAGCTTGGCTGGGTTGCAGTGCCCAGCTCTTTAACTACACGTTACTCTGGATGTTTCATGAAGGTGTTTTTGGCTACCATTTAAATGTGTGGTCTCAGAGTAAAGAAGAATGTGGTGGGCCTCATTCATCAGTTGCAGGCCTAAATAAGAGAAAACTTACCTCCCCCAGTAGGGGAGGATTCACCAACAGGGTGCTTTTGGACTTCATCTCCAGCACTGGCTCTTCCTGCTTTGCCAACAGACTAACCTTTGAACTCAAACTGCAGTTATTTCCCATGGAGGTATACATATTTTTTATTGGTTCCATTTCTCTGGTGAACTAATACACACTGACTTACTAAATTTAAATATCAACTTTTCAAAAACTTAAAATACAATATTTTTCATTTATTGGCAGAGTTATGGGATCTCTTATATGATGTGGAGGGGGAGAGAGAGAGTGAGCTGATTCTACATAGAAAGTAATCTGTTAATATGTACAAAACTTCAAATTGATATAGTATTACTTCATCAGTACCACTTTAGGAGATGCACAAGTACACCAGCATGTATGTAAAAGGATGCTCCTCCTAGCATTATTTATAAGAGGAGAAAATCAGACACTTGTTTGTATTATGCATACATGTATCAAATATTAAATACCCATGCCATGCTACATCTAGCCTTGGGCACTCATGTGAATATACCATATCCAATCTGTGATGGTTAAGCGTAATTGTTAACTTGACTGGCTTTGGAGCTGCC
The DNA here is from genome assembly GCF_012274545.1 of Fukomys damarensis. NCBI lineage: Eukaryota > Metazoa > Chordata > Mammalia > Rodentia > Bathyergidae > Fukomys > Fukomys damarensis. The sequence goes on from NW_022900931.1 coordinate 55,015,976, forward strand.
CAGAGGATTAGGAAAGTACACTTCTGGGTGTGTCTAGGTGGGTGATAGAGGCATGACCCGGGGGTCTATATCTATCCCCTTGCCTCTATAGACCTAATCCCCTGCTTGCCTTGCTTCCTAGCCTCCATGAACTGAGCAGCTTTCCTCTTCCACTCCCTTCCACCATGATGTTGTTGCCTTGAAGCCAGCTGACCATGGATGGAATCCTCTGAGACCAGGAACCAAATCAGTCTCTCCTCCCTTAAGTTGTGGGTGTTGGGTGATTTGTACCAGCAGTGAGAAAGCTGACCGCATCCATGGATTCAACCAGACTTGTATGAAAACTATTTTTTTTAAATTTCCTCTGTACTGAAAGTGTCCAGGCATTTATCTTGTCATTATTCCCTAAACAATAGAATATCACAGCTATTTACACAGAACTGACATTGTAGTAAGTATTATAAATCATCTAAGGGTGAGCTAAAGCATATAGGAGGATTTGTGTAGGCTTTATGCAAATACTGTGCTATTTTATGTAAGAGACTTGAGCAGTTGTGGGGTTCATGCCTGAGGAGGGTCCTAGAAGCAGTTCCCCTTTGGTATCAAGGGACAACTGTAGTAGTAGATAAAAATGGACATAGTGACTGCTGTCACAAGGTTCCTATCTAGCAGGAGGAGTCACATTAGTTAAATGAACCCACAAATACACACCTCACACTGTCACAGCACAGTAAAATTGTATCAAAGAGAGATATTTGAGAGTGGGTGATCAAGGAAATCCTCTCCATCTGCAAGATTTGGGAGAAAACCTGAAAGGGCCAGCCAGGGAGGTAAAGTACTGAGGAAATAGCAGAAGTAGAGATTGAGAGCCTGGTCTGAGCATTAGAAAGAAAGCCAGACCTTCAGGATGACCTCCATGCAGAGAGAGGTGGGGTTGAACAGATGGCTTCTGTCCACCTATCAGAAAGGCCAAAATGATAACACCCAGGATCTCACATCTACTGGTGGAGGGAATGCAGAATGGCACACCCATCCTGTCAGAGATGGAAGGTACCTTAGAAAACTAACCATACAACTGTCGTATGACTCAGTCATCCCTCTCCTGGGTATTTGACCTGGAGAAGTGAAAACCATGTCCACACAAAAACCTGTTCATGAATGATGCAACTCTTCATAACCACCCTTTTAGAAGACCCCAAATGGGTGTTCAGATGAACAGCTTTCGATACATATAACACAATGGAATTCCACTCGGTAGAAGAGGAAACAAACTACTGATGCACACCATAAATTGGGTGAATCTCAGAGACATTATGCTGTCCGAAACCAGCTCAAAATGTCCACTTATGTTGCTATGGATGAGCGAGTTAGAGCAATAGAGATGCACCACACTCTGTGCCAGATTCGAGCCCATTTATTATAGCTGGTGGCCAAGGAGGGGCTAGCACCCAGAAAGTTTCCTTGGCAATGAGAAATGGTTTGATTTCTCCTTTGAAATCATGCATTCAGTTGGGTCTCAGGGGAGAGCAAGCAGAATAATACAGAAGCAGAACCATGCCAGGTTAGTGGGGACACAAGAAAGTTTTATACACCTTGGGTGAGCTAGAAAACAGCCTGCAACTGCAGCAAGTTTACTGCCACATGGGATATGGGGGTTTTGGGTACTTTGTTCAAGCACAGGTATAAAACAACATTGAGGCACCAGATGGAGTTGGGTTGTTTATCACAATGCGACATTCTTGAAAAGACAGAACCATAACGATAGAGGGTAGATCTGCGGTTACCAGTGGTGAGAGGTAAGGGAAAGGTATGACTATAATTGGTCTTTATCTTGATTGTGGTGACGGTTACAGGAATTTATAAATGGCAAAATTCACAGAACTGAAAAGTTTTGTTTTATTGTACAATCATTTTCAAAATTTAAAAGTATTAATTATTTTTGCACTACTGGGATTTGAATCCAGAACCTTCACACTGAGCTACATCCACCCCTCCATCCTATTTATTTATTTAAATTTTGAAACAAGGTCTTGCTAAGTCACTAAGTTTTAAACTTGTGACTGTCTTGCCTCAGCTTTCCAGACTACTAGGAATACAGGCATGTGTTACCACCCCTGGCTAAATCTTCACTTTTTTTTTTTAAGAAGGATGCCAGGATTTTTGGCAGGGTAGAGAGCTAGATGGAGCTGTCATTTATGGATGTGAAAAATACAAGCAATGGAAACAGATTCAGGGGATGAAATGAAAAGTGAATTTGTGAAGTTGTGATACCTCTGTGTAAAGTGATGTGGGGCTGGGGCTAGAGATGTAGTCATCGTCACTGTTAAAAGCCACTGTCAGAGACTAGGATGCCTGGGAGAGGGTGAAGAGAAAGATCAAAGGGATGGGGGAGAGACAAGGCTGAGCCTGAGAAAGCCCCACCTTCCAGGGCAAGGGCAGGAGGAGGGCCCGGGCTTCAGACAGAGGGCCTGGAGATCTGCAGTCAGGAACAGCCCTCCTGCTGGCCTGTGTCCTCCAGAGACTTGTGGATGAGGGACATGGTCCTTGGTTTAGGTCCTTAAAATAAGAATAAGAGACTCGTAAATATGTCTTTAAAAAGTCAGCAGATCCTTGCAACTACTGCAGCCCCGACCCATGTCACAGCAGTTGAAGTGGGCTGTGGGGGTGCACATCTACTATGGATGTGAAGAGGAGGTAATACCATATTTTCCAAATTAATCTTACTAAGGCTTTATTACATACAAGAAAATACATCTATTTTAAACTCATAGTTCAATAAGTTTTGGCATATTGTGTGACCCCCTCCCCACCATAATCAAGTTATAGAACATTTCCATCGCCCTCTAATGTCCCTTGGGTGTCTTCCCAGCCAATCTCCTCCCTCTCTCCCATTCCCAGCCCCTGGAAACCACTGATCTGCCTTCTGTCAGAAGCTACACTCTGAAGCAAAGAAAGGTCAGCTGGAAAAGAAGTATACAGAGGCATCCACTGCAGAGTGAGCTGAAAAAAAGGGCAGCAAGGGGGGCTAAAAGCAGCACAGTCCACTGTGCACACTGTGTACAGGTATAGGGGCACACACCTGTAATCTCAGCACGCTGGGAGGCTGAGGCAGAAGGATCACAAAACAGCCCTGCCTGCCTGGGCAACTTAGACCAGCCTGGGCTACATAGTGAGTTCCACATCAGTCTCAACTACATAGTGAGACCCTGTCTCAAAAAAAAAAAAAAAAAAAAAAAAAAAAAAAAAAAAAAATGGCTGGGGAAATGTAATTCATGGTGAAGACCCTGGGTTCATATGTTAAGAATTTTAGAAACTACAACTACCTGGATCTGTCTGAGGATTTAAAGAGAGAAAACAAAAAACCTAGAACTGCCAAAAAAAAAAAATTAGAATTAAAAATGCAAGGTTTCAGTCAACACTGCCGGCGAGAGATTATTCAGTTTAGAAAGGATTTAGTCCAGTTTTTTGTTGTTGTGTTTTGGGTTGCTCATGCAGCCCCAGCCAGTGAGCTCTCAGATGCCCCTTCGAGAATGAAGTGAGTCCTGACATCTTGGTGCCAGAGCTAGTTACTGAAACCCTGGAAAATTTCCCGAGTCCAGCCATAACAGTTTAGGCAAACACCAAAGTTACACAGCTCTGCCGGGCATTTGGCTCGGTGGTTCCGCCCCCTGCCTCGCAAGTGCAACGGCCTGAGTTCGACCTCAGCAAATAGGCAGAGTTCAGAATTCTAAGACCTGAAGTATTTGAAAACAAGAGATGTCACTGGGTAAGTTCTGATAGGACACAGGATACTTCAATGTAGCCTGATCTATTAGATGGGATATAGGATATTTAAATGTAGGCCGACCTATTCATTAGCCAGGAGTTTGGAGATGGGTGGTCCCAGCTCAACAATCAAGGACCCAGGCCCTTTCCTTCTTCCCCTCTGCAACCCTTGCCTTATTTATTAGTTTTCTTCCTTGAATTTGTAGTCTTATGTCCCCGGTATGATCGTTCCAAGTATCATATCTTTATCAATAAAATCTTCCAGACCAGGAAGGGAGAAGAGCAGCTTCTCACGGAGCCCTTTCTTCTGTGAGATGGAGGAAAACCTTCCCTAGAGGACTGCCCCCCGCAGACTTAACTTCCTGCTGCATGGCAACCCTGAGATCCGTGATGGGGGTCGAGATTGTCCTGACCAGTGCCCATACGACTTGATTTCTGGGGCTGCTGACCTGCAAAGGGGGATGTTTGACCTGGTGCTCTCACTGTACCTTTCTAGTCGTGGACAATAACATCCACCCCTTCCCCAAATATCACTGTCTCCCATTTCTTCTTTTGCAACATTTTCTCTCTCCCAGCTCCATGCTTCTGTGAGAGGCAAATGCTTGCATTTCCCCCACTTCTACCAGTGCACATCCGCTCCTACCCCTCCATCCTTTCTCTGTCTAGAACATGTTCCCAGCATCCCTTCTCCTGAGTCTCCTCAAGCCCTCACTGCCTTAAACTTTGCTCTGTCTCCCCGTAGATGGTTCCTCAGAGCTGGCCTCAAAGGGAAGTCAGTATCTTCCCACAGATTTTTAAAAATTTTTAGACACCACAGCTACCTGTATCTCTTTGGGGCTGGTTGACTGGGTTGTTTGTTTGTTTTTTTAACCCAGAAGAATCATGTTCTCAGACAGAAGGTCAAAAGTTGAGCACTTTCTATTTCCTTCTCCTTGTTCCCCTACCTCAGACTCTTTACTTCCTGCTTCTAATTCTGCTCTCCTGGAGTCTGTGGCCTGACTTTTCTCCCTCTACCTCTCCTGGTGCTCTGCTTCCTTCATTTGGATGATTCCCACTGTCTTCCATCTGTTTTCTGCCTCCCTTCTACGTTCACCAGATGGGACCCTGACTTATTCTTGCTCTTCCTCAGGATCGAGCTGAAGCAGACCCATCTCTTCTGTCCTGCCTCACAGCTTCCCCATGCCACAGGGGACAGGCACAGCCTGAGAGGCCACTTGGTCCACTCTCTAAAGGCTCTGGTCACAGTGACACATTCAACTCAGGGAAGGGCCTCGAGTTAGCCATCTCCCCAGAAGCTCCTTCCTGCTCTGCTACCGCCTCTGCCCTGCTCTGAGCTTGTGAGGCCTCTTCACTCTCTGCCCTCAGTAAGGATGGCCTGGGACCTCTTTACAGCTTCTCAGTGACTTCTGGAGGTAGCTTTCCTATTTTATTTTGTTTTTTCCGGTACCAGGGATTGAACTCAGGACCTTCCACTTACCAGGCAGGTGTGGCGCCACTGAGCTGAATCCCAGGCCCTTTCCTGGCGTTTTAAATACCCCAGCCCCTGTAAACTGAGACCGAGATGAGTCCTACTTCCTCATCCTCCTGTCTTTCTGGCTTGCTCTGCCTTAGGTTTTGGCGAAACCTATTTTATTCTGGGATAGCTCCTCTTGTAAAGCTTTAAAAGCGCATTTAGTACACTTGGCATAATTTTGCATATAATTAGCTAAATTTGCATGTAGTTAACTAAATGTATATTGCCAGTAAACCTAATTTTCCAGAATCTTCATTCTCTAAAGTCAAAGGCAGTCAGTAACTTGGCTGACCAAGGAAAGCAGAATCTCACACACCTGCCTAGAGGGCCCAAGACTCTTTGACCCAGAGATGCAGCCTGATTTTCAACCCACCACAGCCTGGGATAAAGGACTTTTCACACACACAATTCTGCTTTTATCCTTATTTTATATCATTCAGAGAAATAGGAACCTGCATTGGCATCTCAGCAGAGGTCCAAGGTTGACCGCTTTTACCCACACGCCTGCTTTGAGCCAAGCAAACACCGCTTCCTGTAAAACTCCGCCCTGACTCAGACTTGCCCTGGCTCCTCATCCTGGAGTGTAGACTGTCTCGCTACAGCCAGGTAAGGAACCTAACTCTGCTGGGCTCCAGCTGTACAAGACAGGCTCTGTCACTATATCCGATGAGACCATTTCTCTAGCTCAGGCATTCTCAGAGTCTCAGCAGGAGGAAATTGTTCCCAAAAGGTAAAAATGAGTGTTTGGGAAGCAAAACAAACAAAACTAAAACTAAAAAAACAAAAATCTTACAGTGGTTTGTGTCTTTCCAAAGGACCACGCACATAAATAGAAACACAATATGTTTGTTCCACTGAAATTTCATGGGCCAAGAAAGAAAGGTGCCATGTGAGAAAAGTAGAAAGTATCCAAAAAGTCTCCTTAAGAGGACAACAATGCACAAAGTTTGAGAAATATTAATTATTATCAACATTAATAATTAATTGCCTGAGGTAAATCAGGTGCCTGATTGCTGGTTCTCTTTTGCAGCTACAGTGTGGGTCCTTCTGGTCTCCGTCTTGGGAGATCCAATCTGTTTGACCCCTTCCAGAATCCCCAGGGCTTCCACCCTTGCTCTGATCCTCCCACCCATGGGAGACTCTCACACGGGAGAGGGCTGATGCCCCATCATCCACACACACACTCCCAGCACCCCTCTGCCAGCCTCCACTCCCTGCTCACAGGGCACTACACAGCAGCCCTAAGATCCGTCCTGTGTTCCAAGATCCCCTTTCCCTTGGCTGTAGGGGGAACACGGAAAATAACCACTCACTCCCCTCACCGCAGCCCAGATGCCTGTTCCAAACACTGTGACTTCTGCCCTCCCACACCCCTAGCCTTTTGCTTCTCCACCCTGGGAGAGGGTGGTGCTGGGGATGGTTGGAGAAAGCAGAATCAGTTAAACTCCTCTAATCCTTTACTGTAAGCCCTGGAGGTAGAGTAATTACTATTGACATTAATAATTAACCATGCGTCCCTCATGGCTTTCTTTAAAATGTGAGATGTCAACTCCTCCTTCTCAGCTTTGGGTCAGCATTAAGACCCATTCTGGAGTCTCAGGAGTCCACAGTGCCTGTTTCCTCTCAGAGCAATGTAAACCCAGGTTTGTGTCGACTTCTTAGCAGCCACTGTGGTGAATCTCTTGGGCAGGACAGATGAGCAGTAAGAGGGAGAGCTCACACCTCCATCTCTGCAGGAACAATGTCTCTGTCTGTCTGAAACCTACCCACAGCCAGTGCTCACTCTCTCAGCAAGAACTCACTTACCAATCTCAGTATTAAAATCCCTGAAGTTCTGAGTCCAGCCATCTACACTTAGTAGGTTCTCAATAAATACTCTTTGCAGTAGAGTTGTCCAAGTCCAAACAGGTACCGCACTACTGTGGTTGCTTTGCCGAGAAGAGGGGCCACTGACCAGCTGTCTCCTCCGTGGAAAATGAAAACTTAATGACATTTCCGTGAAAATAACCCATAAGAATATCCATCTGTTTGTGTAATAACCTGAAGTCAACTAATGACCTTAATTAAGTGCTAATGACCTTAATTAATTTGTTTTTTCAAGAGGATTTTTTTTTTCCCGGCAAGAGGATGTACCAACACAGGTAGTCGATCTGCCTGGCCTCAGTTCTGTTTTTCTTCCTGGCCTGTTTACATTCATTCTGCATCCCCTGACCTTGGAAAGTTGAATGAACCCGGTCATCGTCAAGGATGTGTAGCTGAAGTGGGACCCCAGAGCAGGTTGGTGACTCCCGAGTTTTGGAGTTAACTAAGTCTACCTTCAAATACCCACTAGTCCTGGGACCTGAGGGAAGAGACTTTCCTCTCTGTGTCACCCCTCACCCAGATGCGTCTAACTTGTGGTCTGCAGGTTGGACATGTTCATGTTGTGTTGTAATAAAATACATACGATATTTTATACTTGTATACATTATTAAGATTATATTCTCTCTCTCTTTGTGTGTGTGTGTGTGTGTGTGTGTGTGTACACGCGCATGCATGTGCTACTGGGGATTCAACCCAGAACCCAGGGCCTTGCACTGAGCTACACCTCCATCCTTTCTTTTTTTTTTAAATTTGAGTCAGGGTCTTGCTAAATTTTCCAGACAGGGCTTGAACTTTCAGTCCTCTTGCCTCAGCCTCTCAGAGTGTAGGGATTACAGGTATGCACCACCACACCTGGCCTCTATTTTTTTAGTGCTGCCCAAGACAATTCCTATTCACTCAGTGCAGCCCAGGCAACCAGGTGTGGCCAGCCAGTGGGTTGTGGGCTGGACACACCTGAGTGGTGATAATGATGACAGTACCTCCCATGTGGCCTCAAAGGCTGGAAGAAAACAGTATCTGCCAACTACTTCTTTAAGGCAGGTTAGCTATTGTTTTCATTTCTCCAACCCAGACCCTCTGCGAGCATCTAGGCATCTTGCTGTTTAGCCCTTCTTCTTAGAGTCTCTGTGTTTATGTTCCATCCCCCATATTCACCATAAGAAAAAAAAAAGAGAGAGAGCAAGGAAAAACCATTTTCTTTTGCTTGTCATTGAATTTATTTGGGTCATTTTTCTTCTGTCATGGTTCATGAGGATCCTTAAAAGATCCAAATTAGTTGAGCAATGGAAACTTTCTGGAAAAGCCCACAGGAGGGAGGAGAGGTTTTGCTCATCCCTGGAGCCCTGTCTCCCCCATCCCTGACATCTGGATAGGAGCAGCTCTGAAGGCTGGATTCCTGCCCTTTCCTGTCCCAAGCCATGGACAGCGCTCTGTGGCCTGGGCACTGCCCTTAATGCCTCTCTTCCCCTCAGGAAAGCCCGGAGCTGGCCCAGGACCCTGGAGGCTCATTTTCCTCCAGAGCAGCCTTTCCAGGGTGGAAGGATGGGGAGGGAAGCAGGATCTCAAGGGGTCAGCACCTCCTTAGGAAGTCTGGGTGGCTGCTCTGCCGCTGAGCTGTGTCGGGCCCCAGCCCACTGCTGCAAGGTCCTGCTTGCCTTGAGTTAGGCTCTGTCCTGGGGACAAACACTTGATGCACCTTTCTGCCTCAAAGGAGCTCAATTTCAGCCAGGCCTGAAGGCTAACTGTTCTAAATCCCTCCTTGAGTCCGCCCCTGATTTCTAGGTGGGACAGTCCTGAGACAGCCACTCTCCTCCGTCCTTGACCTTCAGTTCCATGCTAACCTCCTGACTGCCAGGGCTCCAGCCTCCAGTCAGCCTCCCCAACAGCTCGTGGAAGTCCACTTGGAACCTCGACGAGGAGAAGTAGTAGACCAGGGGGTCGACGCAGGAGTTCAGAGTGCTGAGGAGCAACACGTAACTCCTCCACGTGGGGCTCTTGCCCTGAATGTAGCCCACCACGTGTGACACGTTGTACGGTCCAAAGCAGACGAGGAAGTTGAGCAGCGTGGCCACCACCAGTCCCACCACCCTCCTGCGCCTGCGCCGGCTGGAGCTCCTGCCGAGGATCCACACCAGGCGGCTGTAGCAGTAGCTGGTGATGAGCAGAGGCACCCCGAAAAGGACCACACCCATCTCCAACCGGACGGGCAGGAGAATGGCCAGCTGGTCCTCTCTGAATTCCAGGTAGCAGGTCCCATTAGTGCCCTGGCTGTGGGTGGAGTTCCCCGAGAATTCGGTGACGTAGACCACACTGCAGTGAGCAGCCGCCAGGAACCAGCAGATGCCACTGACCAGCCCAGCCTGAGCCAGCCTCGGCCGGGTCTTGTACCACAGAGGGTAGGCCACGCTCAGGAGGCGCTCGATGCTCACGGCCGCCAGGAAGAGGGAGGTGAGATAGATGGTGGTGAAGAAGATGAACCCGGAGATGGGGCAGAGGATGAAGGGCAGGGGCCAGCGCATTCCGCTGGCTGCCTCCGCCATGCGGAAGGGCAGGAAGAGCAGCAGCAGCAGGTCCGAGAGGGTCAGGTTGAGCAGGAGCACATCCACGGCCACTGGGCGGCGCCGCAGTTTCCCCACGAAGATCACCAGAGCCATTAGGTTGAGGGGCAGCCCCACCAGGAAGGCAAATAGGTACACGGAGAAGTAGAGCCAGTGGTTGCCGTGGAAGAAGAACTGGTCTGGGTTTTTCTCCATGGTCACGGCCACTGGTGCAAGACAGAGATGGAGGTGGTAGTCTGGGTGGGGGTCTTCCTGTCCCTCTCCAGAGCATCTCGCCGCCCATCAGTCAATAACCTCGTCACCAAGGCCACCCTACACGTCCCCACCTGTCTTTCCCAGCAGAGTCAGCCTGCCTGCCTTCCTGTCCTACCCTGTCTCCTGTTTCCCCAAGCGCAGAAAGCACCAACGCTCTCCTCCCGCCAGCCCCTCGGCCCCACGCTCACCTGCTTCTTGGCGAACACAAGCGCTCCGCCGTGCAGCACCTTGCCGGCTTCTGCAGACCAAGTGGGTGAGCTATTTATTTGCAGAAATGATAAAGACCTAGCAGTGCCCATGACGTCATTCACTGTGGAACAACAGCACAAAAGATGCCTTGAGCTCCGTTACCAGGGCTGCGTCAGTATGCAAAAAGAAGAGCAAATTCCACAACTGTGTGCCTCCTCGCTCCTCCTCTGGCCACTCAGCTGGGATGCCCCAACTGGGCCCAAGCTGACTCCGACTTCTCCTCCCTCTCCTCCACTTGGATTTTGTCTGCTTCTCTAGAATGGCACTTTTCCAGTTTGCCTTGTAAGGGCAGGAGGCGTGATGAGGTGACAGAGGGCTGGGCTCTAGAGCTGCCTCTCTTTCCTGCTAACTTTCTGATTTGGGGCAAGTGATTTCAATTCTCTCTGCCCCCCTTTTCTCATCTGTAGAAGAGGGATAATTGTGCTAATCATCCCACAGACTCAGATATTAATGTGTGTCAAATGCTTAGAACAGAGCCTGGTACCGTCCCTGCTATAGTCCCTGGCGTGGTGCTGGCTTGTCACTGGGGTAAAGATGATGATGACGGTGGGTCATGGTGGTGACAGTAGCAGCTACTTTACTGACATGTGATCCTACTCCTTAGGGCACCACAGTTTTATGTCTCAAGGTCCTTTTCACTCAGAATGGGGCAGTGTCTTGCTCCAAGGTTCAAGCCCAAATTCTGACCAGCTTCAGACATGATGCATTTATTCACTCAGATACTTGCTGATTACAATGCAAAAGCATTTCACACCCACTGGAACAGTTATCAGCAAAAAGCCGGACAATGCTGAGACAATGAGAAGCTCCTGACTCTCCCCTTCTCCTCCTATGACGGCCAGAGGGGGCGTGGCTTGGTCCATAGTCGACACACCCTCTTCTCCTCACTTCCTTTCTCTTGCCTTGGGTCCCCCCCCCCAAGGACAACTTTCCTTGGTGTCTTCCTAGGTTACTTTGTGACCACTCTCCTGGCTGCTGGGGCAAGAGGGCAGCTCAGCTGTGGCTGTGGTGTACTCCCCTGAAGTGCACTGCTCCACATGCTGCTGTCTTCCCTAAAGAAGCAGTAAAAAAGCACTCCAAGGTGGCAAAGATCTAGAAGGGATCCAGGCCTATTATTAATGTCCTAACTTTCCCAAATCCCAGTAAGCTGTGGTTAAAACTGCTGGATCTACTGAAGATTCCCTAGTTTTAGCTCTGCCGTGTTTTGCTGGAGACCAGCCAACTGTCAAATCAGTTAGCCACATCTCCTGAGATCCCCAGAACCGCCTCCATGAAAGCTGTGGCCATCCTGGATGCCCCACACCCACTCTGGGAGATGTTGGCTTTGGCTCTACCAGGTTTGAATTTGAACCAAGTAGTAGAGTTGAATTTGGACCATTCGGTACATTCTGATCAGAGAGCTTGAGTTTACACCAACTGGGACCAACTGGCAGGCTCAGATTTGGAGCAATCAAAGGCTAGAATTTAGATCCATCCACTGGGTTGAATTTACCAGTCACAGGGCTGCAGCTACTATATAATCAGTGTTTCTCTACACTTCTAAGGTTGGTCTAGGAGGACTTCCTCTTGCTCATCGATTCCTCTGTCCTGTTCAAATAAAGCGTCACTCCAGTGAATCTACTTGTGATTTAGTCTCAGATAGTGTGGTCTTGGGATTCTCATCCTGAGTAGTGAGCACAGAGTGGTTGCTATAAAAAGAGCTATAAACACTAAGGAGACCAGAGACCAGCAGCTGATAGAGAGCAGTAGAGGCAACCGACAGAGTTGACAGATGGTATCCAGTGTTGGCATTCAGAATTAACTGGAGTCTACCAGCATCAAGGCTCCGAGCTGTGACACTGAGGGCTGAGGGCTCTTGGTGCTCAAAGCCTGCAGCTGCTAGCAGAGCTGCACTTGGCTGATTCATGATTTTTACCTGAAGTGAGCAAAAGAACCCTCCACCGATCAGTGACAATTCCAAGTGTTGGCAAGGATGGGGAGAAACTGAAGCTCTCATTCATTGCTGTGAAAATGTACAACAGCACAGTTACTTTGGAAGGCAAATTGTCAGTTTCTTAAAAAGTTAAACATAAATTTACCAGGAGGCCCAGTGATTTCATTATAGACGTTTACTTACAAGAAATGAAGACACATGTGCACTTTCTCATAAATGTTCATAACAGTACTAGTCATAGTAGCCAAAGAGTAGAAATATCACCGTTAGCTAAGGAACGGATAACAAGTGTGGCACGTCCACACAATGATATTCTATTTGACAATAAAAAAGCACGAACTACACATACTATGGCGTGGATGAACATTGTGCCAAGCGAATCAAGCCAGTCAGAAGAGACTATATCTTATATGATTCCATTTATATGATGAGCCATCTAGAATAGTGTCGAGAGCAGGGAGCAAGGATAGTAATAATAGGCAGACGCCGGTAGCCTTTTTAGATGCTTTAATTACACAGCACACTTCTAACTACCGCCCGTCAGTTGCCACTCCCTGTACCTGCACAGATCCGAGGAACACAACTTTCTTCTTCTGTAAGATGATGCACGGTCAGCGTCGGCTGTGGCCAGGGTCCATGTCTCCAGGGGTGCACTCTGGGCTGGTGCCCTCCGATGTCCTGGAGCAGAGTCTTGGCTGTGACCTAGTGCAAGATCACATATGCGGCCAGGGGCCACCAAGTAGCCACCCAAGTCTCCGGGTCACCAAGTGCAACAAGCTGGTCTTCTGCACTCTCTCCTTTATACTAAATTCTAGGGCTGTGTGGCACTGATTCGGGCTTATCTATCTATTACACATCAGGCAGGGTTTACAGATGGTCAAGGGTATTACATCACTTCACACAGGAGGGTCTTACAAGGGCTTATTGTATCAGGGAGCAACTCCTACACACACACTTACACCCACTCTACACAGGCCTGCATGGGCTCTCCCCCCTTCTCAGTCTTGTTCAGTCATGGCCTCTGTCACGACCTCAGGCTCAGTGACAGCTTCAGTGACAGCTTTAGTGACAGCCTCGGTGCTTGTTGTCATTGGAAAAGGATGTAAATACTATAATGAATTTTGCAATAACTGTTTGCTCTCCATAAATAGGCAAATTTAGACACAGAAAGTAGATTAGTTGTCAGCCTGGGGGCTGGGGACACAAATGAAGATGAACTATGAATGAATGAGAGGTATCTTACTGGAGTGCTGAAAGTTCTCCAACCTAGATTACGGCCATGGGTGCAGGTATCAGTAAATTTACTAAAATCCATTGGCAAGTACACTTTCGGCACAGGTGAATTTTATGACCATATATGTTATATATCTCAATTAAGTTCTTAAAAATATAGCTACCAAGAAAAACCTTTTGGCTGTCATTGCGGTTATATTGGGTGGGGGTAAAGCAGAAGGGAGTATAATAAAACCATCAAAATCAAAGAGACTCCGAAAACGTTGTAGGCACAGGAAGCGTAGGTGCACAGTTTGACCTTCTAAAGGAACTGGCAGAAGGGTTAGAGCTTGAGGGGGGGGCACAAGAAGTTGGTGTGGATCACGGGACTCCTAGGCCCCAAGAAGAAGCTGGTTCTCCCCCGAGGGGGAGGAAACACAGGTGACTGGGGGCAGCATCCAGCAGAGGCTCCAGAGAGATGGGAACAGGGAGTGATTCTCACCATGAGAGGGGCAAGCAGTGGGTCTACCCAGGTTGGAGTTCAGGCTTTTACTAAAATTCTTGGGTGTCACTCCTACTTAGGGGCCAAGCCTACTTCTAGCTTTCAAAGGAAGTTTCTTAACCTCTCTGGTCTATTGCCTTACGTGTAAAACAGGGGTAGTGGAACTTTTGGTGGAGTGCTATTAAGAGCATTCATCCCCTCAAAAATGTTTAATGAACATCTACTATGTGCCAGTCTCTCTTCTAGATGCTGGGCATCTACCATTGAATAAAACAAAAATCCTTACACTTCTACATATTTAAGCACTCCAAGAAATAATTTGTATAAACCAGTCGGTACATGCCGGCCATGTAGCTGCACTTGTATTCCTCTACAGGGTGGCATTACTGTCATTAGAGGAAACAGTCTGGTTCCTAGCCCAGCCTCATCCGAGCAGACGCCCAGGTGCCTGCCTCCTTCATAACTACTCTTCTCTGCCCTCCTTCTCATGGGCTGGAGTGCTACCCTCCACCTCCCCAAATGTACCACAGGTCTATGTGTTAACCAGCACCCTGAGCTTTCCAAATGTCCCCTGACCCTGGGGGATCCTGTTTCGAAGAATTATATCCCACTTCCAAGCCTTTCTTGCCGTAGAGCCTGGGGGCAGTTTCTAAATCTTGTGACATGGAGGTAACATACCTGGCCCTGGAGCTATAGCTACCTTATGCAGGGCTTTTGGGCAGAGGAGGTCAAGGTACCCCTTCCCAGGGCGCTGCCCTGCCGATGGAGGAACAGGTGGTGCCTTTGTTCAAAGTAGAGTGAAATGTTCCTTCCCTTGAACAGAAGCAAGGCCGGCCTGTGGCTGGGCAGGCAGAGCACAGGCGAGTTTAGCCAGTGTTAGCCCCTTCTGCCTGGCATCTGTCCACCTGTACAGCGGTCACCTGGCTAAACCAGAGTTGGAGCCAGGTGAGGCAGGAGGAGTGTTGAATCCAGGAGTTCAAGAGCAGCCTGGGTAGCACAGTGAGACATTGTCTCTTAAGAAAACAAACGAACAAGTGAGAGAGCACTGTGTGAAGACGATATGAGACAATACACATTGTAAAGCACTCAGCACGGTACCGTCACTCATCAGGGTCTCTACATTCTTTGCAACTGTAACCCGCAGCAGCTTGTAGTCTCCTTCCGCAGCTTTTCTTGCCAACAGCTTCCCGTTTGTAGTTCAGATGCTGCCCCCTTGTGAGTTCAAAATGGTATGACAGCATCGTTATTTTGCCTCCTGCCTCGTGCAGTTAAAATGCTCTTTACAAGGTCTCAGCAGGTGCGAGGCTCCAGATTAGAGGCAAACTTCTCTTCCTACTGAGAGCACCAGGCCTGCCTGTAGTGGGCGGGCAGACGGGCAGTCAGGACAGAGGCTAGACAGACCTCGCCCTGCGCCCAGCTCCTGGCGCTCACTCTCTGCACCGAGATGCCGCCACTCCAAGCTCAGCTTTTCCCACGAGTGGCTCTGGGCAAGGCCGCCCTGCAGTTCTGGCAGAGGCCTGGAGAAGCAACCCGACTCTGACTTCATGTCCCTTCCTCCCCGCAGGGGCTGCTACTTCTGGGATGGTCCTCCTTGCAATCTTGTGGCACATACCGTCCCCCGGCCAGGACCCGTTCCCAAGTAGCCCGTCACCAGTGGATTGAGTACCACACTCCAGGCACCTGTGATGAGCCCCAACTTCCTCCAGGTGCCTCCGAGGCTGGGCTGCAGGAAGCCAGCCACATTGGAGACATTGTAGGGTCCCAGGCACAGAAGCAATGTGAGCAGGGCCCCACCAGCCACCCAGGCTGCCCTTAGCTTCCGCCTGTGGCTCAGGCCTGAGTGGGCCAGTGCCCGGAGGCAGCCCACATAGCAGAAAGCCGTGATGATCAAGGGCACAAAGAAGAGCAGCAGAGAGAAACTGAGGCGGGCAGGACCAGCAGAACTGGGGTCCCAGGCCTCCAGGCAGACAGGGGAGCCATTAACTGGTGTGTTGATACCCAGGGAGGAGGTGCTATTCTGCAGCCAACCTCCCGGAGCCTCTAATACCAGAACCAGCCCCAGGTGACAGAGGACCAGGACCCAGATGGCCACACACACCCCCCAGGAATAGCGCGGCCTCCGGAGGGCTTGGTAGCCCAGGGGGAAGGCGGCCCCCAGGTAGCGACCTGCACTCAGAGCAGCCAGGAAGCCACCACCTGCGTAGAGTGGGGCGAAGTGGACCAAGGCAAAGACTGGGCAGAGCGCAGCCGGGAGAGGCCAGACCCCCCAGGCCAGGGCCTCCACCGCCTTCAGGGGCAGAGAGATGGCCAGTAGGAGATCAGAGCAGCCCAGGTGGAGGGTGTAGACCAAGCTGGGGGTGAGATGGAGACGCGCATGCGCCGCTGCGCCTCGGATAGCCAGCACGTTGAGCGGGAAGCCCAGGGCAAAGGCGGCCACGTAGAAGGCGAAGGAGAGCTGCGGAGGTAGGTCCATGGGGCTGGAAGCGGTGCCACCACTGCTCCTGCGATCCCCTTGCTCCCTGTCCTCAGATCGCCGGCCAGGGCAGGAGGAGCTCCTGGAAACCACAGCCCAGGGTGTCCGCCGCCAGCCGGTGAGACAAGTGAGGAAGCGGAGGCCCAGGGGAGGTGGCGGCAGGGGCTGGATCAGAAACGAGGACTTCTAGCCTTTGATCCTGAGCTGTCTTTGCACCATGTGACCTCTCTCGATTCCTGAGACTGGGGAGAGAGGGAGGGAGAGTTCAGAGCACTGCAGGAGGCAGGCACGTGGGCATGGGAGTTAGAGCCCTGAGTCCTCTCCTCACCCCATTCCCTAGCAAGAGGAGCTTCTCCCCACATCTGTGGAGCATGAGTGGGACCCTAGCTTAGAAGAGAAGAAGTCGGGGTATGGACACAAGGTACACCAGGCAGAGGGGCTCCCAAGGGAGAGCCCTGGGGTGAGCCAGGTCACATCAGGATCCTGGGAGACACACTTAGAAGATCAGGGGTCAGCCTGGGCTGGAAGACCTGGGAGTCTGGGGAATAGCGGTGAAGAGAGGAGCCATAGAAGGAGGGACTCACCTCTTGGCGCTGTCAGATGTTTCTGAGGCGTAGGAGTCCCCAGAGGATGCCCAGAATGGGCAGTGAGCTGGAAGGGAGAGAAGGGCGGGGTGGCAGGGCCATTGGCTGAGGCACTAGCAGCTTGGGTGAGCAGCTAATGGGGCATCCCAGGCTGCAACTGAGGCTGGGTTGCAGGATATAAGGGGTCCAAAAATATCCTGGGACACAGAAGGGGGTGTGCGTAGGAATGGAGGTTTTGTCTAGTCAGGTGAGGTCTATACAGCCAGTGCCTTCAAGGGACAGGGTTTATGGGGTGCAGCCAGAACACAACTCTGTGCCCTTCCCGCTCACTTACCCACTGCCTGCTCAGTCCTGCGCTGGGGGCCGAGTCTTCCCTACTGGGGGTGAAGGCACGGGAAGACCCCAGCCTGTCGGCTCACACTTGGACAACACAGTTCTTCTGCGACTTCTGCCACTCAACCCTCTGTCATGTGGTAATGAAACGGCGAGTGAATGACAGAATCATCCCAACAGACACCTTGTGCAGGTTGCAGGCACCCTTTTGCCCAGAGAGGGGCTCTTCTCTTCTCCCTCTCCGCTCCCTTCTGGTTCTGTGACAGTGGTTTCCAACCTTTACAGTGTCGGCAGAAGGCGGGAGAAGAAAACGGGAGGGACAGGTCAGAATCTTGTGGTTGGCCCTAGAGCAGTCAGCCTGTGGTCCCAACTCAGCCTCTCACTGACGGGCAGGATGGTCTAAGCTCATTGCTCCCTGGGGCTTTGTAGGGGGGACATTGGAGTGTGCTCGGTGGAGACAGGCAATCCCTCCAGTGGGGTTTTCTTGTTTCTCTCAGTGCTGGGAATCCGGCTGGTCATTCGTGTCTCCTGGAGGGGTCCTCTTGTCTTTCTAGGAAGACCTTCTATGCAAAACTTAAAACGGTCCTGAACGGCCTCCCTCACCAAAATATGGCCCATGAAAGCTCTCTGTCCCTGACATTCTGTCCCTATCTCTGTCTCTGTCTCTGGCCCACCCCAAAGTAACGTCACAGTCTTTCAGCTTCAGATTTCTTAGGGCCATGTGTTGGTCGCCGGCGTATTCGGCCCTACCCAAATTCCAAGTCACTCACAATCAGCTCCGCTCACCAGGCTTCAGGATGTGGTTCTCAGTGTATCGATAACCCCCTTCAAAGAAAGTATCAAACTTCCTCCTCAGACTTCGGAGTCATGAGACTCTTTTCCCACGCCATGGCAAACACCTCCCTGTGAGCAGCGAAGTACTTGATACTTGTCGAGTATTTTGTCTTTGGGAGTACTGAGAAACTAACAGAACTGAGAAAAGGATCAGAGTGCCGTGTTATCTCCTGTGACAAGCACTGGGAGAAGAGCAGAGCTCTAGGGAAACATGGGGTCTCCCAGATCTCTGCTTTGGCCCCACCTACCCAGCAGTTCGGCTCCTGGCCCGTGTCACCTCTCAGAGGGCCTTCATGAGTCCTCTATCTGAATCCACGCCTCCCTGCCTTGTATTCATCTTTGTGTTAATGCAAAGCTCCTGTGACTCTTCGACGCTGTGTTTGCCAGCTCCTCTGCTGGGATCTTGGCCTTAAGAGAGAGCTAAGCTTTTGGTCTGAGTTGCCCACCTCATGTGCCCTGCAGGATGCTGAGCCCTCTTGGATGGAGGGGCTGGGTGGAGGCTGCCTGTGTTCTGGAGTCCCTGGCCCCTGAGCTTCCTGGCCACCTGCTCTTCATGCCTCAGCAATGTCTGTTGACAGCCACATCTCGTGGTCAATGGCTCATAAAGTTGGTTTATGTCAGCAGCTGGGCTCAGGGACAGGATGGGAAGGCACCCGACGGTTGCCAGGAGCCTGATCCGGGGCTTCCTTCAGCTCCTTCCAGGGGCTCCTGCCCTAACAAGCTTTGGATACCCTAGACTACACTAGAGACCTCTGAGAATGGTTCTGGGTCCTGTCACTTTTGTACCCCAACAAAGACTCTCAACTGGATGCATTAATTTGGGCTCAGAAAACATCTTTCCTTATAAAATGAATGGATGGTTGAATGGCCCTGGACTTCATTTCTAGGTAGAGAAACCCCAACCCTCCTTCTTTCACTCAAACTCTTTTCAAAGTCCCATCTTCCTTCAGCGATGTGAATGGTGCTCAGGAACTCCAATTAGGAACAAAGTGGATTGATGGTGAAATCAGTGGGTCCTTCTGCCGCACTTCTAAGAATTACTATTCTAGGACTGAGCAGAGATGGAAAGGGAGGGCGGTAAAGGAAGGTGGCATTTCTGGGGAACCTAGGGGAGTTGGCCCATATTGTGCAGTTGGTTACACATACATCTCTGCCATCTGAGCAGAAGGGGCCTTAGCCCTTGGCTGGGTGGGTGGATGGGTGGAGAGAGCTTAACCTGAGCAGTGGAGTGGGTGGGGACACTCACCTGGGATGACTGATTCAGTAAATACAACTGGGTAGAGAGTGACAGTGAGTGACAGGACAGCTGTGAGGTTTCTCTGGGCAAGCGGCCTTTGAGAAGTTTTTTTCCAAGTTGTGCTTCTGAAAGACCTTGGTAGGTCCCCTTTTGAGAATAGCTATGAATAATAAATTGGCTTCCTTTTTAATATGCTTCAAGAAATATAAGTAAGAGATAGGAATTTCTTTTAGGGACTTCTGGTTTCTGTTAGACCTTTTATAATGTGACTTCCACACACATAAGATCAGACCGGACTGTTACAATATCTCAAAAAATAAAAGAGGGCTGGGGATGTAGTTCAGCATGAAGCACCTGGGTTCAACAATCTCCACTAGCCAAAAAATTTAAAAAAAACAAAACATCTTGAGCCACATAAGGAGTGGCATCTCCACTTTACAGACGCAGAAACTAAGCCTCCGGCATGTTAGCAAAATGTGACAGAGATCCCACAACTGGTTAAGTAGAAGAACCAAGATCCAAACTCATGCTGGTCCAGCTGGAAAGCGAGGCAACAAGACAACAGATCCTTCAAGTGGCTGACCCGGTCACAAAATGACCATGACTCTTTCCTTCACTCCAAGCCCCACAATGTCATCCGCATCTCCCCGCTCCTACTCTGACTCCACAGATGGGAAAGAATTCACTCATTCTTAGAAGTAGCATCTGTGCCATTTTTATTGTGTGTCTCTTGGTCCGTTTTGTGTCCTCGTGAGTACTTCTGCTCAGTCCCTGGGACCCTGAGGGCAGGGCCGCTGCTGTGGTGTCATCCTCTCTGTGGAAGCCTGGCTTGCTGGTAGACAGGTTTCTTGGGGCGAAGCCAACGGGGGACAGCACCTCTTTCTACCTCATTTCTGTCCTTCCTCGGGATTCCCCGAGGGGCAGAAACTGAGCATAAAATCAGTGAATGTAGGTGAAGGGGTCAAAAGAAGAAAAATCAGTGACAAGTCCCAGCAGGGTCGCAGCAAGCTGGGGCAGGGATTGGGAGAGGGCAGATGGTGGCAGATGGCGGGGGAGGGGCTGACTGTACAGCAGAGGGTGGGTGTATAGGTGAGATTCTGTGTGGGAAGGAGAGGAAAAAAGCCAGGGATAGAGTTTTCAGAGGGTATGGGTTACCAATGCTGAGAACGAAGTCTGACTCTGGGCCAGCCCAAGGTTTTCCACAGTCACTGGGAGGGCTGAGGGGCTGGGGATGCTCTGGGACTTCTGTGTCTCCTGCAGCCCCAGGCAGTTTCCCCACAGCTGGTTCCTGACTCAGTGCTTGAGAGTCACGTACTCCACATTTTCATGTGCCGGGGACGGCTCTCCAACCCCAAACTTCACCAGCTCCGAGTAATGGATCCCCTCGTCTTCGGAAAGATCCGGCACCATGTTCTCGTAGTCACCCTAAGAAAGCCACCTCTTGGTGAGCCTGACCTCACCCAGCCAATTTCACACCCTCAGCTTTCTGGCCAATGTCTCCTTGACTCCCCCTGGGGGTGGGGGCAAAGCCCAAGCCAAGCCATCTTGTCCCCAGACTGGCAGCGCTTGGCCTCTCTGGCACGGAGGTGTCTGCTCCTGCTCTGACCACAACTCTGCCTGAGCAACTGCTATGATTTGAATGCATCCCCTAAATTTCAGGTGTTGGAAAATTTTTATCCCCAAATTCATCTGTTAATGTTATTTGGAGGTGGAACCTTTGGGAGGTGATTGGCTTAGTGGATTAACAGTGAAAGGGCTATGGACAGAAGAGTTGGATTATAAAGTTGAACTCTCAGGTAGGCATGGTGTAATCCTATAATCATGGTGCACAGCTATAATCCCTGCTCCCTGGGAGGCTGAAGCATGATGATCACAAGTTTGAGCAACTTAGCAATTTAGCAAGAACTTGTATCTAAAAAACAAAAAAAAAAAGTTTTTTTAAGGGCTGGAGATGTAGCTCAGTGCAAAGGCCATGGGGTCAATCCCCAATATTGTGAATAAATAAGTAGCTCTCCCACCGACCATTTTTCCATGCCTTATGCACGTCAGGACTCTACAGAGAGTCCCCACCAGGAAGAAGTTCCTCACCAGATGCAGCCCTTTAATCCTGAACTATGAGAACCATGAGTCAAAATAAACCTCTTCACTTTAAAAATTACCCAGCCTTGGGTATTTATTTACAGCCACCAAAGACAGACTAAGACAACAACCCTCTCCAAACAACACCCAGCCTGAGTCACCATGAATGTCTACCCAAGTCCTTCTACACAGGGCTCCCAGCCTCCCCCAGCCCTGCCATCTCACCACATGACGTCTCTGCACCACCGAGTACGTGACCGTGTCGTCCCCGCTAGGGAGAGGTCGCTGCGTTTCAGAGGTCCCTGCGTCTCTGAGTGAGAGAGCAGACAAATGGCCACACCTGGAACCTTTCCCCCAAACTTCCTTCTGCCAATTCCCTTAGGGTCCCAGGAGCATCCTAGTCTCAACTCCTTGCGTGGGGAATGACTCGCTGTCTGGAGCGTGCCCAGGACTCCCAGTAGGAGCTAATGAGGCCGAGGCTGACTCCAGACACACACCCTCCTGACTGAGGAAACGGGTCCCCTTCCTGCACTGTCACCTCCCCGAAGGTTGTCATGGGAGAGGAATGGGTACAAGTGCCTGGCAGGTGGGACAGGAGCTTTCCTCTTCCACATCCCTCCCAGGGTGCCACCTTCCCAGCACCCCAGTACCTAGTTCTTGGTGCGTCCGTCTCAGGAAAGTGTAAGGTGGCGTAGCTGATGCTATCTTCTATCACAGGATTATAGCACCCCAGGGACTGGGGGCCTTCGGAGAGGGTCGCCCTTCTAACCTGAGCGAGAGATGGGGCTGGGCTCTGACTCTCCTCCCCACGCCCCATTCCTGCCCCTGGCTTTTCTGACTCCCCAGATCTCCCCAGAGCACTTTTTGTCACCCTTCTTCACCCAGGATCCTCGAGGGCTCCCCTGCATGTCTACCTTTTTATTCCGCACAAAGAAGCTCTGGCTACTGGAATTGTCCTGAAGCCCCTGCCGGCTCTGTGCCCTCTTCCTGCTAAGAAACAAAGGCTCTGTGAGAGTCGAGGGACTGGGAAGAGGAGCGTGCAGATTCTGTGGGTGGGAGGCTTGGGGATGCACCCAGGGAGGGCAGGTGAAGAGCTCACTGTTGCTGAAACTTCACTCCCCAGATGGCTATGATGACGATGGCCAGGCAGGACCCGATTCCTATGGCAACTCGCCTGCCAATAGACTCTGGGCTGTCTGGTGGAGAAAAGAGAGAACACGTTCACTCTGCGCTGTGGCATTAGCCTGGAACACGTGCTCCATGCTCCAGGTCTCCAGTCCTGGTCCTGCAGGTCTTCCTCCCCAAGCGTGGGACAGCGGTGCTGAGAAAGAGGGAAAAACAGCTCCAGTCTTGGGACCTCCTGGTAGAAGTAAAGGACCAGGTCTTTCTGTGGAGCAGGAGTCCACTCAGAGCTGTCACTTCCAGCCCCATACACAGGTACAACTGTAAGGGAAGTTTGACCAGACCAACAGGACTTAAAATGCTCCAGGACTTGGACCCAGCAGTTCCAGGTACGCTATGCTCACCCTCGCAGGGGTATCCACAGCTAAAGACCGCACACTTCAGCCTCGAGGAGGGTACGGGGAGATGGGATGCACAGCAGTCATTCGGGGTGTACAGAGCAGCCCCAAGAAGGAGGCAGAGCTCTGGTATCTGAGAAGCAGAGCCCCAGGCACGGTGTTTTACACTGTGTCCGGTGCATTTCCCAATAGCACATGCAGGATCCTTCCCCGCTAGCCTCGGACTTCGCAGGTGATGAATCTCTAGACTTAAAGCCATAGCTGCAGCTTTTCATCTGAAAAACTACCAGCACCTTTACACAGCATATATGTACAGATTACAGACTGTCCTCCAAGACTTTTTAGTTCCATGTGAAAAGAGAAGGCCAGGGCAGTGTGCGAACTTGTGAGTTCTGCTGCCATTTGTAAAATGAGGAAGGGGGCCTTGATGCAGATCTGTACATGTACAGCGTGGGAAACCCTTCCTGTGTAGAGATCTGACAAGCTGCTTGCAGGGAGGGGACCTGGAGCTCTCACGGGCGAGAGCGAGAGTGCTTGTCTTTCATTTTACCCTTTTATGCTTAAACATTGTTAAAGTGCTTGTTTTATCCAGTTTTAAAACTTTAAAAATAAAAAGGAGCCTATCAAGGGGGAGAGGGGATGGCTGGAAAGTGGACGCAAGCCCGAGTGGAAATCCCACAAAAGGAAGGAGAAACTCGAGAAAAGGCATAGACAGAGAAAGACCTGCGAGTCAGGAAGGTGAGGCACGGGGTCAGCAGTCTGGCAGGCCCCTCTCGGGGCGTGAGCTGCAGAAGTAGCCAGGGAAAGAATGCGTCTGAGAAGACAGGGACTTACAGTAGACCGTGAGGGTGCTGGGGGCTGACTCGGCCGTGCCCAGCCTGTTGGACCCCTGGCACCAGTAGGAGCCCGAGTGTTTGATCTTCAGAGACTCCAGCCTCAGCGTCTTCCCACTGTACTGGAGGTCTTGATTATTCCAGTCGAACCAGGCGTAGTGGGACACAGGAGGGTTGGCGTCACTCTCGCAAGTCAGGGCTGCCTTCCTCCCCTCCATCACTCTGTGCCCTGGGGTGATGGACACATGCAGCCTCCGGGGTGCATCTGAAAAGGAAAACCAAGTCAGGGCCTGGACAGCTGTTCACCTGTTCGTCTCCCGCCTCCCACTCTCCGGTTCCTGGCACTCACACAGCACTTGGAGCCTCCAGGTCTTGGACGTGGTCTGTCCTATGGAGTTATTGATTGAACAGCTATAATTTCCAGCATCTTCTGGGGAGGTGGAGTTGAAAACCAGTTCTCGTCCTTCTTTCAGGAGACTTCCGTTTTTCATCCAGAAGAAGTGGACGTCTTTGGGACGGCTTTGTGAGAAGTCACATCGGAGGACAACCTGGTGCCCGGCGAGAATCTCTGACTGGGGCCTTATCTGCAGGATCTTCACATCTCTGGGGGCATCTGCAGGGCAGGGTCTGGGCTGACGTCACCCCACTCTTCCCCTTTGCTGACCCCAGCATTTCCTGTTCCCTTGTTCGAGGTCTGGCTCTTATCCACCAATTCTCTGCTGAAGATGGTGGGCCAAGCTCCTGCCTGCTTGTATTCCCTTGGGGTGACCTCCCAGACCCCCCACCCTGTCACTCACACTGGACATCCAGGCTGACAGGGGATGACTCCGAACACCACTGGTTACAGGCTTTGCAGGTGATGGGTGGAGTGTCCCAGGCAACCTTGTAAACCCACAGCACTTCATTGATTGGCTTATTCAAGGAGCTTCCAGGGGTCCAGTAATAATGGGAAACATCCGGGTTACTGGAGTGGTATCTACAGACCAGCTTCACGCTGTCCCCTTCTCGAATGAGCGTGGAGTTCTGAATCACCACAGTCACCTCCTTGGGGGGGTCTGAAAATGGAGCAGAGAGGCGGGTGAACACTGCCAGCCACCATGACACCTTTCCATCCTGCTTCCTGTTCCCCCTCCCTTGCCCGCTGCAGTGCCCAAGGAGGACTCATACTTCCCTCTCATATCTGTGAGGACAGAATGCTCCCTGACCATCTGCCTGGCTGTGGTTTGAGAGATGCTGATACATTGGTTAAGAGCACAGCTATTGCCCATGGTGCACCTACTTGAGAGGCTGAAGCAGGAGAATTGCAAGTTCAAGGCTAGCCAAGGGAACTTACCAAGTCCCTGTCTCAATGTAAAAAATAAAAAGGGCTAGGTTTGTAGGTCAGTGGTAGAGCACTTGCCTAGCATGCATGAGGCTCTGGGTTCAATCCCCAGTACTTGGGGGATTAAAAAAAAAAAAAATGAGGCTGAAGCAGGAGAATTGCAAGTTCAAGGCTAGCCAAGGGAACTTACCAAGTCCCTGTCTCAATGTAAAAAATAAAAAGGGCTAGGTTTGTAGGTCAGTGGTAGAGCACTTGCCTAGCATGCATGAGGCTCTGGGTTCAATCCCCAGTACTTGGGGGATAAAAAAAAAAAAAAAAAGAGCATAGCTCTGGAGCCAGACCCTGCTTAAAGCTATGAGATGATGACCTGCAGAATTTTACTCATTTGTCAAAGGGGTTCCTGAGGGGGCTGAATATCTTGAAATTCTCCCAAGGACGTGGTGAGATAATGCCCTTACAGCAGAGTGTGGTGTGCACTCCATAAACACTGCTGCTGCTGCTCCTGCTGCTGTCATAAATCCCACCGTGTAAAGGATTTTGGCATCCCTAGCCACATATAATATTTCGGGGTCCAAGGATCAAACCTATAGATTCTCTTTGTCCTGGCCTCAACTCAATGATAAAATCCAGGTCAGAGGTGGTGACGGCTCACCTATAACCCCAGGACTATGGAAAGCTGAGGCAGGAGGGTTGCAAGTTTGAGTCCAGCCTGGGCAACTTAGTCACTTAATGAGCCCTTGTCTCAAAGTAAATTTTAAAAGGCACTAGGCCCCAGTACCCACCCCCCCAAAAAAATTCACTGTGTTGAAGAGATTTGACAGTGACGATGCAATTAATTTGACCCAGTGGAAAGGTAATTTGACAGTGAAGAGACACTCGCACCGGTCATCCTTGAAACTTTCAGAGCCTCTTCAGGGACCCAATTACTCTCTGGTGACCCCATATCTCCATATTCCTCACGGGAATATCATTAATTCACTCATTCTTTCAACAAATATCTACTGAGGGCTTTCTAGGGCTCGGGCCCTGGTTTATGTACCAGGAAACAACTATGAATGATAGAGCCTCAAGAAGCGTATATATATAGGGAGGCCCTGGCTTCTGCTTGCTTTTCATTGCTCAACCCGCGAATCCCCTGGACCCTCTCTGCCCTCCTTCTTCTCTCGTTTCTCTCTCCTTTCCCAGGAACCAGAGGCTCTGTGACTGCTCACACTGCACATGCAGCTCGGCAACCTGGCCGCTTTGTCCACGGCCATAAACGTTTTCTGCCAAGCAGGAATAATTCCCAGCATCCTCACGGGAGACCTGAGAGATGCAAAGTTTCTCTTCTGTCTTTTCTGGGATTTTGTTCCCATTGTGATGCCAAGTGTAATTTTTTGCAGGAGGATTGGCCGACGATACACAAATCAGCTCTACTAATTTTCCCTCTTCAGCAGGTGATGGGTGGATCTGAACCATGGATGGTTCTGGTGCATCTGGAAGAAGGGGCAGAGGCAAATGAGGCAGTGAGGACAGCACTCCGAGCTGTCCAGCAGCCATGACAGCCTCGCTGTCACCTCTTGGAGGGGGGGCCCCGCTAACCTCCCCTGCCGGGTCCTGGGAGGCTCACACAGCACTTTGAGATTCACTTCTTCCGACCTCCCCAGCCCCACGTCATTGGAGGCCTGACAGTGATAAGTCCCTGCCATTTCCTTGGTCACTTTGGACAGAGTTAGGGTGGGCTGCTGCTGTTCTTTCATGAGGTTCCCATTCTTGAGCCAGGATATAGTCTTGTACTCTGGGTTGCTGCTGGTGACCTGGCAAGTCATGTTCACGAACTCCCCCTTCATTACCACGGCGTCTCTGGGACTGACCTCGATCTTCAATTTCGGAGTGTCTGGAGGAACAGAAGGGCAGTTTGGGAGGGGCCAGAGGTGTCCAGAAGTGGCATCGCTTTGTCTGACAGAGCAGTGGCCTGCACATATGCGGTTCCCTTGTCAACCCCGGGGGACTGTCACAGCCTCCTCTCTTGTCTCTCTGCTTCTTCCTTCGACTTGGCCCCTACCATCCGGTCTCTACCGGCAGCCAGCAGGATTCCTAACACTGTCCGTCAGAACTTTTACTCCCTGCTTGAAGCCACCCAATAGATTCCACACTGGGACTAAAATCTAAAGCCCCTCCTGCAGCTCAGGAGACCTCGTGTCCTGCCTGCTCCTCTACCTCCTCTCCTACCCCTAGGCCCTCAGAGGCAGCGAACTTCAACCTTTCCAGCCTTTTGACTCTACTGCAGACACACCAAGCCCCCTCCTCAGGTCTTAGTCCTTGCACTTTTTTTCTTCTTTTCAGTACTGGGACTGAACCCAAGTCCTTCACACTGAATACATCCCTAGCCCTTTAAAAAAATTTTTTTTTTAAATTTTGAGACAAGGATTAAATTGCTAGGTTACCCAGTCCAGCTTGAACTTGCAATCAGTCATCCTCAGCCTCCCAGACTGCTGGGATCACAGGTGTGTGCTTGCTCTTTTCTCTCCCTGGTGTGATCTTCTTGCACCCTATTCCTTCCCACCTTTCATTTGGCCTAAGCATTTGCCTTCTTCAGGAAAGTTTCCATCCGTCACCGGTGTCCTGCCCCTGTTGTACTTTTTTCCCGGTACACATGCCACTGGCTACAAATACGTTCAGTATTGCTTTGTGGATCTCTTTGGAGTTTGTATCCCTGAAATGCTAGTTTCACAGGGACAAGACCTCAGCTCACTGCTGTACCCTTCTCCCAGCTGGCGGCCACAGTAAGGTCTGGTGCCTGGTACATCTTGCAGTAAGTATTTACTGAATGAGAGTGAATGAATGAATGAATTAATTAATTAATTAATGAGGTACAAAATAATACTGTGCAAAATCTCCCCTTGAGGAGGAAGAAGGAAACCCAGACAGATGATCCCCAAAGCATGCTGTGGCTGGGGGAGAGACTGCTTCATGCTGCTGGCCCAAAGCAGAGATGAAGTGAATCTGTGTCCTCAGCACCAGCACTGACCAAGGAAGGGACAGTGGGAGAGCCTGGGCCATTCCTGTTGGTGACCACCTGGAAGCTCCTCTTACCCTTGATGGGGCCCAACAGTCGGCTGGGGAGAAGGTGACAAGGTCAGCATCCTTCCCAGGGGAGCATCGGGGAGACTCACGCTTCACATCCAGCTGCACCGTTTCCTCAGAGAGCACCGTGGACGAATGCAGGACCCGGCAGCTCAGGTTCTTCCTGTGGTGAGTCCACCGTGGTTGGAAGGTGAGATCACTCTTGGTGAAGACGTTGTCAGTGGAGAGGGAGGTGGAGTCTTTAGAAGAGGAAGTGGAGTTGAGCCCCTCCAGGGACCACCACAACTTGATGTCGTACCCAAAGCAAGAAAAATTCAGAAAGCAGCTGGCAGTGACAGACTGGGACTCCACTATTCTTGAAGTAAGGAGCTGGAGGTGAGGGGGAGGGGGAGTTTCTGCAAAAGAGCGGGGGTGACGCTGGGGACTTGGGAAGTTAGCGTGCGTGCACAAACTCGCCGTTCACCCCTGGCTTTGGACACCCTCCTCGAAGAACCCCTGAAGGAATCCCTTGCCAGTCCATCTACCTCCTTGTTAGCCAGAATATGTTCTGAGTGTCCCTGTAGAATTGTACTTTATATTCACTTCCTGTTGATTACTTTCTACATGGTTTCAAGATCATTCTTCCCACCACCCCTGAATTTGGCCCATTTAGTTCAGCATGCATTTCCTAGCTTTGATGACACACGTGTATCTGCCTAATGGCCTCAGTACTGGAGACCCCCCCCCCCAAGCACAGCTCTCCTTTACCAGGGTGGGCTGTGTGCTGTGCGGCTTGCTGTGCCTGGGCTGGACTACCCTGCAGACAGCAGGGGCTAAGGCGACATCTCTCCCTCAAACACAAGACTGCTGAGCACAGATCACTGGAGCAACAGGCTATGGAGCGGAGTGACCACATTCTCTAGGGCAGAGAGATAAGGTCCCTGGCCCCATCTGACAGTTCCTCTCCATGCCCTGGAGCCATCTAGCCTTGAAGGGTTGATTGGAATCAGCCAACAATACTAACACATTGGGAGATGTCACTTAAGCATCCAGGCAGGTCTCCCCCCCCCTCTCTCTCTCTCTCTCTCTCTCTCTCTCTCTCTCTCTCTCTCTCTCTCTCCAGATCTAGCAACCTAGAACTCAGACTCCAGACTGGGCAGGAGCTGAGGGACAAGGGGGACACCTGAGGTGGACCAAATGCTCGTGCTGTGGTTGACCGTGGCCTGACTTGTCCTGCCCACGTCATTCACTGGTGTCCCCTGCCTGACCTCTCTTCCACAAATCAGTTTGTGACCCCTGTCCTGGGAGTTGGGCATTTCCCACCTCCCTCCATCCCCCTGTGCTGAGTCACAGGGTCCCTTTCCCAAGGCCTTACTGGAGACATTGAGGTGCAGCTCAGCCATCCATTTTTCCTCTTTACCCCCTTCTCTCCACTTCACTCTCATCCCCAGCGTGCCACTGTCTTGGAAGGACACCGGGTTGATGCTTAAGGTACAGTTATTTTCTGTCTTTTGTACCCTTCCGTCACTGGTGAAGTGTTCCCCTGTCTTCGTCTTCGTATAGAGGATAGTCCCGTTGTAGTCTTTGATGGCTTTGTCATACTCAGGATTGTGGTACAAAGTGAAGTTATCCAGGTGCTGCTCTTGGTTCTGTTTGTTTTTGTATGTGCAGGGAATCCAGACGCAGGCTTGCTCCCAGGCATAGATGGTTTTGGGGTATTTAAATATCAAGCCTTCAGAGTCACAGAAAGCCAGGTCTGAAAACCATGACAATGATCAAAAAGTGTTATTGGGGGTGGGGGGTGGAAAGCTTTTAAAGGAATAAGGAATCCTCTCTGAAGACAGAGGGACAGTTGGGTACCCAGGAGCAGTCAGATATGCAACAAGGCCTGCTCCCACCCCGCCGCACTCCTCTCCTCCGGCCCACATCTTCCCTCCTTCTCCAGTGCCCGCTAACACCCCAGAAGCCAGGTACCCGGCTGGCCACAGGCCTTACCAAGGAGCAACAGGAGCCCAGGTGCGAGGGGATGCATGTCGTCCTGTCTGGCAGGAAGGAGCCCGAGCTGGAAAGAGTTTGTCTTTCAGAGATCTGGCTGCTTACTTCTTGCTCACTCACCGAGCGCTGGCTCCTTTCTCCTGACCCCAGGGGCCATGTCTGGTTGCATTGTGAGGATGTGGAATTCGGGAGGCCTGTGAAGCCTCTCCTGGGTCTGCGAACCTGTTCTTCATGCAAGCACTTCCTTCCCTCTTTCACCCTTCCTCCCTCCCTCTCTTCCTCCCATGCATTCATTCATCCACCTGTGCTTGTCCGAACTTCCTGCCCAGCCCTCAGACTCAGTAGCACCAGACCACTGCAGCTCAAACACGATGCAATGGGCAACGGGGATCTTTCCCAGGAGCCACTGGTGAAGGGTTTTATAAAGAGCAGAGTCACGGTCAAACCTTGATTTTAAAAACAAGGTAAAAAGTCATTCTAAAACCAGTAATGACCTATGAAACCAGAAGAGCATTTAGGGAGCACTGGGAGGTCTTAGGTGGAGAATGTGGTCCAAGGGACCCACACGTGTGCCCAGGGATAAACACATCAATCAACGTGCAAGGGACAAAGGTCCTCCCTTGTCTCAAGGTGGTGGCTGCCTCAGTTTAGTGAGCTGTTGCCAATGGAAATGGGGGCTCAGCACTGTCTGACCTTCCACTGTTCTCAGTGAAAAGAGAAGCCAGAATTTCATGTGAAGTGTCCCGCTTCACAGACAGCACAAGCCAGGTGTGATACCTGGCACACACCGTAACTTCACCACTCTGGGAGGCTAAGGCTGAGTTTGAGCCCAGCCTGGGCAGCTTAACAACTTAGCAAGACCCTCTCTCAAAATAAAAAATAAAAAGGACTTGGGTTGTAGCTCAGTGTAAATGCCCTGGGTTCAATCCCCAGTACCAGGGGAAGAGTGCTGGTCAAACAGAACTTATCTGGGGGCTGAAGGTGGCTGTGGGGCCACCAGTTTGCAAAAGACACCCCCGCTGCAACAAGCTCACCCTCCACCATCTTACACTTTTACAAAGAGTTACATTTACATAGAGTTAAATTTAAGTCCCTATTTACATGGCTGTAACCTCTGTGCCGGCCCCCAGAGAGCCGGGGCAGGATGAGCCAACAAAGTGTGTCTCCGGTGTCAGCGAGCGTGTTCCTCCCACACACCTCACCAACATTTCCCACACAAGCATCGCATCAGTGCCCCTCTCTGGCTGTTTATCTCCCCAGGCTGCAGAGCACACCCTGGGGGCTGTTAGGTATCTGG
The DNA here is from genome assembly GCF_012274545.1 of Fukomys damarensis. Lineage (NCBI taxonomy): Eukaryota > Metazoa > Chordata > Mammalia > Rodentia > Bathyergidae > Fukomys > Fukomys damarensis. The sequence continues at coordinate 55,047,356 of NW_022900931.1, forward strand.
TACCAGATGTGGGGAAAGCTAAGCTGCTTGCCCAAAGCAGGAGGGGCCCCTGTCCCCAGAGCTAGAGACGAGCCCGGCCTGGGCATGGATTAGGGTGAGTGGGATGAGGCTGGCTAAGATCCTCCCCGGCAGCGCTGTCCTCAGGTCTGCAGGTGCTGAGAACGTTTCACAGAAAAAAAGTCCTCCAAGTCACAGTCACTTGGGGAAAGCTGGATTAAAAAGTTAAGCGAGATTCTTTACCGCAGGACTTTTCAAACCTTTAAACAGCTTTGTATCCGGGTGGCGAATCTATGGCGCGCATACAGCAGCAGGCTGCTTGTGTCATTGAAATCTCCGACACGTTCGCCGTCCCTGCCCTGAGTGCGCCGTGTGTCTCCAAACACGAGGGCTGGAGTGTAGCACACAGCCCGCCCTTCTTTGACCCCGAGATCTGTTTTCCCTTATCTGCCAAAAGTTTCACAGGGTTGTAGGGTGAGATCTCCCGCGTGGAAGTCTAACCAAGGGCCCTGGACCCTTGTGCCGCCAGCCACGTCCTCCTCAGTGCCTGGCTCCAGAGCCCCAGCCTGAGCAGGACCATGTGCCTCTGGAGCTTACGCAAGGGAGGACCAGAGGACGGCGCCTGGGAAGTGGAAAGCTAGGGAGCCAGGCAGGGTGGAGGCCATGAGCATTAGGCTCGGACAAGGGCACGCTGTCCAGACCTGCAGCCCGCCCAAGACTGCTTGCGGGACCTGGGAGCCCGCTTCTCTGATCCCGTCGTTCCCTCCTAGCATCCCATGACCTCCTAGTATTCTCAGAAGACAACCCAAGCCCGGCAGGAGTCAGTCTACAGCCTGCTGTGATGCAGATAAGGGAGAGGAGGGTGGTCCCCGCTGCTCTCCCACCTCCGGGAACTGTGTCCGGCACACAGTAGCTGTTGCACGCGTATACACTGAATACAAAAAAAAAAAAAAA
>NW_022900931.1:55048410-55062606 GCF_012274545.1 Fukomys damarensis
GAAAAAAAAAAAAAAAAAAAAGAGAGAGAGAGAGAAAAAATAGCCTTTACCTGTTTCCTGGTGTCTTCCCTCTTCAGGGACCCTGGCAGGCTCTAAGAGTGAAAGGAGAACTACAGTGAGGCCTCAGAGAGTGATTTTCACCCTTCTTGGCCACACCTCCTGCCACTCTGTGGCTCTGAGGGCGACCACAGGCGTCGTGACCTGGCCAGCAAGGGAGAGAGGCCACGAAGGGGATGTGAGCTTGGCATCAGACCGGAAGGAGCACTCGGGTGTCTGTAGTTCAGTCTTAGTCTCAGCATACGGATTTTTAGTATCAGCTCAGCTTTCAAGCTGGCTTTTCCACAGCGCCTCCATACCCAGCTCTCGGGAAATGCTAAGGGCTCGAGCCGAGCGTTAGAACAGCCAGCCCCTGAGAAAGAAGCAGGTCGGCACAAAAGTGTCCACCCTAGGAGGGAACAGTGGGGCCTCTGACCACAGGCACTGAGCATTGAGGGAGAGGTTGGAGAGAGAAGGAAAGGAGAAGGTGTCGTGTGTGCAGTGTCTGCGAGTGGGAAAGTCCTGAGAACGAAATCTTACCATTTTATTGGGCGTTTAGTCACTGAGTGTCTCAGGAGCAGAGCCAGGCAGCTGCCAAAGCCACGCAAATGGGGATGGGGAGAACGCAAAGAGCTTCTTCACCAAGCGGTAATGCTCTGGGAAGACGGGGAAGATACGCAGTTGTCCCTCAGCATCCAAGGGGATCAGCGGACCCTCTGTGGATACCAAAATCTGAGGCTGCTCGCGTCACTTATATAAAATGACGTAGTCTTTGCATATAAGTGATGTGGCCTCCTGCGCACTTCAAAGCCTCAGTGTAGATCACTTATGATAAAGTAACATAAAGTAAATGCTATGTAAATAACTGTTACACTGTATTGTTTAGGGCATAATAACAAAGAAAAAAGCTCCGTCCGCTTTCCAGTACAGATGCAATCATCATAGGCCTCACTACATTTTTGATCTGTGGTTTGTTTTTTGGTATTTCGTTCTTTTTGTCTTGATATATAGTTTAGGCTGGTCTTGAGCTCACTACGTGGCCCAGACTGGCCTCAAACTTGCAGTGATCCTCCTGCCTCAGCCCCCCGAGTGCTATCATTATAACACTATAACCCACCACACCCAACCATCTGTGGTTTGTTGAATCCATGGACAACAAACCCACAAATACACAGGACTAGATAGCTGTTTTTCCTAAATACAACTACATTCCATTAAAAACTACTGGTAATTATAAAAATAGTTGCATGTGGTACAGCACATCTGTAATCCCAGCACTGTGGGAGGCTGAGGCAGGGAGATTGCAAGTTCAAGCCCAGCTTCAGCAATTTAGTGAAACCCTGTCTCAAGCTTTAAAAAATGAAAAAAGAGCTAGGGATGTAGCTCAGTGCAAAGGTGCCGGATTCGATCCTTGGTACTGAAAAAGAAGGGAAAAAAAAAAAAAGCTCCGAGAGGTGGAGAGAAGGCAAACTGGCTGGGAACCTTGGAACCCAAGTGGCGAATTCCTAGTTCTTCTTTCTGTGTCATGTGCCCAGACTAGACACTGGGGAAGTTGACAACTGGACAAGAAGTGTGCCACCAAAACTGTGCTTTTTTTCTAAAGCCAAAGAATAAAGAGGAAGGCATCTTAAAGAGATAGAACTGTTTCCCTTACTAAGTGCTCTACTCTAGCCACCAACCATGGGGACAAGGGGCAGCAGAGCCTCACCCCCATACGCGTTGGCAAAGGCTAAGTGGGTACCTAGACGTTCACTTCACCAAGCTACGACAACGAACCTTGTGCCAGTTGGAGCCTGAGAAGGCCGAGTGTGGAGCTGGGACCTTCACCCATTCTGATCACCCTCCCCTCAGTATCGGTGTGAACCACATGTGCTAATGAGGTCCTCGTCCTCCTCCTCCTCCTCCTCATCCTCCTCGTCCTCCTGCTCCTCACTGGGGAGGGGGTTGTCAGAGGAGGCCTGGTAGAGTCAGGACTTTCCTCGCCACTTAGTGGTAACAAGACCCCTCCCCAAGGATCGCTGGACCCTCGAGGGAAGCAGTGAAGAAGCACCCTCCCCCCAGACAGGGTGGTGTCAGTGGCCCAGCAATAATGAGGAGCCCTTCCAGCCCAGGTGTCAAGGGTGCCTGAGTGGAGAAGCGGGATACAACCCCCTGTGGAGGAAATGAGACAGTGTCCTTATCTCATCGTGCAGTGGGGAGGATGCCTGCTGAGGTATAAGGTTCAGATGAGATCTAGACCCATGATAGTGAAAATGTCAGGGCTCTATTTGTGACAGTTAAGGTTAATTATCAACTTGATGGGCTTGGGAGCTGCCCAGATCATTAGTAAAACATGGAGGGCGCCCTTGGGTATTGTATCTGGTCCAGGCCCCTTCACACATACCTATAATCCCAGCACTCAGGAGGCTGAGGCAGAAGGATCTCCATGAGATTGAGGACAACCTGGGCTACGGGGTGAGTTCAAGGCCAAACAAAACAAAACAGCAGACATGCTTAAAACAAGTGAAAAAAATAGAAATTTCAGCAGAGAAATAGAAAATACACAGAATTGCATGGAAATTTTAGAATTGAAGACACAAAAATTGAAATAAAAATGTTAATAGTTGTGCTCATCCGTAAAATGATGTAGAAGGAAAAAAACAGTGAAATAGAATATAGAACCACAGAAATTAGCTGCTCTGAACAGAGAACATAGACTAAAAAATTGAATATGGCCTTGAAGGCATTTGTAACTATTACACTTCATTGGAACTTGTAAAATGTTGATACCAATAGACTTTGAGAAGTTATGTGTAATATAATACCTAGAACAACCAGTAAAAAAAATGTTATATAAAGTGATACACTTGAAAACTACAGATAAATAAAAGTGTGATTCTAAAATACCGTTCAAGGAATCCACAAGAAAGTAGGAAACAGAAAACAGTAAAATTAAGAGTAGAAAGAACAAAGAAAAAAAAGATGGCAGATAGTTAATCCTTAGTATATAAGTAATCATGTTAAATACAAATGGTCTAGATTTAGATACAAAGTTTAAAGGACATAGATTGACAGAATACATAAGCAACATGACTCAACTCTATTCTGTCAATAAGAAAATAACTTCAAAGTAAAATAATTAACATGATATACCATGCAGGGCTGGGGATTTGGCTCAGTGGCACTGTGCCTGCCTTGCAAGTGCAAGATCCTGAGTTCAATCTCTGGTAACACACACACACACACAAATATATATAATATATATATAAACATATATATAATGCAAGCAAAGAAAAGTTGAAGTGGCTATATTAAAAATATAAAAAGCAGACTTTAGAGTAAAAAAAAAACTTATCAAGGCCAGAGAAGGACATTATAAAATATGGAAAAGGTTAATCCACCAAAAAAGTCATAATAAGCCTAAATATGTATGCATCAAACAGCAGAACTATAAAAATGTGTGAAGCAAAAATTAATAGTAATGAAAAGATAACAAATTCACAATTATAATCACAGACTTTAACACCTCTTTCTCAATAAATGGTAGAATAACGAGGTGGAATATCAGCAGGGGTCTATGTAAGTTCAACAATGCCATCAACCAACAAATTTAATGAAAATACATAGAACCATCCACTCAACAACAGTATAATACATATTCTTTTCAAGAATATGGAGTATTTCTGGACATGGTGGCACACACCTATAATCGCAGCACTCAGAAGGCTGAGGCAGGAGGATCGCTGTGAGTTCAAGACCAGCCTGGGCTACAGATTGAGTTCTACGTCAGTGTCAACTACATAGTGAGACCCTGTCTCAAAAAACAAATGAACAAACAAACAAACAAAAAGAATGTGGAGTATATAACAAGGTGAATCATATATAGGACAATAAAACAAACCTCAGAAATGTGAAATACTTTAAAGCATACAGGGTATGTTCTCTAACCGAGATGGAATAGAATTGGATATCAATAATACAGAAATAACAGGAAAACCTTCAAACACTTGGAAACTAAACAATTTACTTCAAGTAATCCATGGACCAGAGGAGACATCTCAAGGGAAATAAAAAAATATTTTGAACTGAAAGAAAATGAAAATACAACATATTATTTTTGGGAGTACACAAATTAAGCACAAGAGGGAAATTTAAGTGCTAAGTATTTACTCTAGAAAGGAAGAAACAATAAAGCTGGAGGTATCACATTTCCTGGCTTCAAAATATACTACACAGATAAAATAACCGAAGTTAGTGATGTAGAACATTTTACATAAAAACAAATGGTATTGGCATCAAAACTGACACATAGATCAATGAACAAAATTAAACGTCCATAACTAACTACGTGCTAGCTGATGTTTGTCAAAGGTGCTAAGACTATTGGTAGTCATCTAAATAAATGGTGGCGCCCGGGATTTAGCTCAGTGGTTCCAGCGCCTGCTTTGCAAGGACAAGGATCCAAGTTCAATCCCCAGTACCAAAAAATAAATAAAATAAAATATAAATGCTAGTAAATAGTTGTTAACACTGCACTGCTTAGGGAATCAATGACAAGGAAAAAATTCTACATTTTTGGTACAGACGCAATTTCATTTTTGAATATTTTTGATCCGTGGTTGGTTGAATCTGTGGACGTGGAACTTGTAGAAATGAGGTTGATTAAAAAGAAGGAAGTATTGATACTTGCCAGAAAAGCAGTTTGGAGGATTCTGAAAGTCATGATGCTGAGTGAAAAAAGCCAGCCTCAGGGGATCACACATGGTAACTTCTTGTAGATGACAAAATTAGAGGTGAAGAGCTGATTGCTGGTTGCCAGGGGTGAAGGGAGCAGTGTGTAGGAGGCCACACAAGCGATCCCGTATGTTGGTGGCGGTGGTGGTTTTATATGTGACAAGATGAATGTGGAACCACGCACACGCCGTAGGGATGCCAGGTTCCTGGTTTTGATATGGTAGTATAATTACGTAAGGAGGAACCACGGAGCGGAAAGAGGGTGGAGGGCACGGCAGACCTCTCTGTTCTATCTTTGGAACTTCTTCTATCTATAATTATTTCAAAATTGAAGGCTTAATAAGAAAACGAAGGAGCCAGCAATCTCAGCCTGGGACTCCAGGTTCGGGGGTCAAGCCCCAAACATCTCAGGCAAGGGGACCCTTGGCACTGCAGTCTCTGTTCCTCGCCTGGAAAGATAAAGTCTGAGGCTTCTGCCAGCCTCCATGGCAGGCAGGCGTCGCTGAGGGTCCTGTGACTGCAGGAACTGGTTGACAGGCTCATGGCTTATAACTGATTTCTGGAGGCAAGGGAAGGGGACAGAACTCCTGAGCAAGGCAGCTTTGGCGCCTTCCCTCTTCTTTCCGTCTTTCCTTGCGATGAGTGGGGGGGTCTCCATTTGGGGTGACTTGAGTGTCACCTCCTCACCCGGGAAGCAGAGCAGTCAGAAAGCTAAGAGGGCACCTGTGAGCCCTGGGCTGCCACTCCCTGCTAAGCCACCGCCTGCCCAGCTCGATAAGATGGGAATGATTCTAGTGCCTTTCTCAAGGGTCAGTGAGGTCCCGTATGTGACCCCTCCACAGTAGGGGAAGTCTGGGTTCCAATCCCTGTTCTCCATTTGTCAGCTGTGACATCCACTCCATTTTCCCTTTCAGGCCGATGCTCACGCTGGCACTTCCCTCTTCACGGGGGTGTTGCCAGATCCCCTGCTGCGTGATCACAAGTGTGTGAAGGGCTTTGCGCGGTGACCGTCGTGGAGCATCTAGACCTGTGATAAAATGACAGCTCTGTCTAACATAGCTGCCGTTACTTGCGTGCTCTGAAGACCTGACTCTGCTGTGACGTTGATTCCCACACCTCTGGCTGCTCAGCCCACGCCTGAGTTTGACAGAAAGGCCTCTGAGACCCAACTGAAGTTGGCAGGAGGGAGGGCCAAAGAGGCCTGTCACGACCACAGCCTGGTGACGGGGTGTCCTCCTTCCTGCCGGTGGCTGCGCCTTAGACCATAAGGCCCGCTCATCTCTATTCTAGGCCGGCCAGAGCTCATCTCTCGCATCTAACCCTGTCTCTAGGCCTCCTCGCCATGAGTCACTGTGTTTCAGAACTGTGCCATGGGTATTTCTTTTGTCCAGCTTGGCATTTCTCAAGGGAAGGGCACTATTACTCGTTCCTGTCCCCAGGGCCCCTGCTTGAGCCTCAACTTGCCAGAGTGGACCACGCTTGCGTAACCCAACAAACATTCTTTGGCACCTAAGCAAGCAGCGGGAGTCACCTTTAACTCCTCTCTCTCTCCCTCCTCTGGGGCATTAGTTCCTCCTGGCCCCTCTGCCTGTCCATCCCCATCCAATTCCTCTGTACAGCCCACAACTTCCTACACCCTCTCCGTGCTCCCGTGGTTCACCTGCTAACTGCCCACCTGGCTGTCAGTGGTTCCGCGAGGCCTCAAACCCCTCCAGAGCCCCTCTGAGTACCTCTCTTCACTCCCGATTAGCTTCGAGCCAGAGCTCATGTCCTCCCTGTGGCCTTCCAGATGCTCCGTGATCCCACTCTCTCTAGGGCAGCTATGCCGGCTCTGTCACTCTGTTCAGGATCACTGGTTTCCTTTTTTTTTTCTGTACTGGAGATCGATCCTAGGGCCTTTGCACTGAGCTATATTCCCAGCCTTTTTTTCATTTTTTATTTTGAGCCAGGGAGTTGCTAAGTTGACCAGGCTGGGTTCAAACTTGGAATCCTCCTTCCTCTGCTTCCCAGAGTGCTGGGATTACAGGTGTGAGCCAACGCACCGGGTTTACTTCTTGTTCCACAAATGCAGCAAGGATGTTCTCACCACAGGCCTTTACCTCAATTTTGGATTTCTTTGGTCCCACATTTCCCAGAATCCCGTGGAACTCTCTCCCTGCTCTGGTCTCCACTCAACTGCTCCCTCCCCCTAAGTAGCACAGCCTGACCCAGCACACTGGACCTCCCCCCGCACCCCTCTCCCCACTTGTACCTCATTTTTCCTCCCTCACGACCTGAATACTGTACTGTGTTCACTGCTACTCCTGCTCCTCCTCTCTGCCTCTCGGTGACAGCTCCAGGAGGCCAGCAAGGGGTTCTCCTCGGGCCACCCACAGGCCTGGCACACGGAGGTGCTTGGGGAGCCTGAGGCAGACAGTCCGAGAGCGCGAACTGACTTTGGGTCTGACCTGTGCATCGGAGGGAGTGAATCCTTCCTGAGTAATCTCATTGCTTCGCTGTTTCCCAAACTTTCGAGTTTTGCCTGCCGCTTTCAGGACTTTGATCCTATCTGTGAGCCACCTGAAACTTTTTCATTTAATGTATTTCTCTTTCTGTCTTTTAATGTACTTATTTTTTTATCAGTGCACATTTGCCGTACACAATGATTATATTTATAGGAAGTTGATACCTGTGCATAACACATCCTAATTCTTTTTGTGTCCCCCGCCCCTCCCGTCCCGTCCTGCTCCTTTGGACTCAGGAGTCCCCTTTTGCAGTCTCTATTTCCATATTTTTCTTCACTCCTTTTTTTAATCCCCTTTTACCTCCTCTCCCCCTTCCCTGCCATCTCTTGTTCCTCTTCCCATCTGAAATAGGTCTCCCTACTTCCTATTATCTATCTTTTCTTTTGCTCTTTATTTATATTTGGGGCCTCTCTTGTAAAAGAAGCCACGTGATATTTCAGCTCGTGTGTCTGATTTGTTTCACTTCATATTATGGTCTCAGGAATATTATATACTCAGGAATGCCTCAAGTTTATCGCTCTTTATGGCAGAGGAATGCCCGTGCTTATAACAGCACAATTTATACTCGCTAAACCTTGGAAACGGCCTTTTTGTGCATCCGCAGATGAATGGATAATAAAATACGGTATTTATACACCATGGAGTACTTCTCCGCCATTTCATACACTTCTTTAAATCACTTGATTGATTTTTAACTTTTTTAAACTTAGTCTCTTCCTGAGAATTTATAAAAAGAAGGAGAGGACGAGGAGGAAGAAGATCATGAGTTTGGGGTGCTGGGTTCCTTTTATTCTGACACATACTAAATGAAGCATGAATAGGACCAAAAGCATCAGTCTCACTTCGTGCTGCAACCCCTCTCCCCGCATCATCTTGCACACCAGCACGGCGCTGCTCCCTTGAGCTGCACTTGGACAGCCGAAGTTATTCCCTGTTCCCATCCCTGGTTATTGACACTGCTCTCCAGGCCGAAGTCCTCAGCACGCATTCCTACCAGGCCAGACCTGCCGGAGCCAGGATCTGTTGTCCGTGTGTCAGGGCTGGCCCAGCGAGTGCAAGTGCACAGGACCCGGGAGGAAACTCCCACCCCGGGCCGAGGAGAGAACCCCCCCACCTCATGCCCTGTGGCCTTGCTTTAACCAAACATGTTTCCTCTTGAGGCCCTCACACCAGTGTGACCTCCTTCCGTGCTGAGCCTCTCCTGAAGCCCCAGGTCACTTCCACTGCATTCTCTGAGAGGCCCCCTCTGTCCTTGGGAGCACTTGTCACACGTCACGGCTGGGTAGTACAGTATGTGAGAGACTATTTGATCTCCTTCCCTGCAACACTGAGGGAAAACCCAGGACCTGCGCTCAGTCCTGGCTACTCTGACTTCAAAAACCAGGCTCCCCAATTCTTAACCCCTTTCCTCAGTTGTCTACAGGCCCACAGCTTCATTCTTACTGCTCCCCAGCACCCCAGGGGCCTGTGAGCTGCTGGTGGTTCTCACCAGAGCAACAGGGAGGCACAGTGGGTGGAGGATGGCTTCCAAGCTAGGGGCTGGGGCTGCAGAGCGTGATTTGACCTCACTGTGCTTAGCCACTCCGGGTTCTCAAACATCACAGAGCACCAACATTCTCCCACCCCAGGACTCCTCAAAATGCAGATCGCCAGGGCCCTCCCTGGAGTGTTTGACTCTCACATTTCTGGGTGGGGCCTGGAATTTGTCTAACAAGTTCCCCTGAAATTCTATGCTACTGGCTAGTGATTGCTCTGTGGGAATCATCATCATAGTCACTAGGGAACGTCAATGGAGGTTAATTGAGATAAATTATACAGGACTGTGTAGCACACAGTGAGCATGTAACAAATGTTAGCCATGACACCATTTATACCAGTGAATCTAGCCCTTTAAATTCCTGACAGGTGTGTTAGAAAAAGTGCAGAACTACTCCAAGGCCTGGCCACATCACGTCTTGCTCTGGGTCCTGAGACAGACAGACAGGGGACACCATGGTGGGACACTGACTGGACCAAAGGCACTTCCAGGCAGAGGAAATGCTTGCTCTTTGCAGCATGGTGGGTCAACAGACCCATCATAAAACCCTGATAAGAACCACCAAAGCAGGATGTTCACATGAAATGAGAAAAAACTAAATAAGCCTTTTAGCTTCATTTGCTCTTAGCCAATTTAAGATCACTCATTTTAGAGGTCACGCCGCTGGGTGATACCCTGTTAGCTTCCCACTGGCTTTGCTGTGTGGGTTATGCTAACGGTGCCTGGGCTGCCTCCCCCAGACCTGACGGCTGCTCTTGCTGAAACACTGACCCTCCTCGCCGGCCTGCAGATGTCTGAAGGATGACTAATGTGGGATCAGCGCTTGGCATCTCTGTCTTCATACTGTGTCTGTCCCCTCTGCTGCCTTAATCCTTGGGTCAGATTGTACTCAGCTCGACACAGAGACCTGCTGGTCATCTAAGAAATGAATGCTTTCTTACTTAAGGAATGAATGAATGAAAATCCCGAGGCTATGATTCAGGGATGGAGCTGGTCTGTGCTTCTTCCGGGCCGCCTCAGGCTCTCTCAGCAGCTCAAGCCCTGGAGTCCTTCAGCCCCATCAGGAGGCCAGGAAGCAAATACAGGATGCTGATGCCAGCACTTCCTGAGCCCACCGAGTACAAGGCTGTGGCGCCTCCTGCAGGATGATGGTGCCAGGGACCGAAATGCCACAGTTGATGGTGACCACCTGGTAGTCCAGATCCATCCAAGAAGAAACATTTTTTGGGGAACTGCATCCCTGGCCAGTGGGAATTACAAGACTTTAGGTCTCCCCAGCAAAATCGATAGAAACCCATTTCTCTGTTTGCTCCGGGAGCAGCAGCCTGGTCACTGTCTGGACCAGTTGTTTGAGCCCTGCGGCCAATGCCCCATTTGGCCACCCTCCCCCCATAAAGCTTTGAGCTTGGGTGTGTGCTTAGCATATTTGGCCCCCTCTCATCTCTGCTACCTCCAGGTCTAAAGATTCCATTGTTTGGCGTCAAGATCCTGGCAAAATCATCACCTAGTTTCTCTGATCCTCAGTATTCTCATCTTCACAGTTTTGTCCTGGGGTCCCTTCTCAGGACAGCCTGAGCTTCCAAAAGATCCTGAGTGTACAGCTGGCCCCTTACGTCTGTTCGGAAGGCTGGAGCGGCAGAGCACAGCATGAAGGTGAGGGGTGGCCGTCCAAGCAAGAGACGCTCATGGATACATGGATCTGTCAGTCCCACTCCATCTGCCCAGACCAGAAGGTCTTATCAGGGAGCAGACCCAGGCAGGAGTGGATGACAGAGTGGCAGGGGGCTGTGGCAGTGGGGCGTGTGTGTCCTTCAGAAGGGGCAGCCTGCCCCTTTCACTGAGTCTCCTGCAAGAGTGAGCCTGGCCTTGTCAGATGACCTGGCTGTAGCCGAAATAGAAACGAGAGTTGAGCGAAATCATCCAGAAACCAGATCAGGCCAAGCCTGCAGCTGCCAGAGAAGGGGCAACTTAATGGTGGTTGACTCAAGCTGATGTTCGGAATCCCTGGGCCCTCACCCCCATACAGGGTCCAGCAGAGAGGGAGGTGAATCCCTGGGACCATTCAGGAAACAGCAGGATGGCAGGCTCCCCAAAGACCCACCAAAAGCCATCGGATCTAAACTGGCATTTAGCATCAGAACATTTATTTCGTGTCCCTATTGTACATGTCCTGGGGCCAGGTGTGGGGGCAGGAGACCAGGCAGGGGGTAGCAATAAATAACACGGATAGACAAGGCTCCCCACCACCGACAGACGAGGTTAAAGGATGGTGGAGGGGAGCCAAAATGTGGGAGTGGGAGTGTGGCAGGAAGGGGCAGTTGGGGAGGAGAGGGAGGCCAAGCCCCAGAACCGCACTGTCCCCTGCCCCGTCCTCTTCCGTCCCAGCCCCCACCACTGTGAGGAGGAAGGGAGCCCGCAGCCAGTGAGGGCCAGTGAGGGTCCTGAGGGCGGAGGCCACATGGGCTACCCCGCTCCCTCACTTGACGCGGATTTCAGCATACTCAGCTAACTCCTCCGTCAGGGTGTAGCTGTCCTTGGTGGGTCGTTTTCCCAGGTCTGAATGGGAATAGCTCAGGTCCAGCTCCGGGGGTTCTGCACGAAGGCCCAGCAGCCTCCTCTCAGATCCCACGCGCCTCTCGCTCTATGGGGGCAGGGGAGGGACAACTCATCAGCAGGACCCTCTCCCCAACTTTCTCCACACCAACACTGGAATGTTTATATCCCCATCACCCAGAGCCCAGCACCAAAGCACGGGGCAAGCGTGTCTCTTGAGGATCTCCATCCCAGAACACCCCAAGTCACAACTGCATCCTACTCTGGGCCTTTGCCAGCACTGAGGCCCCAACTCCACAACCTCCTCACCGTGGAGCTTGAAATCTGCCTCCAAAGTCCCTTCCTCCATGATGCCTGCTTCAACATAGGAATGTTAGGGGCACACAAGGCAACCCGGAACCCCCCTACCATACTCAGTCTCCTAGGCCAGATCCTTCCAATAGCTTGCAAATGCCTGCTTTGGTAAGTTCTTCGCCTCCTCTGGGAGACCCTGTAGGTGCAGCTTCGGCCCCCCCACACCCCATGTTTCACACCCCGTCCCCCATCTCAAAGGCGCTGAGACACACGTACACAGGACAATGGCTACAGACAGCAGAAGCAGCAGCGGGACAGAATAGACAAGGCTGGGGCTGCTGGGCGGGACCAGACTTAACCAGAGACTGTCTCGGATGCCTGACGAGGACGCACACATGGACACCACCCTAAGGCCCGTGCAGGCCTAGGGGCAGGCACACTGAGGCCCCGGAACCTACCTCCTGGGGCTCTCAGTGACATTCCAGGGCAGAGACCTCTCTGGACTATTGGAGAAGGAAATGCAGTCACAGACACAGGCAGGAAGGGTGAGGGCCCCACCGCCACTCCCTCACAACTCAGCCTGGCACCTCCCCGCCAGTCTCCAGGGACAACCCAGCCCTCCGCAGTTCCTTCCTGACCTCCCCCCCTCTGCCCCTTGGCCTCATGGTCCCTGACCAGGACCTCAGCATCCCTGGCACCCAGGTCCCTGGCTAGCCTGGAGCCATGGGGCCCTGGTCCTCACCTCGTACTTCTCTGGTGCCCCAGAGATGCGGAAGTCGCTGCTGTACAGGACGTGGGGGTTGTCCCCTGCCGAGAAGCTGGGGCTCTCTGTCACGTTCTTTCTGCAGGGAAGGACACATCAGTCCCAGTGGGACTCTCAGGTCTCCCTCTCCCTACCCCTTCTGCATGTTCCATCTACCTTGGGCTTTAGCCCCAGGAACCCCAGAGTGGCTCCTACCCCTCTCTCTAACACCGAGCAAACACACTCTTCAGAACATATTCTCAGTGTCCCCTCTGCCTCCAGGATTCCTGCCTTGGCTGAAGATGGGCAGAGTCACATTCCTGGAGGCAGAGAGGCTTGAGTGCTGAGTGCAGGCAAACGGCTCACCAATGGCCTCCAAGGGGCTCGGCCAGGCCCTGTACCTGGCCAGCGGGGCACAAGGCCCATCTCCTGTCCAGAGGAGCACTCTCAGCGCAGAATCCACCCTCCCCACACTGCTCTCTCTTGCCCACTTCCAACCTCCCACCTTCGTCCGCACCCTTGGCAGCCTCCCCATCCCCAGATCAGCCCTGACACGCACTCACTTTCTTCGGGTCTGGGTGATGTAGCAGACGATGGCAATTAGGATGGCAAAGGCAACCACAGCCCCCACGGGCCCAATCTTGGCCCACATCAGTCGGTCTGAGGACAGAGAGGACCCAGGTGCTTCAGGGTTGCTGCTCAGGGAGCAAGGCACCTGAGTTCTCAGGAGACTCGGTGGGGTGAGAGTCCGACATCTGCACAGCCGTCACATCCTTGCCCTGACTGGTGAACATGGAAGCCCCTGGTTGTACCTGGGTGCTATCCCTCAGCTACTGGGGGTGCCCAGAGCAGGTAAACTCAGGCAGCACCCCAGCACCAGCTACAGAGAGTCTTCTGCTACTCAATCAATCTGCACAGCTGCCCCAGGCTCAGGATCCAAGGCAGCCCCCTCCTTCCCTCAGCCCCACCCCAAGGCCGTAGCACTCACGAGCTCCCTGGAAGGGCAGCTCCAGGCTCTTGGTGCCATATGGATTCCTGGAGGTGCAGATGACATGGGGCGGGGCTTGGGCCTGTCCCCGAAGTGTGAGGATGCTGGTGAGCAGGAGGCCAGTGCGCTCTGAGTACACGAACTCCCGCTCTGTCTCGTTCACCGTCACATTGCGAGATGGCAGCTCGAAGGCCACAGATGGCTCGGGGTTTGATTTCACCACGCACAGACACTGCACTGTGTCACGGGCCGCGGCGCAGTGCGATTCCAGGAGGATCATGGGGGCAACTGTAAGATCAAGACCAACACAGAGAGGGCTGGAGACAGCTGGAGGCTGGGCTGCAGGGGACTCCTTGGCAGGGTGCACAGTCAGGGTGGCCAACGGTGGTGGGGGGTGGCTACGTGTAGGATCCCCAGTTCCCCCGCTTTTTTCTCTGGATGGAGAAACACAGAGCGCCTTGACCACTCTGTGACCTGGCCAGCTACATGTTTTCCCTGCAGGACTGAACCCCAGCCAGGGCCTTGAACATTCCCAGGCACTGATAAAAGTGTTTAGGTTATTCCTCAAAGCACTTAACAAACCACCAGCCCTGGCCCTGAGCCACTATGGGGGCACCACAGCTCCCCCCAACATCTGTCTGAAAGTTCCCCAAATAAATGCTCTTTCTTTTTTACAAAGTCTTTGTAAATAGGGGAGGGTGAAGCGGGTGAAGGGAGGGCAGGGGAATGGGAAAAAATAAGAACCAAGATATATCATACTTAAAGGTACAAGATCCCAATAATGAATGTAACTGTGTTGTTTACCTTAAATGTACCAATAAACTTAATG
>NW_022900931.1:55062797-55067176 GCF_012274545.1 Fukomys damarensis
TTTTTTTTTTTTTTTTTTTTTTTTTTTGAGTATTGAACCCAGGGTCTTCATTGAACTACATCCCCCATTTTTTTTTAAGACAGTTCTCACTAAGTGTCTAAATTGCCCAGACGGGGCTTGAACTTGAGAACCTTTTGCCTCAGTCTTCTAAAGTGATGGGATTACAGGTGTTCACCACGGCTCCCTGCTCTAATAGATGCTTTGGAGTGGTCTCCAGAGATCCTTTCTTTGGAATCCTAACTGGCCCCAGCTAGGGAAGGTTTCAGGTGCTCCCTGGTGGGCGACTCTCCTCCTACTGCTTTTGGGGTAACTCCAGCCTCTAACTGGGCCAGAGCAGAACACTATGTCACAGAGGTGAGTTTCACCTCCCCTCTGCATCATGTCGAAGTTGTTCACCTCACTAAACATAAGTCAGGGCACTCTCTGCCTTAAAGCCCTCCTCTGGCTGCTCCCTAGGTCACTTAGGATAAAATCTAAATTTCTCTCCTCACCCCGGTTCCTTCCTTTGCAGCCGTACTGGCCTCCTCACTGTTTCTCAGGCTCGTGGAGTTCCTCCCCACCCTAGAGGCTGAGAACTCTTCCTCGGGCAACAACACTCCTTCGGGAACCTGCCCAACCCCCTTCCGCTCTCCCTTCCTCCACAGCAAGGTCTCTGACCTCCATGAAAACCACCTCGCTTCATGCCTCACTCGCTCCCTGCCTCGCTCGCTGGGGTTTTCTCCCAAGTACTTATCCCCACCCAGGTTGGCCCCTCATTTCCGTCAAGGGGGAGTCTTACTCCGCCTCTACTCTGTTCTCCACACTTGGGATGTTGGATTTCTCACGGCTGCAGGGTGTCACACACAGACCCAGCCTGCTGCCTCCTTCCGGCACCTGCTCTGCCCCTCTGTGCATCGCAGATGCTCCCGCACGCTTCCTCCCTCAGGCCCCTGGAATCCTCGTCCTCCCTGCCCCATGGGACTGCCCACTGCCACCAGCACTAAACACTATCCTCCACCCGTGGTCACCTTGTTGAGCTTTGCTTTGCTATCATTTAATTGCTAAAACAGTACTTGGATGTTTCTTCTTTCATTTTCCAAAACAATGAGATTATATTAAAATATCAAAGGTTGCTTTTGTGGTAGGGGGTACCAGTGACTGAACTCAGGACCGTGTGCTGGCGAGGCAGACGGCAGCACCACTGAGCCAAATCCCGGGCCCTCCAAATGTAACTTTTTAAACTATATTCTTTATCCCTGCTGGAGAGTCCAGCACCCTTCTCTGCCTACCCTGGACTGAGTGCGGTATCGCCAATAGTTCTCACCTGAATCTGTTTACAAAGCCCCTTGGGCCCATTCACTCCACCTATTTTCAATTTCCAGCAAAAACGAATGCGCATGAACAGCGATGGGCCAGGAAGTCCCTTGAGCAGATATATTCATGACAGCAACGATTTGTAGCAGAAGCTCAGTGCATACATTACTGAGTCTACTAAATAAAAAATGACGTACCCTAAATGCTGTTTAGACAGATGTGCATTATACTTATTGTACAATCGATCAAGCAGTCAATCAACACACCTCAGACCAAACTAATAGGACAAATCCAAACCAAGAGAGGTTGAACTTGGTCAAAACACTTCCACTCAAGATAGCCCAGGTGGCGCTCTGGTGACGTGTCTACCCTGAAGGATGTGGAGGTGGTGATGCCAACACCCTACCAGTCAGTGCCTGTGCCTGGTACATGAGCAGCTTTATGGACAACCTAGAGAGCTATGAGCCCTGACACAATGCTAGGTGAACCCCTAGCGGCACAGAGGATAGGGGCTTTGAAGGCCAGCTCTGCCATCTACTGGCGGATGAGGCCACTCGGTTTCCCCTCACTTCCGAGGTGGAGTTCTCATCTGCACAGAGGTTGTCGTGTTCTTTAATTCAGAAGGGCCCACAGGAAGACAGGCATACGAGGGCACTGTGAGCGCTTAGCACCCACCTGGATGCTTGTGGTTAGGGAGGCAGGGGTCCCTGTACAGTGCTTCCTTCCAACAGCGCTTGCTACATAGCAGCGCCCCACACGGTTAGATTTCAGAGTCACTGCTTTAGTGAGTGGAGAGGGGAGGTGGCCACAGGACCCTGGGAATTCCTGGGCCAAAAGCTGACCCCAGGATGCAGGCACAGTATTCCCAGAGGGGATTTGTATTTTCTTCCTGTGGATTTAGCTTTCTCGCCATTCAAGGTGTGACCTAGGTATCCCATATCGGTCCCTCTGGCACCAACGAGGAGGGACAGGTACTCACATTCCACTGACACATTGAAGGCAGTGGTCCTCTGGCCATACTGGTTCTCAGCCACACACAAGTACTCCCCGTCATCCTCAGGGGTGACTGCAGGCAGCTCCAGCTGCAGCTCGCTCTCGTAGATGACCGTGGCCAGGATCTGCTTCTCCTTGAAGATGGTGAGAATAGGGTCGGGTTTGCTCTGTGTAGAGCACAGGATGGAGACCGTCTCCCCCTCCATGGCTGTCATTGTTCCATTCACTGTCGGCTTCCAAGGTGCATCTGAGGGACAGGACAGGCGACTGCTGGTCAGAAACCGGGTGGTGTTGCTGCCTCCGCCAGCTCCCACCCCCAAATGTGACCCTTAACACCCCAAACCTTGCACACACATTCAGGATGGCTCAAGTGACCCCAGTTGTCTTCTCCCTATGAATACTTTATATGAATCTTTGGGTCTGGAGCTATGTACCCCTTCCTACTTGGGTGTAGACCCTTGTCTTGACCAGAGGGACTCAGTTTTCTCCTCTGGAAAAATGGGCTTAATGATAATTCTAATCTCATTCAGCGTTCACTAAGAATCTGCTGAGTAATAGGCACGGTTCTAGTTTAAAGAAGGGCCACGTAGGCAGATAATACACAAATGAATAAAATATATTTGCAATGTGGGGATAAGAACTGTGGAGAAAAACAAAGGGTTAGAAGGAGAAATCAGGGGAGATACAGTTTTAAACAGCATGGGAAGGCAGGCTTCTGGGAGACTAGAAGGAGGTGGGTGGGAATGTCCAGGGAAGGGCACACATATAAAGCCCTCAAGAAGGGCTGAGGAAACATCGGCTGTGGTTGTCATTATTATTCCCAGCTCTGGGCACTTTGCCTCAATAAGTATAAATGGATGGATGGATGGATGGGTGGATGCCTCTGCTTTGTTCCTGGCTAAGAGTTCGGTTCTGACAGTACCCCAACCTGTGCCCTGAGGTTCCCTTTATTCTCCTTTCAGAATGACAACTGAGTGTGGTTGTACAAGCCTAGAATCCCAGCAGCCTAGGGGGCTGAGGCAGGAGGACCAGCAAATTTGAGTCCAGCCTCGGCAACACAGTAACTTAGAAAAGAGACTGAGGATGTAGCTCATGTGAAGACCTTGGGTTCAATCACCCGTATTGGTGGGGGAAAGGGGGCTGACCTTTTTTTTTTTTTATTTCTGGCACTGGGGATCAAATCCAGAGGCATTCTACTACGGAGCTACTGAGCAACATTCCCAGCCCTTTTTATTACTTTTTTAAATTTCAAGACAAGCTCTTGTTGAATTTCCCAAGATGCCCTCAAACTTGTGATTCTCTTGCTGCAGTCTCCTGAACACCTTGCCTAGCACAACTGGGCTCCTTTTAAAATGTAGATTCTTGGGGTGGGGTAACTAACTCAATGGTAAAGTTTGAGGTTTCCATCCCTAGCATCAGGGAAAAAAAGAAAAAGGAAGGGAAAAGGAAGAAAGAGGGGAGAGGGGAGACGGGAGAAGGAAGAAAGGAAGACAGATTTCTGGGGCCAGGGCCAAATCTACTCTCAGACCAGCTAGGGCGGAACCTGCATTGAATAGGCTTTCGTAAGCCGGGAGGACCAATTGTGTCCTCTAGTGCAGAATAAGTGTGCCCCAGATACCTGGGGCAGCAATGAAGAAACCTTGACAGGCACCTTCCTCTCTATCTTGTCCCCCGTGGTGCTTATGGAAGGTTCCCTTTCCCTTTATCTGTCCTGCAGAGATGTGTGGCACACGGGGGGTGGGGGACGACTCACACATGACGCTGAGCTCCACGGTGCGGTTCTCCTGGCCATAGGAGTTCTCCGCCAGGCAGGCGTAGACGCCGTCCTCCGCGGGGGTCACCTCTTCCAGCTCCAGGTACAGGCTCTCGGCCACCGCCTCCCGAAGCACCGTCCCTTCCCGCATCCAGGTGAGCAGCGGCAGCGGGTTGCTGTCAGCCACACAGACCAAGCTGACGTGGGTGCCCTCGATGGCTTCCACCGAAGAGTTCATCTCCACAATCACCGGGGGGTCTGAGGACATGACAAGGGTCAGTGGACCTGCCATGCGGCAGGCCGGCCCCGCCCCGCTCATCCAGACTCCACCCCTGATTCG
>NW_022900931.1:55067435-55089944 GCF_012274545.1 Fukomys damarensis
CACTTGACGTCCAGGCTGGCGTAGCCCTCAAACTGCAGGGTGGTGTTGGGGAAGGCGGCCTGACAGCCCAGTCGGTGGCCATTGACCTCCCTAGTGGGCACAAAGTGCAGCAGCGACACCTGCACCCAGGTGCCCTCGTCCTCGCGCAGCCGACCCAGCACACTGGGCTCCCCCAGCCCCTCGTGGCCCAGCCAGGTCAGCTCAGGCCGCAGTTCTGGGCAGTTGTCTGGCACCATGCAGCTGACCTCCACTTCCTTCCCTGCCACCACTTCCGGGGGCACCACGATGTTGGGGGTGTCTTTGTGAGGGAGGAAAAAGAAGAGTTGAGACAGCACTGGGCAGCCAGTCACCTCCACCTTGTCCAACTCCGTCCCCGGTACCTTGTCCCCTCCCGTGTGCCTGGACGCTCAGTTCCCCACAGCATTGTCTTCTCTTGATCATTCTTCATCCAGAAGCCCTAGCACAAGCGATCAGTGAGCAATAACCTAGTGGTCCAGTGAGTGCTTGTGGGCTTGACCTGCCGGCCCTTCTAACATTGCTGAAGAGTGGGTGTGAGTATGATGCTCATTTTGCAAATGAGGAAACTAAGGCCATGTGGGCTTGGAACCATGTGGGCCCTGGCTCCACCCTCTGAGCTGCGGACACTGTGTTATATTCCCTTAGAAATTTCTCTCCAGCACTTGCTTTAATTGTGTGTGTGTGTGTGTGTGTAGTTTATGTATATGTGTGGTACATTGTAGGTAGTATATGTATTGTGTGATGTGTGTATGTTGTGTTGTGTAGTTTCTTTCTACACCTGGACTATAATCTGGTTCCTCTTTGAAGCACCTGAATCTGAGAGCTGCAATCAGCAGGGCCACTGGAAATGAGGCAGTAGGAATACCTGCAGTCAGGCAGTGTGCTCTGTTTGGATCACCAGCAATGCAGTTCATGGGCCTTGCACATGCTAGGCAAGTGCTCTAAACCACTGAGCCATTTCCTGGCCCAGGATTTTTTTTTTAACTTAAATCCACAGCCAATATTTAAGAATTAGGAGACAACACTGAAAAAAACTTGGGGTTCCTTCAAAATTCTGAATGCCTGACACTAATGGCCCAGCACTCCACCAGCCAGAGCTGGGTGCACAGCCTAGAGCAATCATGCATTCATTGGCTCTAAGTGCTATTCTTATCTTCATTTGACAGAGGCCTCAGTCAAGGCCCACCCGGAAGTTAAATAACTTGCTCAAGGTCATGTAGCTAATGCAGGGATCCAGAGGCCTTGCCCTCGGCCCTGGGCACCACTGCTTTAGTGCCAGATGTTTCCAGAAGAGAAAAAGCAGTCATTTTCCTCCGAGGGCAGCAAGACCATTTGGGGCCCTTCTCTACTCAATTCTATCTTCTCTGAGGTCTATGGGGGCACTGACTTTGCACCCTTAGCCACGTCAACCCTCCTGTGCCTTTCATCTGGACTTACTGGGATAGGTGCAGAGCATAGACTGCCACACCCTGGCCCACCCCAGTGTCTCCACACACACACACACACACACACACACACACCCCGTGAAGCCTCTGGGAGACTCACTGATGATGTCCAGGACGCTGTGCTCTGAGAAGGTGTACTGATTGTAGCCTCCCAGGTCCCCGCGGAAGTAATACTTGCCGCCCAGTTCGGGGCTGAGGGTGCTAAGCAGGAGGGTGCAGTTGCGCAAGCCCAGGTCCCCCAGCAGGCGGCTGCGGCCCTGGAAGCTCTCGTGGACAACTTGAGTGCGAGACTTGAAGACCACCGGCGGGTAGTTCTTGGGGTAGGGGCTGTTGAAGTACCACACTCCGTGCACCACAGCTGGCCGGAGCTCATCAGGGAAGTCAAAGCGGCAGGGGATGGAGACGCACGTGCCCTCAAAGGCCGAGATGGATGAGGGCATCCAGGCCCCCCAGTGACCTCCTCTGGAGGCTGCAGGCAATCAGGATCACCAAGGCTGAGAGAGCTGCCCCAGCTGATTATCCCCCTCCAACTCCCATCACCTGCCACTGGCCTAGGGGCCCTGGGACCAAGGCTTAGAATCCCAGTAACCCTCGCCACGGTCATTACCTGAAATCATAATCCAGAACATAGGCAGTGCCGTGAGGAATATCATTTTGTATAGCAAGTAAGCAAGCTGGAGCTGGACAGAAAGAGGAGCAGGTTAGAGGCCAGGGAAGTGAAAGGCGGAGCTTCCTGAAAGGCTTAGGGAGAGACCCTTGTGGAGCTTAGCTGCTGCTGCTCTCACGATCACAAATATGTTTGTGACACTGGCCATATGCCAGGCTCGGCGCCTTGGGCTGCTAATATCAGGTCCTCTGATTTCTTTGAGGTAGGTGCAATCATTGTTCTCATTTTATAGCTGAGGTCCAGAGAGAGCAAGTAAATTGCTCAAGGACACACAGCTGCTCTGCAGGCTTAGCCGCCAAGCTGATAATAATCACCAGCGATGCATCAGTGGGGATCTCCAGGAGCCAAGGACAGAGCCCAGGCTAGCCAGCAGCAGGAAACGGGAAGCAAGGGAAGCCAGAAAGAAGGGGAAGTTGGTACCCTGACCCTTACCTTGGTCTCCCTGAGTTGGGAATATCTTGCGGTGTCACCTGGGGCCGTTAGCCAACCTGGAACAAGTCAGACAGGACATGGAGGCCTGAGTCCTAAGTGTCCTTCCTTTCAGTTTGCTCCTGTGGGTGATGATTTGTGCTAAGGCTGCGCATGTGGCCTCTGCTGCCCTCAGTGCCTGGGACCCTCCCACACAGCCAAGAAACTCCGCTACGGCACACCCAGTTGGGATGTGGGGGAGCTACCAGGAGGGGTTGGGAGCAATGGCGTCAGGTGGAAGGGCAAGGGGCGTGGTGAGTGGGGTGAAGGAGCAGATGTCCCACGGCTGAGGCCCGGGGGTGGCAGCCAGGGACCCAACCTCATCAATGACCGGGTTTCACAGCATCAGCATTCCCAACATGCCGCGTGAATTCCTGCCGCCCTCTCCTACCCCGCAGCCGGCCCCTGGTGTCCCATTCCGCAGCAGAGGCTAGTACCCAGTACAAAAGAACCCTGTTCCCTCGAGGCGAGGGTGCCTCGTCCTGGGGGCTCCTGGGGTAGGTGGGTTGTGAGAGGAGTCGGAGCTTCTAACCAGGCTCTGAGTGCAGCCAGGGAGGTCTCGGGGTTAGTGAGTCCCTGGTCTCTGACAGCTCCATGGGTTGCCTCGGGGTTGGAGCCAGGATTTCCAAGTGGCCAAATTTCCCAGCCTTTGCTGCCCTCTTCCCACGGACACAGACACAGGCACACACGCATGCACACACTGGTATGAAATGTGACAGCCAAGAGCAGCTCACACAACAGAGACACTGAGGACACTACGAGCACCGAGCCTCTGTCTGCAGAGCTGTGCTTGCCACTTGCTCGGTCTCCTGTGTACCACAGCCTGGGCAGAACTAGGCGTGGCATGCAGGTGCTGCCTGTGAACCGTGCTCACAAGACACAGGGACCCGCACACACGCACTGAGGTGTAACTATAGAGCCAGGCACAAGCCAGCAGACACTGACAGATGTGGCCCTTGTGCCTGCAACAGCAAAGCACAGGAGACAAGCACAGGTGAGGACCAGCCACACAGCCTGGGCAGACATGGGAAACGAGCATGTAGACCATGCACTCTTACTGGGTTGGACAGAGGCTTAAGGTGGGGACCCAAACAATCTTGGCTATGACCTTGGTCTGCAGCTCTCTAACAGGCCACAGTATAGACAGTCTGCAGGGCTGAGCTGGCAAGCAGGGAGAGTAAGAAAAACTCATCTACAAAGTTCCTTTACTGGAGTGTAATGAGAAAAGTTGAGAAACACTAGTAAAGGTGAGATTGCAAGGGAAATGTACACACACAAACACACACACACAAACAAACACACACAACTGTTGTGCACTCAGGTGCCAGAATTTGCCTGTTCACAACCCACTGCCCTCACCACCTCCCAGATTGCAACATGCAGGGGTCTGATCACCTGAGCATCCTGTTCTTTGCTGGCCCTAGACCACTGCTGCTTCATCTGTTCCAAACTTAGGGGCCCCAGGAAAGCTGCTGCTGTAGAACCTCTAACCATGAGGTGGGCCAGAGGTGTGCCAAGGTGGGGGGCCCTTGTTTTTTCTTCCTGTAGTTTCTTCCCAAAGCCCCAGCACTGTTTCCACTGGGGTCCTTGCCCATTTTACAGCAGTCCCAAGAAGTTCTGGGACACATCCTAAATTAGTGCTATTTGCAGAGACCCTCACCCCTTGCGCACGCTCTGAGCACCACTCGGCCTGTCCTGTCGCCCCTCCAGGGTGCTCTGCCCTCCCGGTGCACGGTCCTCTCCACCTCTGTACTCACTC
Source organism: Fukomys damarensis (assembly GCF_012274545.1). NCBI lineage: Eukaryota > Metazoa > Chordata > Mammalia > Rodentia > Bathyergidae > Fukomys > Fukomys damarensis. Next base: position 55,071,793 of record NW_022900931.1, read on the forward strand.
GGATGCTCTGGCTTCTGCAGCCTCTGCTCCGGCAGCCCAGCTCACAGTCCCCTGGCCTCCCAGGGTCTAGGCCCCCACTTCCAGCCCTCCCCTTCTCCTGGGTGCCAGGGGCCGCCTGCCTCCAGGGCCCAGCTCCTCCCTACCCCCGGGGGAAGGGGGCACAAAGGGGCCCTTGTCCCCACGGGGCTTGGACTGGGCAGCCTGATGCCTGGGTTCTGTTAGCTCCTTCCTGAAGAGGATGGGGGCTGCATCACTCCTTCCCCCTCCTGCACCCCTGTAAACCCCAACTCTGGGCCCCTGGAGGCAGTGATGGCTCACCTCTCTGGAAGTCCCAAACTGAGGGACAGAAGATACTGTCCTCAGGGAACTGGTGGCAACATGACATGAGACCCCAGTCCTGAGAAGCAAGCCAAGGGCAGTTTGGTCAGGAGGAGGGAACAGCTGATTCCCTCCTCGGCCTCCGTGTCACCTCCATCCAACATGTCTCGGGTCACCCCCACCCCAGCCCACCCCCTTTTCCTCTTGACCTGATGTGTTATCTGCCTCTTCTCATGAAAACACAACCTCCATGGGGACCAGGGCTTCATCTGTGTTATTCCGTGTCTGTCCCTGCTTGTTAATAAACACGGTGTGGGTGGCCGAATGTATTCCTTGAATACCCAGTGGTGGCACCTGTTGCTCCTCCTTCCTGGGAAGCTGTCTCTGACCCACCTCATGGCCCACGCCGCCCCTAGTCACAGCCTCCTTGAGCTCATTCTTGGAGGTCACCTCCTCAGTGGGTCTTCCTTACTTGCCCCTTGATTTAAGTGATGTCCTTTCCTTCCAGGGAGTTCAGCCTGTTCCACTTCCTATCTCGATACGAGTCCTCAGAGGGCAGGGCTTTGGCCAAACTCCGTCTGTCTGTCTATGCACCCTTGGGTCCCTAGAGCAGTGCTTGATACACAGGAGGCTGTCTGGCTCTCTGAGTGGGTGAGGATGCTCTGGGTGTAGATATGGTGCCCTTTCCCTCGGTGTGAACTTTGCGAGGTGGGCAGGGGTGCTGGAGGTGGTGTGACCATGAGCAGCAGTGCTTAGACTTGAGAAGTTCGGCAGGCCAGAGCAAAGGGGAGGTGGGGCAGGGAGGGTCCCTTCTCCCAAGGGAGGACCCGGCTGAGGGGTGGGGAAATCCCTCGGACCAGGGAGCAGAAGGCTGAAGGGGTGGGGGAGTCCCACCCCCACCTTGGGCTTCATGATGTCAGACTCTGCCCGTGCCTTTCCCAGTCTGGGACAATGGCCCATTGAAAGTGGGGTGCGGCTTGAACACCCAGACCCTGGAGAAGAGAAAGGCCCAGTGCCTGGGCTTTGGACAGGACACAGAGATCCAGGGTAGTCTACGTCACGGCCTTGTATCCGCACAAACCTGGCTGGGTGGTTTGCCTGTGCCGCTGAGACTGCCTGTCCTCGCCTAGCATGACTGCAGGTCACTCCTTGGGGAACGGATGCACAGGCCTGTGTCCCACGGAGACAGCCTGGGCTCCAGCCTGCAGGAATGAGCCAGGCTGGGGTGAGAGCACGTGAGGAAGGGAGGTGGGGAATGCGAAATGACGGAGCAGGTGTCTTGTCCAAAGAGTGCGGTCACCAGGTAGACCCAGGGGCCAGTACTGCCAGGTCAGCCAAGCACTTGAGAGAAAGCAGGTGTACTAGTTCGCTAGGGCTGCTGTAACAAAGTACCACAAATCCTGTGGTTTAAAAACCAGCATGAAGCCAGGTGTGGTGGGATACGCCTGTAATCCTAGTACTCGGGAGGCCGAGACAGGAGGATCGCTGAGAGTTCAAGGCCAGCCTGAATTAAAAAGTGAGATCCTGTCTCAAAAAAAAAAAAAAAAAAAAAAAAAAAAAAAAAAAAAAAAAAAAAAAAACAAGCAAAACAAATAAACAAAAACCAGAATGTATTGTCTTACAGCTTTGGAGAATTGAATTCCCAAATCAAGGTGCTGGCAGCATCATCTCCTTTTGAGGACTAGGAAGGGATCTGTGCCAGGCTTACAGATAGCTGTCCTCACATTCCCGTGCCTTCCATCTTTGTGTGTCTCTGTCCAGATTCCCCCTTTCCTCAGATACCAGTCAAATTGGACTAAGACCCAGCATAACGGTCCTATTTACCTTGAGGACACTGGCCATATTCTAAGGTAATGGAGGTCAGGACTTCAGCATGTGAATAATCAGCCGATAACAGCAAGCATTTTTTGTGTGTGAAATGTTCTGATGTTTTGTTTTATTTATTGAGAGGCAGAATGAAGCTCTGAGTGTCATTCTCAAAACTCAATACTCGGGCTAGGGATTTAGATCAGTGGTTCTGTCACCTGCCTCACAAGTGCAAGGTCCCGAGTTTGATCCTCAGTACCAAACCAAACAAAACAAAAAAAACTCAGTACTCTCTTGAGTAGGGGCTGAGGCTTGGTTCAGGCTGATACTGGATAACAGAATCTTGTGACACCATTATAAGTGGTAACCATGGGGAAAGGACAGGACCAGACTAAATATTATAACACACACTGTCCTGCCCAAGCAAAGCTTATTGGGAGGGGAGAAGAAGGGGCTTCAGCTGCCCTGGGGCTTTGGCCGAAGGGCATAAACAACTGGTCCAGACAGTGACCAGGCTGCTGCTCCCGGAGCAAAGAGAGAAATGGGTTTCTATCGATTTTGCTGGGGAGACCTAAAGTCTTGTAATTCCCACTGGCCAGGGATGCAGTTCCCCAAAAAATGTTTCTTCTTGGATGGATGTGGACTACCAGGTGGTCACCATCAACCGTGGCATTTCAGTCCCTGGCACCATCATCCTGCAGGAGGCGCCGGCTCAGGAAGTGCTGGCATCAGCATCCTGTATTTGCTTCCTGGCCTCCTGATGGGGCTGAAGGACTCCAGGGCTTGAGCTGCTGAGAGCGCCTGAGGCGGGCCCGGAAGAAGCACAGACCAGCTCCATCCCTGAATCATAGCCTTGGGATTTTCATTCATTCATTCCTTAAGTAAGAAAGCATTCATTTCTTAGATGACCAGCAGGTCTCTGTGTCAATCTGAGTACAATCTGACCCAAGGATTAAGGCAGCAGAGGGGACAGACACAGTATGAAGACAGAGATGCCAAGCGCTGATCCCACATTAGTCACCCTTCAGACATCTGCAGGCCGGTGAGGAGGGTCAGTGTTTCAGCAAGAGCAGCCGTCAGGTCTGGGGGAGGCAGCCCAGGCACCGTTAGCATAACCCACACAGCAAAGCCAGTGGGAAGCTAACAGGGTATCACCCAGCGGCGTGACCTCTAAAATGAGTGATCTTAAGTTGGCTAAGAGCAAGTGAAGTTAGAAGTCTTGTTTAGATTGTTTTTCTTGGCGAAAATTTCTCATTTCATGCAAACATCCTGCATTTGTAGTTTTTATTTTTTTAATTTATTTATTTGTTAGCATGGATGGATCTCAGGAGTTCGTGGTTTTTATGATGGTCTCATGATGCTGCTGAAATACACCACACTACAGGGGTGATAGTTCACTGCATCCAGGGGCTTCTTTCCTTGCCCAGCCCTCTGTCCTACTCTCACCCCACCATGTTAGTCCCTCTCTGCCTCACAACCCAGAGATGTCTCCTGTTTCCCAGCAGGCCTGGCAGCTCCACACCAAGGGTCCTCAGGGTATGGCCCTGACCAGCAGCAGTAGCACTTACCGAAGATGTTAGAAATGCAAGTTCTAGGCTCCAGTCCATACCTGCTGAGTGAAGATCCCCAGGGCGAGGGGCCCAGCAGTCTGTATTTTAACAGGCGCTCCTGGAGACACCCTCTGCTGCACACTCCGGCTTGACTAGCTCTGCTTTACATCTTCCGTCCACATCCAGGGAACCCATCCTTATCTGCACGTCCTTATCTGGGTCCTTATAGCTACACACCATTAGCCACCCCACAGTCAAACAGGAAGGACCTTTTACTGAGTTGAGCAAACCAGGAACCTGGACAATATGATGGCCAAAGTTTTCCAAGTTCCCAAAGGCAAAGGCTTGCTGGCCTACATGGGGTCTTGGGCTGCTCAGGAAGCCGGGGGACATTATTTGGCACTCCCACTTTGGTTTTGGGGTACCATAGATCAGAGCCTTGATATATGGGGGAGGTGAAAGGAACTTTTGAAGGGAGGGGTAAGGGGCACAGTTCACCATGATTTCCGCATGTTTTCTGGAAAACATGGGGGATGGGGTGGGTATTGTAGCATTATGATCAGGGTGGGTGGAATACCACTACCCTGGAGGGGTGCTTCTCTCCAGTGTACCCAGAGTGCTCTTTATTCTGGGTCAGCTGGATGGGCGTGGAGGGCAGGGCCTTCCATTTTAGTGTCCTGTTAGGCCTGGGTTTGTTTGGTTAAGTGAGCTAAACTAAAGCCTACTGTGAGAAGTCAGTGAAGCTGGTCTTACAAGGCTACATGAAAGAGGTATGACGACCTTAGGCTCTTGGGTGTCCTCCTCCATCCCTTCACCTCCTTCCAGATCACCAGCCTTTCGGTGGTTGCTAAGGTGGTAGGCAGAAGCTGGTGGTATACAGAGCTGATCTAGCTCCCAGTCGGGTTTAGATTGGCTTGCAGAAAACTAATTGTAAAAAACAAGTCCTTAGCTAAATTTGGTGGTCCCACCATTTTGGGAGGGCCGGGCAACTTTGTGAAATCCTGTCTCAAGGTAAAAACTAAAAAGGGTTGGGTTTGGAGCTCAGTGCGAAGGTCTTGAGTTCAATCCCCAATATGGCAAAAACAAACAAGACATAAGTTCTTTTAATCAATTGCCAATATTTTAAAAATCAGGACAATTCAGGTAGGGTGTGGTGGTGCACCTCTGTAATCTCCACACTTGGGAAGCTGAGGCAGGAGGATTACCTGGAGTTTGAGGCCTGCCTGGGTTACATAGTGAATTCAGGGACAGCCTGAACTACAGAGCAAGACCTTGTCTTAAAACAAACAAGTCAGGACATTTCATATAAAATAAGGATTCCATCTTATCTTAACAAAAGCAGAAGTTCTCAGTCCCAGGCACGGCAGCCATGGCTAGGAGCGCCTCTTCCTGGGGCCCAGGCCTCCTCCCTCAATACTCTCCTTAATATTGTTTGGTTAGTACTGAATATTGAGGCTAAATCACCAGTGTTCTTTATCATCATGTAGGAACTGTTGTAAACCTATGAGCTAGGAAGATAGTGAAAATTTTGTACCACGTCTGTCTCTGTGTCTAAAGTAGGGCAGTCAGAATGAGAATGGCACAAGTTTCAAGCAGAATGGGAAGGAAACTCATTCCTGTGGAGCTGAAGAGTACTCCTGCACTTCCTGTACAAACTGTCCTTGTTGAGAGAATACACCCCGCCCCACCCAGCCCATTCCCACACTGGGGATTGAACCCAGGGCCTTCCCACTGAGCTACACCCCCAGCCTATTTTTTGCTTTTTCATTTTGAGCCAGAGTCTTGCTTGCTAAGTTGCTGTGCTGCCCAGGCTGGGTTTGAACATGGGAGGTCCCTGCCTCAGCCTCAGAGTGCTGGGATTAAAGGTGGGCGCCATCACAGCTGGCTGAGGGTACAAAAAGCTCTTATGAATCAAACTAACTCTCTTCACTCACTGTACTTTTCTGGTCCCTGATGGGCACTAATTTTCAAACTTTTTGGTCTCAGGACTCCTTTACTCTCTGAAAAATCATTAAGGATCTCAAAGAGCTTTTGTTTTAAGATGTTGTATGTTATATCTACAGTTGCTTAATGTATTGAAACTTGAAGAGCTGGGATGTAGCTCAGTGGTAGAGCGCTTGCCTAGCATGAGCAGGGCTCTAGGTTTGATTCTGAGTACCACGGAGAAAGAAGAGGGGAGGATTTTAAAGCACAGGATACACAGCACACAACTCAGCAGAGCAATGATGTCACTATTAGAAAAACTCTACTGTGTGCTCAGTAGAGTGAAAACAGCAAATGATGTTTTAGAAGTTTCCTCCTTGTGGAGCCCTGGAAGGAATCGAGTCCCTGGATCTTATTCAGAGCCTTCATTAGGCATTAATGTGTGACCCCTGTCTTAGGAAGACACCAAGGAGAGGCAAATTTGTTTAACTTTCATCTCCTGCTGTTACAACATAAATTCCAGATCTTTTGAACTGGGGAAAGAACAGAAAACAAATTTGTTTCACCAGGTTTCTTGTAAAGGCGCAGTACACACCAGTGCAGTACATCCCACTGAGCTCCAGCCCTTGCAAAACAGGGGCCAGAATAAGGTCCTGGCATAGGTCCCTGGCAGGGAGAAAGGACAACAGACACTCCAGTTTGAAAAATAAAAGAACCGGCCATTTTATTCCAAGATGGATATTGGAAGGGGACGGGAATAAATAAAGGAGGGCAACAGGGTTAGGGAAGGAGGCTCTATGTCTTGCAGCATATCCCACACCTTGTGTTCTTACAGCAGCCACAGCAGAAAACGCAGATGGGAAAGTGGGTGTCCCGCCTCCTTAGCCTCTGCAGTGTGGGCTGTGAAGAGGAAGGGAGAGTCCGTGCTCGGGTCTGGGGTGGGGACCAGGGTGTGGGGACCAGGGCAAGTCTCCATCACTCTTACCGTGAAGCTGGCCTTGGCTTCGGTTGTACTGTGGGGCTGGAGGTCTGCAAGCTGTCCTGTCTGAAAGAGAAGGGGTACTGAGGACGGCAGAGCTCTCAGGCTGCCCCCGCCCACCTGCTCCTGTCCCAGTGTCTGAGACCTCATGGCCCGCTGGACTCCGAGGAGGGACCTTGCCTTTTTGCTCTTCTCATAATCCCTTCGGCACTCTCCTCCCTAAAAACATCGCAGATCTGTCCACCTTCTCCCCCGACAGCCGCTACTCTCCTTTGGGATATCACCCTCCCCTGTCTGGATACCAGCATCGGCCTCTTGGAGCATCTGCCCACATCTTGCTCCGTAGAATACTGCCGTCGTGTAGCAGAGTGACTTCTAATGTTACCAGTTGGATCTTGGCTTTCCCCACTTTAAAAACCGATAGGATGTCCCTGGCACCTCGAGGATAAATTGGTGTCTACACGGTTGAATTCTGCATACCCTTGACCTCATCTCCCGGCACCATTCTTGTCCAGCCAGCTCTCTGATTTCCCAGTACCCCTGCTTGCCCCACCTCGCTGCTTGTTTGCTCCCCACCTGTTACTCTCCAAGGCAGAGGCACAGTATTATTTTTCTCAAGTCTTGACTGCCAGCCCCTTGTCCAGTCTGGTCGCCCTGGGTCACTCCACACTATCTTATGCTATTCATGAGCAGCACTTACTAAACACAGTTATTCATTTGTTTGAATTGTTCACAAACTAATGCCCTGACCAGGATGTAAGCTCTGTAAGAGCAAAAATCTTGTCTCTCTCCTACCAGTGTGCCCCACTGCATCCCATCTGCAGGAAGAATCACAGAGTAGCATTCAGCGATACAGTGCAATGAGGGATCCCTGCTACTCTACCCCATCCCTGTTTTTCCAGCAGGTTCAGGTGCCCCAGAGCTGGCCTCAGCTCAGCAGCATCCCCACCACCACCAAGATCTGGCTGTCCGACCCAGCTGCCCTGCGGGGACCCAGCCCCACAATACTCTTACCTGTGGCTGGACAATGGAGCCACTGGTCAGGCTGGCAAGGAGGAGGGCCAGCAGGCAGGCAGCCTGGATCTGAGTGTTCAACGCCATCGCGCCGTCTGTCTAGCCAACCCTCCGCTGGGTCTAGGACTTGCTCTGGTGTCTGGGGCTCAATTTCCATCCTTTTTATGAGGCCCACTGGAGGAGGCGGTGGTCTGAGCCCCCACCCCTCTGCCCTAAGTCATTTCCAAGAAGGTAGTGGCGCCGCAAAGGCGGGAGAGATAAGCGGGAACAGTGTCGGGGACAGAGTTGTGTCACCCTGTGCCAGCGAGGTGTGTCTAGGGGGTGGAGCAGACAGGGCCACACATCCCTCTGGCCAGCTACATGGGAACACTTTTCCCCAGTGTGACGTCACCCTGTTGATCTCAGAAAATCCCACTCTTGCTTCAGAGGTTGGAGGGCAGGAGCAGAGTGCTCCTCCCTCTCACCCTCCCTGGACTCATCAATGCCCGCAGGTTGACAGGGCCAGTGTAGCTGCAGGGAGGGCTATCCCACTGTCCTGGGGCCTCTGGGCACGTGCACTTCTGGGAAGGACACTGGATAGCCAGGTGCCTAGACCACGCTCACGTTGATGTGTCTGTAATGGCTGGAAAATGACCACAGAAGGTGGCATCAGCATTAGCATCTGGTTTCTTACATGCTAGCGTATTAATTGCCTTTGTGTTAGCCAGTGCTACCTGGCCTCTATAGTGCCTGGGCTCTGCCAGCATTTGGGGGTCTCAGCTGCCTCCTCAGCCACTGACCCGAGTTGACTTCTCTGGTGCCAAGACTTGTGCTCATCAGATCACAGAATAGAGGGCACAGCAGACTGTGACGGACCCTCTTATGCAAGTTCCCACTTGATGCAGCAAGGGGAGTATCTATGCCACAGAAACAGGCAAACACGGGCTCTTTAGAGCTGGTTCCCCGGACACCACTGGCTGGGGAATGATCCAAAGCTGACTGCACTACCGTCATTCCCATCTACCTGGACCACCCTGCGGTACACACGGCCCACAAACCTGGATTCCTGCCTGACCCACGCCAGGGTCATTATGTTACCCCTGTGGCCAGAGCCTGGGAATGATACAGTCAACAAACACTCCTTCCTGGCTTCTCAACTGCCCAGACTCACTGGACACTGTGAAAATGGATGGTCCCTGGGGAGGGCTGCTTTCTCTGCCTCTTCACCGCACACGGCAACTAATCATGCCACACTCTGAGAGGCTTCACAGGGGAAAGCACAGGAAAAGGAGACAGGGAAACCAGTTATAGCACTTGGTGGCAGAGTAGGTAGGGAGCTCAACAAGGTGACCCAGAGGCAGGCCCAATCTCAGGAGGCACTGAAGAGGGGCTGCACACTGACCCTTGGTGGACACAACAGCATCCTCCAGCCCCAGCAAATGTTGCTGCACTGACTCAGGCCAGGTTTCATCATCAGCCAGGGGCAGGGGTCACAGCACAGGCGCCAGAGCCCCGGTGTGCGGCGACAGGCTGACGGGCCAAGCCTGGCTTCCTGGCCATCTGCCCTCCCTGGGGGTGGGGGGCTCAAGGCCAGTCCCCATCATTGGCTGGTGCAGAGGGGAGGGCTTCAACCCACAAGGGCAGGGCCAGGAGCCAAGCCTATTTTCAGGAATTGGTGACACGGGAGACCCCAACCTCTCTTCCAACAGCACGGGACATGTCCTTGACCCTAAGTCCTCCTACCCCCACTCTACATCTGCACGCTTGGGGCCTCAAAGAGGATACTCAATCCTTAATTCCTCCATCTGACCAATGGACTGGGACCCAGGTGTGTGGGATGGCAGGGACTGGTACACTGCCACCAACACAACAGCTCAAGTCTTGGCTTTGGGGAGCTCTGCACTGATCCCAGTCCCTCCCCAGGCCTGAGACGGACAGATATTGACAGACAAGGCGGGGGCCACATGGGGCCAGTTTATTGCAGTTAAATACCTCTCTCTCTTTTTGTCCATTTTTCCATAAAGAAAATTAAAACGCACACACACGCACGCACGCACGCACACTCACACACCCAAAGGGGAGCAGGGATCCAGAAACAGAGGTGGAGTGGGGCATGACCTTCCTGCTTAGGTCCAGGCCCCAGGGTGGCCCCCCAAAAGCTCCCTCCTTCCCATAAGCACCCTGTCTCAGTACCTCTAGAGACCAAGGAGGCAGCAGGAAATGGCAAGGCCTCTGTCCTCCTCCCTCTCGCCCCCTGGTATGACCACCAGGAGTGCTGGGGCCTGGGGAGGGCTGGAGAAAGGAAGTGGACAGACAGGTGGGAGGGGGTCATTTCCAAGTAGAGGAGGGCAGTGGGTAATGTATCCACAGAAATGCATTATTTCATTTCATTTTTGTTAAAAATCTACTATAAAAAACGCAGCTGGGGGAGGGCATGTGTCCCTCTCTGTGCTAAGGGCTGGGGGCGGGGCGTCATGGCAGAGCGGGCATCACTGCCGGGCACTCTCGCCCACCATCTCCAGGTTGTGCTGCTGCAGCTGGGCTCGAAGCAGGGCGTTCTCATTCTTCAGCTCCTCGATCTGTAGGTGCAACAGGGGACAAGTGAGCCGGGGCTAGCTCTGGGTCCTGGGGGTCCTGGGGCACTCATACGCACCTGTTGCCTCAGGAGCTCATTGTCTACCTGCAGCCGCTCAGCCTCCTTGAAGGTCTCCTGCATGCGCTGGTTGGTCTGGCGCAGCTCCCGGATATAGTCACAGGCCTTCGACAGGATGCCCCCTTTACTCTGGTGGGCGAGAGCATCAGAGGGAGCACTGCCCACCAGCCCACCCAGGACAGCACCAGTGCTGGGGGTCAGTGGTCCAGGCTTCCAGCAATGCAAGGCCAGGTGGCCTCCTCGCCAGTGGGCAGGTGACACTTACCGCTCCTGTCTTGCTATTGTCTGTGTTACAATCTGGAATGATTTTTGAAAGTTGGACGATCCAGTTGTTGATCTTGTCCCTCCGCCTCCGCTCCACTGCAGGAAAATGGCGGTAATAATGGCTACCCAAAGGCACTTTCTCCTCCTGCCCTGAGCTCAACAGTGCTAGGAAGTGCAAAGACAGAGAGCCCTGGCTGCACTGCTTCATAGGGGGACAACTAAAACCCCAACCTCAAACACCACACACCTTCAGGACAGAATTCAGAAGCTACATACTACTGGGCATAGTGCCACATCCCTGCGACCCACACTCTGGGGAGGCTGAGGCAGGAGGACTGAAAGTTCAAGTTCAGCAACTTAACAAGTATCTGTCTCTAGAAACTGAATGAATGAACAGGACAAAATATAGCTCATTACTGGATTTAATTCCCCTTACAGCCAAGCAAAACAAAGCAAAGCAAACCCAACCCAAGCTAAGCAGAGCAAAACAAAGTAGAAAAAAAGGAAGAAGAAGAAGAAGAGGAAAAAAAAGCTCTAGGGACTGTGATTTCTTTCCCTGGCCCACCTAGCATATTTATGAAAATCTGAGTAATTTAAAAATTGGGAAATTCCATGTCATAATGATCATTTGAGGCTTCTTTTGAAAAACTGTAGCTCTGGGCAAAGTGGGCTCCTACTCTCAGGAGGTTAAGAAGTGGGTAGAGACCCTTCACATAGGACCCAGTAACACTGGATTCCACAGCCCCTGTATGGATTCTCTACCTCTTCCCAGAAACTCTGGTCCCCTGATGTTGCTTTTCGCATCCATATATCAAACCTGATCATGCCTTGCCCCTGGTTAAATCCTTCTCCAGGACCCTGGCAGCAAATTCCAGCTCCCCAGATGGCACCTGTGGCTCTCAGAAGCCTGACCCCACAGGCTTTGGCTCCTAGGAACCATACCTTGGCCGTACACCTTGAAGGCCAAGAAAGGCAGAGTGATTTAGAAGTTCACTTCAGAAGTCCAGATTCAGGACTTCATAAAACTCTACAATCTCCCTCAAAGTCACAGGCACCTTCCCCCTGGCCCATGTCACACCCTTAGGACACCTATATTTGGACAGTACACATCTGAGCCAAAGACCACAGTCTCAGAGCCTGGGTGTAGCTGCCCAAACCTTCAGAAACACTTGAGCTCAGGACTACACCGTGGGTACAGGGGCCCGGGTGTCCTCTCCTCCTTGCCAGGAAGGTTTAGGAGGTGTGTGGTGTTTGTGAAGGGATAAGGAAGCACTTTGTGTGGGGTGGGCAGGGACCCTGGGGGAATCATGGCGGCGGGGGGGGGCTTCTCCTGAGTTCAGCACCTCCCCAGCCGTGCCCTGCCCTGTAGAAGTTCTCCTGGCCCGTGAGCAACCCACGTCCTCTTTTGGTCCCATCATTCCACTGCTGTGGACCAGCCCACACCACCTAACCCTAACCCATGGGGATTCTTCCTCCTGTGCTCTGACTACGGCTCAGAGGCCTGCCCTTTCTCTCCCCTTTCTCAGCACCGTGCACCATGCTGAGAACGTGGGGAACGGGACGCATCTCAGCTGGGCTCAGGAGGGAGCTCGGGGCCCTGTTACGGTCACCGTGAACAGAAACCTGCCATCAGGGATGGCTACCTCTTACGGGAATGCTGTGACCAAAAGCAGCAACAAAGCGGAGAGTCCCCAGGCCGGGCCTGGTGCCACCACACCCCTCCCGCAGTATGCTCCATCCATCCCCAAGCCCTCAACAACACCCCCACTCCCCGCAGTCTAGAGCTCCTGGAGCTGGGTACTGAGCTGCAGCCGCACTCACAGGCCCTTCTCCTTCCACGCCGCGGCAGGGTGAGGGGTGACACGCCTCACATTCGCACGTCTACGAGACCTAACCCCTGCCCCACCACGGGCAGGAAGGGACCAACCCCACGCTGTCGAGGTTTGGGAAGCGCCAATCCCTCTGCCTGCGAAGTGCCCAGGAAGGCAGAAGGGTGGGAAACAATGTTTCCTGCGCAGCCTGGGGGGTGGGATGAACACACAAACCAAAGGGAGGTGCATCAGGTAGACAGGCAGCGAGGTCCCAGAGCCGGTGACACGAAAACATGCTGGGAGTTGCAACTGCTGGGTGGGGGCTGTACCAGCGGAGCTGCGTGCCTGGCCTGCTCTGCCCGCGGGCCGACCTCGTCTCCTCCTCCAGGGCCTCGCTCCTCGTGATCAGGGCCTGCACTAAGCAGGCTGCACCATGTCAGGCCTGTGCCTTGGGAAGACCACGGTGGCACATTTGAAAGGGAGGAAGAACAGGGCCACGTCCACTCTATAGACGCACTTCAGTGACACTGAACGACACTAAACACGCAATTCGGCAGCAAAGTCTGCCAGGACTAAGGGCACAAATGGGCAAATCTAAAAACGAGCTGGAGACATCGACACTCTTTTCTTAACTGATAGAATAAGTACACAAGATTTCAGGGCAGAAAACACAAATATACTCAACCAACTCAGCCTCTGTGATCCTGAGGAAATCCCTACCCTACAGTAGCAGGCACATGTCCTTGTCACGCACATGCATCACCTCCACCAAGCCAGACCACAGCCAGGCTTGAGATAAGCCTCACATGTTTCAAAGAAGTGAAACCATACAGCATGTTCCTGACCACCACAAAAGAACTAAATTAAAAATCAATTAGCACTGGGTGTGATGGCGCACACCTGTAATCCCAGCACTCGGGAGGCTGAGGCAGGAGGATCGCTGTGAGTTCAAGACCAGCCTGGGCTACATAGTGAGTTACAGGTCAGTTTCAACTACATGGTGAGACCCTATCTCAAAAAACCAAAACAAAACAAAAAAATCAATTAGCAAAAAGATATCCAGAAAATCCACAAATATTTTGGAATTAAGCAACACACATCTAAATAATCCCAGGGTCAAAGAAATCACTTGGAAATACATGGTGAAAATATAACCGATATAAATGGGATGCAGCAAAGACTCACATTAGGAAGAAGAAAAAAAAAGATCTAAAACCATAAGAAGTGAAAAGGGGGAAGCTGGGCATAGTGGCGCACTCCTGTAATCCTAGCACTCAGGAGACTGAGGCAGGAGGGTTGCTGTGAGTTCAGGGCCGGGCTGGGTTACACAGGGAGACCTGTCTCAAAAAAAGAAAAAAGAAGGGGAACAAAGATTAAAACTCAGCAAATCAAAATCTAAGAACCATAGAAGGAATGAATTAGTAACATAACAGTGAAACCAATGACACAGAAAAACCAATTCAGTTTGGCTTTTAAGTCATATTTCACATAAAGATCTGAATTTCTGGCAACACTGGGCCTAAATTCTGCCATGGCAGCAACGGACTGACCTGCGAACCCCAATTCAGTAGGGTCCCCTCCCCTCTGTCACACCAACTGCACTTCACCCCTTCAGCCCATCTTCCCCAGGGCACCCTCCCGGAGGGGCTCCTGCAGAACCAAGGGAGAGATGCTCACATGGAACCCACTTCAACACAGAATCTCAAGGTTGTGTGGACACAGGGGAGAAGAGGGCACAGTGGAAAGCCACGCTGGCCTTCGCTCCGGTCACGGTAACTGGGACAGGCTGCCTTTTGCTGCTATGGTGAGAGAAAGGAGACAGGAGCATTTGGGGAAGGAGACAGCAAGTTCTGGGTTGGACCAGCTGAGCCTGAGACATATCAAGGATGGCCAGAGGCGGAGACTGAACTGTCCTCCACACAGGGGCCTGGAATCCGAGAGAGAAGGGTGGCATAGAAACAGCTTTGCGCATCACTGGGTTCTGTGGTGGACACAGAGAAGCAGTTCTCACCTTGCTGTGACTGACAGACTTTCGGGAAAAAAAAGAAAGAAAAGATGCCTAAAACTGGGGATGAAGTTTTGGGGATACCAATCAACCAGAGTTGTCCCCATGGGCCATACCCCTGGGACAAAGGGAAAAAGAGACCACACCTTAAGAATCCCAACCGCCAAAGCCAGTCCCTGGCCTGTCTAACGTGCAGAGGCTACTGAGGAACCTGGAAGCCCAGATTCCTGGGCCTCCCCTCTGATCTAGTCATTGTGAACCTCCGGGGAGAGCCCTGCAGGCCGAGTTAACAAGCCTCCCGGGAAAAGTTAGGAGGCCTTGTCCTGAGGTACAAGAAGGAAAGGAGAAGAAAAGGTGGTAGGAAAATCGGAAAACAGAAGGGAACATTCAGGAGAGGAGGAAAATGGGAGGGTCAGATGCTTGGAGCTCAGACAGGAAAGGAAGCCAGTGGATTTGGCAATGAGGTCATCACAGGTGACCTTCAATAGGTATGGCCAGGAAGCCAAGGGGACAGGGACGATGGGCACACAGCAAGTCAAATGTTCTGCAGATGACTGGCGAGAGGGCAAGATGCAGCTGGCAGGAAGAGGTCACGAAGAGGCTGAGAACTGCTCAGGATGGCCCGGAGGTGGATAGATCTAGGCAGAGGCAGAACATGGGCCAGGAAGCCCGCTGCGAGGAACACAAGTGCCACCACGCACTGTCACGCCTCAACTTCAGCCTTGGTCAGTGCCATTTTAAAGGGGACAGGTACAGAGAATAAAACCAACCTGAGGCTACATGGCCAGAAAGTGGTGGACCTGGGGCTGCCTTGGTAGCCAAGCTCCAACCACCCCACCCCCATCCCCCTCAAAGCAACCTGACCTCAGCCTACAGCCAGGTCTTGAGCTGTTTTCCCCACACTCATCCTTTTCATACCCTGTGGTCTTGGGCCAGACACCTGTGCCTACCTCCTGCTTTCCTAGCCTCTGGCTCCCCCTCCCACCCTGGCAGGGTTTCTCACAAGACTCTGCTAGCCGCCACCTCAGCTCTGCCACCTTTTATTTCCTGAGCTCTGCTCTGTTCTTCAAACACAGTCAGGGCCTAGATGTTTGCACACATTCTTCCTGCTGCCTGGGACCCTTCCCAGGTCCCAGAGTGGCTTGTTCCCTAAGGTATCTCTGGCGCTCGCTCAAATGTTTCCCCTCGAGGGGCCTTCTGAGCACAGTTCCTGTGCACTTCCTCACCCAGCTTATCTTTCTCCAAGAACCCTATCATGCACCTAATGTCATCCTGTGGCTGTGTGCAGCTTCTCTTTCTCCCACCACCGTGAACACTGTAACAGCTGAGACCACATCTATCCTATCATCCAAGCACCCAAACGCCCCAAGGAGGGCCAGCCCAGGTATTTGCATGTTGGCCAGAGGTCTGAAGCCAGCAAACTCCTTAGTGCAGAGCCCACACAGGCCTCCAACCCCTACCCCACATCAAACAACTGCAGGACGCAGGGCCTCAGCTTGGCACTCAAGGCCTTTCCTGACCTTCTTGGGTCCCCTCCCAAGGCAACCACAGGAACCTCTGCCAACCAAGCCAGCACCCACAAAGCAACCTGTCCCTCCACTCCACGCTCTGATAGGTGGGCAAAGGTGCAGGGTTGGCTTCCTCAGCCACAGGCCCTCTGTCTGCTGAGACTCTGACACTCCGGGTCAGGGTCCAGACCTGGCACAGGGCCCACACTGCCCAGCTTCGGACCCAGGGTCAGTAAATATTTGTCAAATGTTAGCTGTTTGAGTATCAGTGCTCCCTTGGCTCCTGCAGGCTGCTCTGTCCACTAATCAAGGTGATCAACTGAAGTGGAAACAAGAACCACACTGAAGGACAAAAGGCTTCAGCGTGTGATGTGCTGTTGCTGGGAAGGGAAGACTGCTTGGTCCTTTGGTGGCCAGAGGCACGACTTCCTGTGGCTTCCTTCCTTAGGATCTGAAATGCTGCCAGATGGAAGGCAGGTGGCATGGGAATGAGAGGCAAGGGTACAACAGCTGCCTGTGGAAGCCTGGCCAGGGGTGGGCAGATCAACCCAATTTTTCAAAAGGAGCAGAAGATTCATATGCAAATGTAAAAGGTGCCTGCTTTAGATGCTGACTATTAATTCAAAGGCACAAGGCAGGCATGGGCACACACGTGCCCAATTTCACTTCATGCCTGTTCCTAACACTACTCTCTGTCCCCATTTCAGCCTTTCTGACATCCAAAAGGCACGTCTCAAACACGTGAGACCCGCGCAGTAACAAGCCAGAGCTGCTTCCCTGTCTGACTCCAGATGTCAGGACTGGCTGGGGCTGGGAGGCTGCAGCCTGGGCTGGCCCACCTACCCCTTGCCCTTACCTTCATTGTGCTGAGCTCTCCGTCTCTCATCTCGAGGTGTTCTGGTTCCATCAATTTTTCTAGAAGGGGAAGGAAAATGAGGCACACGTTGTCTCAGACCTACACGCTCAAGCACTTACTAAACAGCCAGACTTAATAATTATCTTTGCAAGGCAAACCCATGCACAAAAAGAGAAGAAACATACTTTCTAAGCAAAGAAAGCAAAGGCAAAGAAATACATTTTGTCCTGCTGTGTGCCAACCCACCCAACTCCTGCGCCAAAAAAGCCTTCCTTCAGCCCCAACAGCAGACCCTCCCATCACAGGGGGCCGACATTCCTGCACCTACGGAGAGTAGGGGTGTGTCCGGGGTGCAATCGTTCTCTGCGTTCCTGTCTGAAGCACGTCCTGAGGAGTCATCATGACATAGAACTGGCCTGCAGTGACAGCATTGGTCAATGACAAGACAAGGAAAGGACTGGAAATGGCTAGAGGCTTCCCGGCCTGCCAGGCCCACTGCCTCCCTTCTTTCCACCCCGGCCCTTCCTCTTCTCACCTCCAGCCTGCAAGCTCTGGTCTGTAGTCTGTACAGACACAGCCGTTGTATCTCCCACAGTGGATGCGGGGAAGTAGGCAAACCGTGCCTCGCCACTGACAGCCTCAGCCGCCGGGCTGCCACCATTGCTGAAGGGATTTTGGATTACAGCCTGGGGAACAGACAGAGGCTGCCCTTAGCCATCTCAATCCATTCATTCCCCTTGTTGCTGTGCTTGGTGGGTCCTACATGCTCTATGGGGGGGGACCCCCTCTGTCCCTAGGTCTCAGATGCCCTGAAGCCACTCAGGTACTCGGCCATCATTTATTTGTTGGGCTCTTCACTTTACTTTAAGAGGCTTTCCTCTAAGAGACACGTTTCCTTTTTTATAGTTTTTGAGACAAGGTCTTATCCAACCTGGACTTACTAGAAATCCAGGCTGACTTCTAGCTATACACTAGCCTCAGCCTCCCAAGGGCTAGGATTTCAGGCAAGGGCCACCATGCCTAGCTCACCATTCCCATTTTATACAACCAAAAAGTTAAAATAACAACATACAGCCCAATAAATCACTACACACAACAGAGAATCTGACCTCACAGGCCTCATTACCTGAAGGCAGCACCTGTCAGCCACCTGCCCCACCCCCTGGGGCTCCCCAAAGGCAGAGCAGTGCTCCTTCTCCACCCCCGCACAAGATACTGGGCACCTACCAGCGGGAAGGGTGCGGCAGGACCTGGGGGCACAGAGGCAGCAGCGGGGCCGGGGCGCTGGGCTGCCCCGTCCACACCCACCTGGGTCACAGCCTGCTGCCCCCCCGCGAAGGCAGCTGTGGACACGACGCTGACGGCACCAGCTGTGTCGCCCTGGCCATCCAGCTGACCATCAGTCACCTGGACTACGCGGTATGTCACCTGCAGGGGGCAACAGAGCGACGAGACGGGCGCTGGGGCTGGGGCAGGGGCAGGGGCA
>NW_022900931.1:55092002-55098416 GCF_012274545.1 Fukomys damarensis
GCAGGCCGGGTGGAGGCTGCGCGGGGCACGTACTCCTGTCCGGGGGAGAGGGAGCAGGCTTCTGGCCGGCGGGGCTCTTCCTCCTGACCCGGGACTCCAGCCCGGGTAGGAAAACGGGACGTGGTGTTTTGCAGACGCCTTAACTGCCTGGGACCCCCCACCTCCCGCAGCAACAAATGCTCCTCTCAAGATAGGCCTTGTGTTTATCAATTTTATTTGACTTAAGAGGGGAAGATCTTCAGTATTCTCAAATTAAAAAAAGAAAATAAAAGTATGAGCTCCGTGTAGTGGTGCAAGTTAGTGGCACGCACGCCTGCAATCCCAACGCTGGAATACCGAGGCAGGACTGTAAATTCGAGCTCAGCTTGAGCAACTTTGCGAGACCCTGCCTCAAAATTTTAAAAAGTAAAAAAAAAAAGGGCCGGGGACGTAGCTCAGTGCGAACGCTGTGGGTTTAGTCCCCAGTACCAGATAAAAGTACAAAAGCTACATACAAAATGTGAGATCAGACGACTAAACTTTCCCGACTGAGGGCCAAGCTCTGCAAGAGAGAAAGAAAGGTGTGAACTGGGAGGGCATGGAGAGAGGTCTCCGAGGGCCGAGAGGGGTTGGGCTATCTGCTCACCTTCTTCTGCCTCCGCTCCCTTGAGGCCTGAGACTCTGTCTCCGAGTATGGGGGAGGAGCTGGAGGGTAGTGGGCGTCCTCGTCGTCTTCCTCCCGGTATGGTCTTCCCCTCTCCCCTGGCTCCTTCCTCCTCAAGGCCTCTTCTAGTAGCCGCCCATCATATTGGGGATCCCTGGGCCTGGAACCATCATCTCGAGGGTCCCGGGACCGGTAGCGGAATCTGGGGTCAGCAGGAGGGCGGTCCCTACTAGACCTGAAGTCATCATAGTGGGGATCTCCAGAGTGTGGAAAGTTCCTCGAGGCGTCTGGGTCGAGGAGGTCATCACGGCTACGGCTTCGATGGGGTGCATAGGCCCGTCCTCTCCTCCCACTACTTGCAGGAGACTTTGCTGATTCTGTGGAGCCCGGCCGGTTGAGGTCATCCAGAGCATCCACAGAGCGGGCTCGGGGCCGACCACCCCCCCAGCCACTCCCTGGCCTCTCTGTGTGGGGCTCCTGTTCCCATCTCCTGGGACTCTGAGGGGGAGGGGAGTGGCGACCCCACTCGTCATCCCGGATAGGGGTGAGGGCAGGACCCCGGCAAGGTCTGGGTCGCCAGTCGTCCTCATGGAGGGAGGTGACTTCACTCATGGCTGTAGGGAAGGAAGATGTCACTGATGGTGGGAGGAGCCCACAGTCGAGTAGGGAAGAGGGTCTATGTCAGAACTGTAGCAAGCATCCCCAGGGCAGGGATCAAGGAAACATGCTTCCCCCTGCTCCACTGGACCCCAGGTCTCCTGCTCACCCCGCTCCACACGGCCATTGGGGGGCCCAGGACGAGAGGGATCAAAGTTGGCCAGCTCCTTCTCCATGTAGTACAGGACTCTCATGGAATCATCCTGCTGATTGGCCTGGATCCGGTAGCCACTGCGAACTTCTGGGGACGGGCAGAAATGACCAGGTTTGCAGAAAGGATGCTTATCCACCCACCCACCCCCACTGTCTAGCCTTGGAAGACGGGCTCTTACCAGAGGTTGCATTGCTGTCAGTGTCTCGAAGCAAGGGTACCTGGGAGCTGTGGCCGCCCACTAGGGGAGACTGGCTGTCAGTGGCTGCTCAGCCCTCCTCCCCATCCCCTTTTCTGGCCCAGCCCACCCCTAACCCACTCAGGCGCTCCCCAGGCCTCACCTGAGCTGTTCCTGTCGAAGTCTCCAGGGTACCCTCCAGGGTAGCCATTGTAGACCGGGCCCATGGGAATCATGGCTGGTGGTGGAGGTGGGGTCTTGGCAGGGGACAGGTGGGCGTAGGTACTGGGGGCATAGATGCTTGGCACACCTGAGGTGGCTGCTTTGCCAGCAGCATACACTAGGAGGGCACAGAGAAGGTGTCCAGGAGCCAAGCTGTCCTATATCATGACAGCACTCTGAAGGGATCTAGGCCTGCACCTCCCCAACTCGTTCCAATTCCGCAGGACCCCCTAAGCCAGGGGACATCGGCTTACTGAGTCCCATCTCCTCTGTAACTCCTGGAAGAGTTTCTGCAATAGAGTGCACACTGGCGGTCCACAGCCCCAGTCTGGCAGGCCAGTATATTTAACATGATGGTGATTTGCCAACATCTGACACAAGGTTTTACTCAGAATTCCAACTTTTCCAGAGACGCCTCTGCCCTGGACCTGTGTGCTTTTAGCAGAGCCACCCTTCTAGATAAGGCCCACATTCTGGGCCCACCACTGTCACCACAAGCAGGAACTGAGTATCTCCTTGGGTGGCTAGGGCCCTCCTCTAGAACAGTGAGTAATCTGGGGGATCCCATGACCACGATGCTGTCATGCCTGTTGGGTGCCCCTCCCCTCCACTGGGCAACCCATCTCACAGCCAGATGCAACCAACAGGGTGCACAGGGGCCTCCTGAGGTCACTTGTCTGCCTCTGCCAAGCAGCAGAATAGCTCCTCTCAGGTTTCCAGTTCCTGGCCACACCTATTCCCACCCTGCCCACCTGGCTCTAGGCTTGACAGCTCAAGACAAATCCTTTTTGGCTTCCTTCCTCCCCACACAATGCAGTCTGGATGGCTGCTCCTTCAACAGTTACTTTCTCCTGGGGACACCACAGGCTGCCAAAGCCCCCACCCCCCACCTCTGATTTAGTTCAAAAGCAAGAGACTAAGGATTTGGCCCCGCCTAGGAGAAACCCCTTCATTATCTCAGGTGACTTTCCCATGTTATAATTAGCATCAAGGAGCTACTGCCTGATTAGTCAGCAGAGGGCTGGGCCTGCAGCAGAAGTAAGGGGGGTGCCCTTGGAGGGTGACAGGGTCTTGGGATAGAGAAGTGTGGCCTCGGGACACATAGGGCTTTGAGACAGACTTGTGCCATGCTGGCCATATTCTTTCTTAGTGGTCAGCTGCCGACCTGGTTGCAGCCTGCCCTTGGGATCTGTACAGTGGACTGCCATCCACAGCCTGAGCCAGAGCTCTCAACTAAAAAAAATGAGGGGACAGGATGTTCAGCAGCATCCTGCAGAGCAGTGGGGCCTGCTCAGGAGCAGCACCCCAGGAACAAGGTTGCCCACCACTGAGTTCAGCGAGCACATGAGTCAGCGCAGGTGGCGCTGCAGCCCCCTCCCACACACCTTCACAGGCTTCCCCTGAAGCTCACGTCGCCCCGTGAGACCTGGGAGAAGGGATTGATGCCCGTCGGTCACACGGTGGGTGTGGCAGTCCCTGATCTGCACCCTAGCCCAGTCATCACTGATGCTCCCCGTAGCAATGGCCAGCAGCTAGCAGGCATGGTACACAGGCCAGCCCTGCACTCAGGCTGTGCACTTGAGCTCACCACATCCGGACTCACCCGGAACAGTGAGCTCTGCCCAGAGCCCCACTTTACAGGGGCAAAACTGAGACTCAAGAGGGCAAAGTACTCACTGGGCAGGAGGAGCCTGTCAGCCATCCAGGCATCCTACCAGCTGGGAACCTCCACCCGGCCCCGCTTGTAACTGTCTGTCATTCCTGTGAATGCACGCACTTTGGGCCGTGTGCCAAGAGGTTGGTCTACCGGACACCCTCCCGAAGGACGTTAAGGAACTAGCAACAGCTATTGTCCCTGCAGAGGAGTGGCCTAGGGCAGCGATGAAAGGGAGATCTTTCTTTACTTGTGGTGAGAGGGAGATTCTCCTGTGTGTGTGTGTGTTACTAATGAATGAATCCAGGGAACACTGAACTACATCCCTAACCCTTCTTATTTTTTTGAGTCTCACTAAGTTGCCCAGGCGGGTCTGGAACTTACGGTCCTCCTGCCTCAGCCTCCCAAATAGCTGGGATTACAGGCATGGGCCACAGTGCCTAGCTTAACTTTCTTCTTTTCTTTCCCTCTATTTGTCCTTGGCCCCTTCATTTCTGATCCCAGTCTTCCATGGGTGCCCACTCTGATGTGCTACATATATTCCTAAACATAGGGTATACGCAAAATGTGCAACATTTGTATATTTTGAAAATTTGCTGAAATTACATGGTGCCACAAACCTCATTTGATTAACATACCATTTTCACTTGAGATTTTTTTTTTATTTATTTATTTTTGGTTTTTTTGAGGTTGGGTCTCTCGTCAGGCTGGTCCTGAACTCACTATGTAACCCAGGGTGGCTTTGAACTCTCAGCAATCCTCCTGCCTCAGCCTCCAGAGGGCTGGAATTACAGGCCATGTGTCACCACCCCAGCTCAGAGATTTTATTTTTAAGGGGAGTTTCAATTTCCTATGGATAGTATCTTGTATTAATTGGACATTTTCCTTTTACCATGTGCATAAATTATACAAGAAAAACCTCAAAGTAAATGTAAAGTTGAAATAAGTGAATAATCCAAAATAGCAGGTACTCCTTGGCCTATTTTCTCACTGCTAACCTCCATGCCAGGGGCACTGTCCTGGTGGGCAGGAAGATCTGTCCTACCTTATGTAGGACTGGCACTCGAGGGGTACTTACAGGCCTCCGGGCAGCAGCACTTCTGAGGGCAGCAGGGGCACCTAACGTAACAGCAGCAGGTATGCGGGCAGCACTGACACCAGCAGATGCCCAGGAGGAGGAAGACGAGGAAGCCAGCCAGGCACACCACGACCACAAAGAGCCAGTCTGCAGAGATGAGGACAAGCCCTGAGCTGGGAGGGACAGGAAGGGACAGGCTCTGCAGGGTAATGCAGAGCTCACACTTGGGGGATGGGGCCCATTCCACAAGCTTATCAGGCAACCTTATCAGGGAATCTGCTAGATTCCCCATGCCCCAGAGAGGTTGGGGTGCAGCAGCTGAGGGTTGCCCAACACGCTCCAACCCAGGCCAGTCCCCAAGTGAGGGACTCCCTGGCATCAAATGGACAAGGCAGAAAGTAAGAGGCAACCCGGCCAGAGCAAGACAGACTGCAGCCCCCAGAAGAGGGGACAGAGCCACAGCCCAGACCCCAACCCTTAAAGAATACAGTGGATGCCAGTCACTTGAGCCCTTGCCTACACGCCAAGCCCATCCCCAGCCAGCCCAGTTCACCCGCAAGCCTACAGCAGGCCACTACATATCCCAGAGTCAGGCAGGTTAGTGGGGGTCCACAGCGAGCGATGGTTAGGGGTCAGGGAGAATAACAAGTGGTGTTGGGGCTCCCAGGAGAAGCCCCCTACTGAGGACTCCAACCTCCCATACCTTCCATGGGCCCCGCCTGAAAATCAGGTAAGAGCTCAGTCACCCCTGAGGTCCTCCCTGGAGGGACAAAAGAGAAACAGGAAATTATGCTGGCCAGAGCCAGCCCAGGCTACCCCTGCCCCTAAAAATGCCCAGCTCCAGCTGGCCAAGGGAAGGTGTGCCCTGTGGTACACAGGGAGGGGCCGGTGGCCCAGGAGGTGCCTGTCCTCCACCCATCCTGTGAGGCTTCCTTCACATCCTCCACCCACACTTTCTGATCTCACCGGGACCCTGCACACATCTGGTGGGCTTCTGAGGGTCGGACCTCAGTCTGGGCCTCCACCCTCCCCACCTACACCTGTCATCCCAGAGTTCCCACCCAGGGAACAGCAACCACCCTGTTTTGTCAGGGACAGTAGGCCTATAAGAATGTTCTACAGTCTGAAAAAGAATATAATGCTGTATACAATAATGAATTATTTTTCTAATAAAGTCACAAAGATGTATGTGTATCTTTAAATAGAAGAAAGGGCCCATGAAGGCAAAAGTAACTGTGGCCCATAAAAGTCAAATGTGGCCCTAGTTCTGTAGCCCAAGCGGTTCTAACTTCTAGTCATGCATTCTGTCAGATGTGCACACTTCCCAACCCAGTTTCTGCTTTCCCTCAGGTGCCACAGGAGCAACTCTGTGCCCCACGAGCACTGTATCACACAAGCCTACACACACACACTGCCCCACAGCAACACAGCCTTCTCCCTGCTCACACACTGTTCATCACATGTCAACTAGTGGGTCTAAAAGTGCAGCCCTGTCTACAAAGCCAAAGTTCTTCACAATGACACTGTTGCTCATTTGGATTTGCAGTGTCTCCCAAAGACGTGTGCTCAAGGCTTGCCAGCTGACAGGCTTTGGGGAGGGATTGGATCACCTGGGCTTTAATTCATCAGTGGATCAATCCACTGATTAGGTCACATCTGACAGTATCGTAGGGTGGTGATGGCAGAAAGAGGTGAGGCCTAGTTGAAGGGAGTGAGTCATAGGGACGTGACCTTGGAGACTTCCTGGCCCCAGGCCCTTCCTCTGGCTTTCTCTCTCTCTCTCTCTCTCTCTCTCTCTTTCTCTCTCTCTCTCTCTCTCCCTCCCCCCCCC
>NW_022900931.1:55098574-55106803 GCF_012274545.1 Fukomys damarensis
CCCTCCCCCTCTCCCTCTCCCTCTCCCTCTCTCTCCCCCTACTTCCTGGCTGCCATAAGATGAGCACCTTTCCTCCACCATGGCCTTCCACTATGATGTTTCTGCCTCACCTCAGCCTAAAGCAATGGAGCCAGCTGACCATGGTCTAAAACCTCGCAAGTTGTGAGCTAAAATAAAATCTTTCTTCTGTAGAGTTGATTTATGTCAAGTACTTTTTCACAGTGACAGTGACTAACACACTAAGATATTGTTTGTCTTTTTCCCTTTCCTTGTCTCCCTCTGTACAGTGGGGGTTTCCAGAGGCTCGGTGACAAGATGACATCATTGCTTTGATGGCTAATGGATTGTGTACTTGTATATCTCATACTTTAAAAGTTCCCAGTTTCTTGAAGCAGAATTAGGAGTTTGAGGCCAGACTGGGCTATATAAGGCATTCAAGGCCAACCTGGGTTAATGGCAAGACCTGGCTCAAAAAGAAAGAAAAAAACTTCTCCGTTTCAATTTCTAATATGTTAAGCAATTGCAGATAGAACCCATAAAAAACTTTTAAACAAAACCTCCAAGATCCTCAGTAATGTTTTAGAATGTGAATAGGTTCTGGGGTGAAAGTCTGAGCCCCACTCATGCCAAATGTGGGTTTTACCAGAGGTTCCTGGCCACAGGTACGTGAGCTCTACCACCAGCACCTGGGCTCCTCTCCTGTGACGTGAGCACCCTGGGCCATGTTCCTAGCTCGTGCTCTGCACATGGGTGTGAGAACACTGCACAGCCCACAGCCTCTCTTGCACAGCACACGCCGCCCCAGAGGCTGTACTGGCTTACTCAGCACCTGGCCCACGACAGCAGCCCCTCCACACAGGGCACGGAGATCCCTAGCCAGACCAGGGCTGCTGGTGACACCCACCCTGCCCCTGCCTCATTTTAGATACTCTTAAATGTCACACTCTGTAGTCATACAGCGCCACCCCAGCAGGGCTGAAGGCGAAGTTGCTGTCTGGCAAGGCACCTGGGGTACACTATGGCCCCGGGGAGGTGGCAGAAGATGGATTCAGTCTTCTCTCAGTTACAAGACGGCCTTCAGTATCCAGCAAAATTAAAAATGGGGGCAGCGGGGTATCATCCTCACCAACACTGACAGACTTTCTTCCGGATACAGTGTAACACTCAACAGCGTTCACATTGCATCGGGTGTCCTAGGTTACTGCCTAACAGAGCAGCTTCCAAGCATGCAGGAGGATGTAGGTAGGCAGATGCTGTGTCATTTTATAGAAGGCATTTGAGCACCTTTGAATTTGGTATCCTGCAGCTGACCTCAAGGATACTAAGGGACTACTGTACACACAATCAAACCTCCCCACCATCTCACTGCTGATTAACTCTGATCACAACTGTTTTTGTTTTTTTTTTTTTTTTAAGAGACTGGGAAGAGGTAGAGTTCTCTCCACTCTTAGTTTGGCTCAGGCTGACCTGAAACGCTGTAGGGGGCGGGGTCCCTGCCTGGGGTGCAGGGCAGAGAAGCCCAAGTGACTGGCAGTGCCACAAGGGAGAGCGAAGCAGAAAACAGAGTCCAGCGAGTGGGCCAGAGGGTGGAGGGCAGACACAGAAGTGGACAGAAGGGCTGTCCCTCACCTCCCAGTGCCCAGCTCTACTCACCGAGGACGATGAGCTCCGCGTAGGCCTCATTGTTTCCCTGGAGGTCCTGGGCTGAGACCACAGAGCAGTAGTACACACCACTGTCCCCCCAAGCCGTCTGCTCAAAAGTCAGGTCAGCATCTGGGCAGGAAGAGAGGTGTAAGGGCTCCTCACAGGCAGGCGCCTGGCCCCCGCCAGACCCAAGACCCCCCCATACCCACAGGCCAGCTGGGGAGGGGGTGCAAACAAATCAGTCCAAACTTAAACCATTCTCACCTGGTGTGTAATGTTTTTCTCTTCCTTTTTTATCGGCACTGGGATTGAATCCAGGATCTTTGCACTGAGCTAGAGCCCAAGCCTTTATTTTTTATTTTGAGACAGCATCTCCCTAAGTTGCCCAAGCTGGGCTCGAACATGTGAACCTCCTTCCTCAGCCTCCCACAGTGCTGGCATTACAGGCAAGTGCCACCATGCTTACTTTGTTGAGTTATTTCACAAAGTCTTGGATATAGACATCATCCAGTTTTGTAGGAGAGATGACCTAACACACCGAGTTGTATGGATCACTGATGCCAGGGCTGGGACAGAGTGACTTCAGGACCAGCACTTTTCAAGTCAGAAAATCTCCTATGATATCTCCAAGCCAAGGTCGAACCTCCCCTGACACAGCCACAGAGCTGGTAAAACAGGGACTGGGCCAGAGGAAAAAGGCACTGCTCCCCAGGCCAGGTTCCAGATAGGAGGTGCCCAGGCACTGAGGGCAAGTGGGTGTGATGTATGGGAGAGACCGACTCTCCCAGTCTGCCCCTGTCTGGAAGGGGACAGGGACCATCCCTACAATCTAGGTCAGGCCCAGGGCTTGGGGACGCTCTGGTCTGCAGCAGCCCTAGGCAAGGAGACTGTTAATTATGCCTCTAATCAAAGTCTTTTGAGCACATCCGATTTCCTAACTACTCCTCGGGCCCTAATTAGTTAAATTCCTCGCCATGTACCAGTGAGGGTCAGGATGGCACCTGCGTGGCAAGGCTGCCATAGGCCCACAGGGGACAGAAAGAGGCTAGAGGTGAGCACCCAAGCCAGGAGAGCCCACAGGTGTTCTACACCACCGCTCCAAACACCACAGGGGACATTCTGACCACACGCTACCACGTCAGCCGCATCCCTGCCACCTCCTTCACTCACTACGCACCTGCTGGGCTCAGGCCTGCCTCGGTTTCCCCCACTGTGCCTCCTCATGGCTAATTCCTTGTCAGTACGAAAGCTTCGGTGTGGAGGAGTGTTCCCTGGCACAGGTCCCCTGCTCAAGTGCTTGTCTCTGCCCCGGTGACAGCAGGGACTTTGTGTACCAAAACTGAGTCTGTCTAGACTGGTGGTGATGAACCCATGGTACGCATGCCACAGCGGGGTGTATCACTGAAAGCTCTGAAAGGTTTCCCATCACTGGACTGGGTCATGCTGGCTTAACGTGGGGCCTGTCCCAGGGTCAGAAACAGCCCCTCCTCTCCGCATGCCGCCTTCCTTAGCTCCTGTTGTCTGTCCCAGCATTCTGGACAGATGTCACAGACAGACACTTATTCCATTCAGCCAACGTTCAGTGAATACCAAGCGTGTCTGATGTTCAGGCAGCATTTGAGGCAGGTGGTGTAGGAAAAAGCATGGCTCTCGGTTTGGTCTGTGTCCCTGTGGGTAAAGACGTCACATGCCCTTTCCCTTCATCTCTCCTGAATGCACTGTGGCCTTTCCCACAGGGTACGTGACATGTGAGGGACAGCACAACAGATCAAAGAAACTTTGAGAATCCAGCTTCTACTGTGCCAGATAGTACAGGGATCTGCACAAGTAAGAAACAATGTCATTCTTCTCATTAAAACTTTTGGGGGGGCTGGAACATAAGTTATACTTTCATACAAAGTATTAATTTTTGGTTTTTTTGAAATAGGGCTTCACTACATAATTCAGGCTGGCCTTGAACTCTTTATTTAACTCAAGCTGTCCCCAAACTCATCACGATCTTTCTGCCTCAGCTTCTGAAGTGCTAGGATACTAGGCATGGGCCATCACACCTGGCAGAAAAAGTACGTTATTTTTGTAATGAGTTTATGATTGACTTTGAAATATTTTTAAAATGCAGTTTGCTAGCTACAAAAAACACAAGCTTATGAGATCCTCTATAATTAAGAGTGTAAAGACTTTTGAGAACCACTGCCATGGAGAATTCACCCTGGTAGAGCTCCTATTATAACTATGGAGGAGGGACAAATAAAAACTAATCACATTGCATATCGGAGAGTGATAAAGAGTATGGAGCAAATGAACTCGAAAGGCAGCAAGTACCAGACAGGGTGGGGGAGCTGTGCAACTGCAAATAAGGAGGCCAGGAGGCTCCCAGAGGTGACCTTCTGACCATACATGGTGGGATGGCAGCTATGACTCGCCTCCAGAGCCAGGCATTTGGCCACCATCTACTGAGCTATTGCTATGTGCATGAATCCATTCTTTCACTGAATCCTCAAAAACTGCAAACCAGATTCTCCTAAATACAGGTTTTTCTGCAGCGCCCTCTTGACCGTCATTTCCACCTGTCTTTGAGATGCATCAGTGGATGGCTGCTGTAGCCTGGGGCACCCACAATTACTGCTCACGCAGAGCTGTGCAGCAGGAGGGTTCCGGGCCATGGGGCCAGGTGAGACAGGTCAACAGGAGCTGCTCAGATGGGGAGAAAGTGACCAGAAACTACAGAGCTGGGTGGGGTGCTCACCCTAGTCTGTTCCTGTTCGACAAGGGCCTAACACAGAGGTCCAGTGAGATTCTGATCATGCGCTCCCAATACCAGAATGCAAGAGCTGGTCCCTGCCCATGGCTGAAGAGGTAGACAGGAACCCCTGCTGTGGCAAACAATTACAGAGACTAGAAGTTGAAACCTGGAGTCTCCAGGGCCGGATCTGGGCTTTGGTGTGTTTTATTTGGATTTGTATGTTGTTTTTAAAATCCACAAGAAATATGGCTTTCCGGCTTCTTCTGATCAATCCTAAGACCTCAACCTACTTCCTTCCTGCAGGGTGGGCCCTGTTCCTGGTCACAGTGGCTGGGCATGGTTTTAATTGTTTCAGGTGCAGGGAAAAGATGCCAGTCTCCAGTGGGAACTCAGTGGGCCTCCTCCTCAACTCTGGCCTCTGCTTCCTTATCCATCCAGAGCAGGGGTGGCCTCATGATCTCCAAGGTCCCAAGGACTCTCTGCTCCAGCACTGCTGAGGGGTAGAAATGGGGCCTCAGATGCAGGTGCCCCATACTGCCTGGAGCAGGGAAGAAGGGGAGGGAGCACAGTCCACCCTGGGTGGAGGGACACCTCCAGTCTACCTAAGACTACCTTATCCTGTAAGCCCAGGGCAGCTGGAGACCCTAAGAACACCACAGAGGTCCACTTTGCCCTGCCCCTAAGATGAAGTGCAGAAAGCACCCAAGGCTACAGGCATTCTGAAAGGACATGGTCACAGCAGACACTTACCTATCGTGGCCTGTATCAAGTGTGGTTCGAGTCAAGGCAGTCTGAAAGACCAGGCCTCCAAGGTCTCTGGACATGAATGTCCCCCTCAGACAAGCCTGAGGGTGGCTCTGGGGTTTTGTGCCCAACAGAAGAGCCCAGATGCTAGCCAGCCCCCAGGGGCACTCTCCCTATGTGGTTGTCCTGATGCCAGATGTGGTTGGCTGATGCAGGTTGGTGCAGCATGAACCCCCAAGAAGCCTCGGGAACAGCAGGATGCTACAGGATGAGCTGGTCCCTCCCTTAAAACAGGACTGATGGGCTCTGCCTTTTATCTTTTATCTCCCTCCCTACTCTTCCCCATGCCCAGGTTCAACACCCTATCTTTCTGTAAGGCAGTGGAAGGACACACCCATTATGTGGATGAGTCACCGCCCCCACTACCACCCATCCCCTCCCCTCTGCCTTCTGGATTCTCCAGGGCCCTGTCCCAGCCCCTCTTCAGATCATGCAGACAGAGGTCGTAAGGTGGGTACAAACAAGTCACTGCACACGGTGACCACCAGACACCATCTTCTTTCCACCACTCAGCACTGTCTGAAATCCTCTGACTCCTTCCAAACCTGTCTGTTCACTGCCATCCTAACTCCCTTAGTGTGCCATCTCCTGGGGCAGGGACTTCAGCTGTCCTGATCTTGACACTGTCACCAGCACCTACAAGAACACTTGGCACCTCTTGTAAGCCCAGCACTCTGGGAGGCTGAGGCAGGAGGATCAAAATTCAGGGACAGCCTCAAAAACTTAGCAACTTAGCAAGACGCTATCTCAGAATTTTTAAAAATTTAAAAAAGGGCTGAGAGTGTATCTCAGTTCAAAAGCCCAGGGTTCAATCCTGGGGAGCAGGGGGAATCATATGTCTCTTTAGATCACTCATGTCACCTCCCCTTTGTCCCCTGAGCAAGCACAGAGACTAGCAGCTTGGGAACTAGTCCCAAGGTGGCTGAATTGGAACCCAGCTCAAACCAACGGTGATCCTAGGCAAGTCACTTCATCTCACTGGGCCTCAGTGAAGTAATAGTAATAGAAACAACTCCTTCCAATTACTGTGTGGTCTAAATGAGTTAATCCACATGAACCTGGATTAGAGTCTGCCACTTAGCGGGCCCTTTGTCAATAGTCATTTCTAAAAACTACTTCTTACTGCAGGTATTATTAGTGTTATTATAAAATAAACCCCTGCCTCTCTATCACCCTGTTTCCTTCATCTGCAAGCACTTGATATTCTGTATTGCATTTCTTTCCCTCACTGTGATTTAAGCTCCATGAGGGAAGTGAATTTGCTTGTTGGGTTTACGGCTGTGTTCCCAGGGCCTAGAATAGCACCTGGTATGCAGTAGGCACTCCATAAATCTCTGAGATAAAGGGACGCGTGGATGTGTGGAAACAAGTATCCCTCCCTGCATTGGTCCTGACACTGGGGCGCATGAACTCTGGGCTGGGCACCAGGGTGCCCACCAGCTTCCTTTCTCGCCCTGCCTCACCCCACGTACTTCCCGTGATGGTGATCCTCCGGCCCTGATAGTAGTCTCCCAGGGTCACAGCGTTGCCCTGCTTGGTAGCCACAACCCTGACAGTGCGCACGCTGTCCTGGCACTCCACATACGGGTTGTAGCCGGGGTTGCCGGCTGCCAGCTGGGCGTTGATCTGGTTATCCACGCTGGCTGGGGAGAACGCATCAGCGATGCGGTCCCGGCAGAAGGACTTGTACTTCCACATCACGATGGGTGCCGTGAGGGTCGTGGTCATCTGGTAGGAGCAGGGCAGGGTGACGGGCTGGAATAGGATCACTACATGGTAGGGGTTGGACACAGTCACCTGGATGGCACCGGCAGGCACTGAGGGCAAGAGCAGAATGAGCAGGGACCGCTGTGAACTCGGAATTATTTCAACAAGAATGAGCAGCATCACCTGTCACCAAGTTGACACAAGTATATGGCGTTACAGGGTGCCTTAATCCCCAGGACGGGTGAGGCAGCTCCCATAATTGTGCCCATCTTATAGAGCCATGGGGCTGAAAAGTGGCAGATACGAGGTCCAGATTTCTGGAATGTGCTGTCCATCTCTTCCCAGACCTGGCCGCTGCACCCCTGAGGTTCTCTTCTTTTCACCATTCTCTCACAGAAAGGGACGCCTCTCTGTCATGGGCAAGCCCAGAAGGCCATACTATCCCCGGGGCTCAAGGAAGGCCTCACTTCAAAATGAGTTGCCAGGGGTTCCAAGTTACCCGGGCTTTTGTGTAATTCGCAGCTGTTTGATTGAATAATCCATTCGAGTGGCAGACGCCCCTCCCCCATCTCCGTCATCCTCACCCTTCACCCTACCTCAAAGCCACCTCAAATGCGTTCCCAAATGTGCTTGGCGAAAGACAAAGGACCCAGACCCCGCCAGAAAGAAAGTCCGACCAGATGGGAGGCTGCCAGCGGAAGATGGTTCGGGTCCAGAAGTCCAGCTCACTGACTTTTACCTACAGAGACTCTGGAGTCCGCGGGAGGTGGGTGGGGGTGGGGGATGGGGAGTCACGAATCCCACACCCACTCGAAGCCTAGGAACTATTTCTTATCCCTTTTCCAAGGAAACATCTGATCCAGACTCCAAATGCTCTCTCCCCGTTACCCCAATACTTAGGATCTCGGGGTGGGCCCAAGACCCCATACCGGACTCTCCCGTGATCGGGTAGTTCTTCAGCCCTGACCCACAAAGAGTCCCCTCTTTTCTTCAGCTTCAGGGGCTGATGGTTCCGGAGTTTCACTTCCTGCTATCTCCCAACAGAGCAGAAGGAGCGCTCCGCGAGACGGATGGGGGAATCCCCTCCCTTGGGAGGGCAAAGGCCTCCCTAGACCGGCGGATCTGGAGTCCCGAGTCTCTGCGCCCTCCCACCCCGTCACCCCCCAAGTTCTCCCACCTCTGGGGCCGCTAAGAACTTGGTCCACCGCTTCTGAAGCGCCCCCCGCCGCCGCAGGGCCCGCTCCCAGCACCCCGTACCTGTGCACCAGGTGCTGAGAAGGAGCCAAACGAAGACGACCGCAGCCGTGTGGGAGCCAGGCCCACAGGAGCGC
>NW_022900931.1:55106838-55107077 GCF_012274545.1 Fukomys damarensis
GCTCCAAGGCCGGCGGGGGTGCGCGCTCCTTCCCTTCCCCCTTCCGTTCCTTGTTCTTATTCCAAGCACAACCTGTCGCGCTCCAGGAGTTGTAACCAACAGAAACAAAGTGGACGGAGCGCGCGCTTTCCGCTCGGGGGGGGGACACTCGCCGGCCCCGCAGCCACCCCAGGGCCACTCCACCCCCCACCGACCCGGACAATGGATCGGCCCAGGTACACAGGGGTGGGGGCCCAGGG
>NW_022900931.1:55107317-55136632 GCF_012274545.1 Fukomys damarensis
TGCCGGGCGCCTGCCTCTCCGCTCGGCTGGGATTCCTCAGGCAGGCTCTGGTTCGGGAAGGTGCTGTGGGTTTCCTGGGCCTCCCAGTTAGATCACTTAAGGAGTTAAGAGAAGTCCCTGGAAGGGAAGCTTTGCACCCCCTAGGGACTCCCGAGGGGAGTCGGACTCTCCAGAGCTGGAATTTATTGCGAAAGTTTTCGCCACCTCCCCCTCCTCTCAACTCTTGGTTCGGCCCCAGTCCATCCCTTGCCCCAGGCCAGGCCTCCGGAAACTCTGGCTCTTAAAGCGGCCAAGCGGGGGCGCAAAGCCAGGGACCAGTTTCCGCCCAGAAATCCCGGGAACTGGCCACCTGCACCGAGAACCGGCCGCGGTGCGGCAAGCAGGGTACGCTGCGTTCGGTGCGACTCTGCTGCCCCCCGGTGGCGCCGAAGGGAAGCGCATCCTGGGGAACACTGGGCGTTTTCCCATAGAGAAGTTGCGAAGTGGACCCTTGCTGGTGGGTCAGGTAGCCAGGAGTGTTTTGTTTTACGGCATCGTACTCAAGTCACGTCACATTCCTCTGCGCAAAACCATGCCATGGCTCCTCCCAGCAGAAACCAAAATACTTAGAATGGCCTTATCACCCCTCTAACTTCACCTCCTGCCGCTCCCTCTTGTTCAACTTCGTCCTCAGAAACCTCCTCTTTGTTTCTGACTCTGCCTGTCCGATCACCTCAGGGACATCGCCCAAGCTACTGTCCTGCCAGGACAGCCTTCTGGAGCTGTCGGCGTGGTCCTTCATCTCTTTCAGGGCCTCACTTAGAGGTCACCTTTGCAATGACCTCTTCCCTCTCCACTTGTAAAATTTCAACCTGTCCACGTGCCTTCACCACCTTAAGTTATATTATGATAAGGTATACATATCACAATATTTATAATTTTAGCCATTTGTGAGTGTAAACTTCAGTGGTCTTAATTACATTCACAATATCATATGCACATCACTGCTACCCGAACCTTTTTCATCACCCTCAGTATAAATGAAACATTTCCCCCATCCCTTCCCTCCAGCCACTACCATTTATTCTACTTTTGGCTGTCAAATTGCTTCATAAAAGTGGAATTATATAACATTTGTACTTCTGTGTCCGGTGTATTTCATTGAACGTGTTTTCAGTGCCCATCTGTTTTGCAACATACATCACAATCAAAATTTCATTCCTTTTTATGGCTGAATAGCCTGCCATTGTAGATCACATAGACAGCGTGTATCACATTTTATTCAGCCATTCATCTGCTGATGGACATTTGGATCGTTTCTACCTTTTGTCTTTGTAAGCAGTCCAGCTGTGAACATCAATATAGAGATATCTGCCTTCAGTTCTTTCGGATATACACCTAAGAGTGGAATTGCAGGTGGTGGTACTTTGATTCTTAACCTTTTGAAGAACCACTCAACTTTTTTCCATAATGGCTGCACCTTTGTACATTCTTACCAGCAACGCAGGAGGGTTGCAATTTGTCTACACCACCAACACTTATTATCCATTTTCCTGATTTTAACCAACCTAGTTAGGGGCATTTCATTATGGCTTCCATCTGCATTTCCCTGATGGCTAATGATATTAAATCTTCCTCAGAGAAATGTCTATCCAAATGCTTTGTTTTTTCTTTGTTTGTTAGACAAGATCTTGCTGTATAGTTTTAGACTGGCCTTGAACTCACAATGTAGCCCAGGCTGGCTTTGAACTCTCAGTGATCCTCCTGCCTCAGCCTCCCAAGTGCTGGGATTACAGACATTCATCACCACACCTGCCTCCTTTGCCCACTTTTGAATTGATAGCTTGTCAAGTTGTAGGGGTGCAATATATGTTCTGACAATTAATCCCTTGTAAGATATACACTTTGCAGTCAGTTCCCCCTTCTCTAGGTTTTTTAAAAATATCTTGATAATCTCCTTTGATGCACAAAACTTCTGAATTTGATGTTCAATTCATCTATTTTATTTTATTGCCTGTGCCTTTGAAAACATATCTATGCAGTTGTTGCCAAATCCAATGTCATGATTTCCCAGACATTTTCTTCTGGTAGTTTTATAGTTTTAGCTCTTGAGACATTTTAATTTTTGTACATATAGAATAAGGATCCAATTTTATTCTTTTACATGTGGATACCCAGATTTCCCATCACCCTTTATTAAAAAGACTGCCCTGTCTCCCATTCAATGATTTTGGCTCCTTAGTCAAAAGTCATTGAATATATATGTGAAGGTTTATTTCTGGGTTCTCTTTCCTATTCTATTAGTCTCCGTGTCTCCCCTTATGATGGTGCCATACTATTTTAATTACTGTGACTTTGTAATAAGTTCAGATTGGGAAGTGTGAGTCCTTCAACTTTATTCTTCTTTTTCTTTCTTTCTGTCTTTTCCCCCCTTTCATATCAGGGATCAAACTCAGAAACTTGTGCTTGTGAGCCAGGTAATAGCACCATCAAAAGCTAAATTCCCAGCCCCATTCTTGTTTTTCAAAGATTGTTTCAGCTATTTGAAGGCTCTTCTAGCTCCACTTAAGTCTGAAGATTTGCTTCCATTTCTTTGAAAACGGATATTAGAAATTTGATAGGGGTTGTGTTGAATCTGTAGGTCACTTTTGTTAAGTCTTCCTAGATATGAACACAGGATATCTTTCTATTTACTTAATCATTCTAGAAGGAAATCTTTTATAGCTTCCAGTGCAAAACTCTTTCACTTTCTTGGTTTGATGTATCCTTTAGTATTCAATTCTTTTAGACACTATTGTATGTGGAATTGTTTTTTTAATTTCCTTTTCACATTGTTCAGTGCTGATTCATAAAAACACAACTAAATTTTGTTTGTTGATCTTGTACCCTGCAGCTTTGCTGAATTTACTTATTAACTCTAGTAGGTGTTTTGTGGAGTCTTTTGGGTTTTCTAGATATAAGATCATGTCATTTGTGAATAGAGATAGTTTGGCCTTTTCCTTCACAATTTGAATGAGTTTTCTTTTCTTTTCTGATAAATGTGGGTGGATCTCCCCACAATACCTATGGTAAAAGTGAGCCTCTTCATCTTGTTTCTGGTCTTAAAAAGAAAAACTTTTTTTTCAGTACTAAGTATGATGCTAGCTATAGGCTTTTCATACATGCCCTTTACTTGTTGAGGAGTTTCTCCTCTTGTTTTCTGAGGTTTTTTGTTTTGTTTTGTTTTGTTTATCATGAAGAGGTCTTAGATTTTGTCAAATTCCCTTTCTGGAGCCATGGTAATGACCATATGTGATTTTTTTTCCCCCTTCATTCTATTGAGGAACAAAGGAAATGTCAGGTTCTGTATTGACTGGTTTCCTTATGTAGAACTACACTTCCCGAATCTTACTTCGTCTTGATGGATGCTCCTTTAATGTGCTAATAGAGTCAGCTTGCTCAGACTTTGTTGAGGCTTTTTGTTCAGGAAGGATATTAGTATTTAAATTTCTTTTCTACTGGTGTCCTCATCTACTTTTGGATAATAGGGTAATGCTGGCTGTATAGATGAGGTCTATTTCTCCCTTTGAGTCTATCAATTTTTTCTTTATATTTTGAGGTCCATTATTAGGTGTGTGAATGTTTATGAGCATTATATTTTCTTGCTACATTGAACTTTTTATTAATGTGCAGTGCCCTTCTTTGTTTCTCGATTTAAAGGCCATTTTGTCTGACACTTGCATAACCACTGCACCTCTCTCTTGGTTACCATTGCCACAGACTATTCTTTTCACTTTAAACATATCAGTGTCTTTAGATCTAAAATGACTCTCTTGTAGGCAAAATATAGTTTGGGTTTGTTTTGGTTTGCTTTGTTTTTTCCCAGGGAGGGGGATTAAACCCAGGGCCTTGCACATGCCAGACAAGTATTCTGCTATTGAGCTATATCACTAGCCATTTTTACTTTTTATAAATTTGAGACAGATTCTCGATAAGTTGCCCAAGCTGGCATGGAACTTCTGGTCCTCCTGCCTCATCCTCCCACATAACTGAGACTATAGGTGTTCACCGCCATGCGCTGAGTCATTTTAAAAATCCATTCTTTAAACCACTGTCTTTTTCTAAAAATAAATTTTATTATTTTATTTTATTCCTTTCCCCACTCGAGCCCCCACCCCTCCCTATGTACAAAAGCTTTGTTTCCATTTTCTCTTTCCATTTTTACTTTTTTTCTTGTCCCTTCCTCTCTCCCTCCCTCCTCCCTTGTTTCCCTTCCCATTTAAACACTGTCTTCTCGTTTTCCAACATCCATTATATATCTCAGTCCTAATTTCCACTTTTGGTTTCTCACACCAGAGAAACAATGCAGTATTTAAACGTGTGTCTGATTTATTTCACTTAGGAGTATTCATCCACTGTCTTTTGATGCAAAGGAATTACTACAAGGAGTGACTTCTTCCAGTTTGCTACTTGTTTTTATGTTATAGTTTTTTCCCTCAGTTTATCCATTTCTGCCTTCTCTCATGTTGTTTCCCTTTTGGGGGGGGTTAGTAAAATTTTTAAATTTTCTTCTCATTTCCAACTGTGTATATTCTTATAGTTTTTCCTTTGTATTCATCACATAACATCCTAAAGTTATAACACTCTATTTTGAATTTATACCATCTTTAACAGCATGCAAAAACTCGCTCCTGTATAACTGTGACTCCTTTTTTGTTGATGTCACAAATTACCCATTTTCCCAATTCGAAGATTAATGATTTTTATGTGTTTTCTTTTGTATTGTGTAGGCCATAAAAAATGAAATTATAAGCCAAAATGACAATGAAATCAGCCTTTATTGTTGCCTATATATATATTTACAAGAGGTCTTTAGGTCTTCATATGGCTTCAAGTTACTATCTATGATCTTTTCATTTCAACCTGAAATATCATTTTTCCTGCAGGGCATATCTAGTGGTAACACATTCCTTTGGCTTTTGTTTATCTGGGGATGTCTTGATTTCTCCCTGGTTGTTGAAGGATAGTTTTTCTAGGTATAGAATTCTTGGCTGACAGATTGTTTTGCTTTGTTTTCCTTTCAGTACTTTGTATGTATGAACTCACTGTCTCTGGCTTCCAAGGATGCTGATGAGAGTTTTGCCAATAATCTTTTTGAGGATCCCTTGGATATAGCACATTATTTCTCTGCTGCTTTCAAGATTTTTTTTTCTACACACTCTTGCTGTGTTGACTGGCTTCAATTTCACTTCCTCTCTGCCTTGGTCTCTTGAGGAGCTGGGATTACAGATGTCACTGCACCCAGCAAGGCTCTCTTTATCTGTGCCTTGACAGCTTGATTATAATACATCTCTATGAGGATTTCTTCTGGTTTTCCTACTCAGCTGAATCTGCTGAGCAGTTGAGATTTGTAGATTTATGTCAGGTTTGGAAAGTTTTCAGGCATTATTTTTTCAGATATAGTTCTCTCTTCTTTCTCTTCTCCCATAGTATGTGTGTTGGTCCCACAGATCCCTTCGGCTCTGTTCAGTTTTCCTCTATTTTTTCTTTCTTTCTTTCCTTTAAATTTTTTTTTCTTTTTTTGGTATCGGGGATCAAACTTGGGACCTTGCGTTTGTGAGGCTGTTGGCAGAACCACGAGCTAAATCCCCAGTCCTCTTTCCTATTTAACTTTAATAATTTCAGTTGTTTTATTGTTTATTGATCTTTGTTCTACCTGATTGAATATGTTTTTGTGGACCCTTCTAATTTTTTATTTCAGCAATTGTATTTTTCAGCTCCAGAATTTTCCTCTTTTGTGGTTGTTTCCTCTTTATGTCGTCTTTTTGATATCCTCGTTTTGTTCGTAGCACGTTTCCCTGTCTTTGTCTACGCTTCCTTTATTTAAAACAGGTAAGTCTTTGTCTAGTGAGCCCTCTTCAGGACTTCCCCCCATCATGGGCCATACTTTGTTTCTTTGTAAAGTGTGTGTGTGTGTGTGTGTCTGTCTGTGTTTGGTTGAACATAGAAATTTGAATCTTCTATTGGTGGTAACTCTGGAAATCTGATTCTCACCATCCCCCAGTATTTGCTAGGTTTTGTTTATTATTGTAGCCTGTGTCTGTGGAAAGCTTAGGATTTTCTGAGCTTGCACCTTTCCTGAGCTTGTGCAGTGTCTCTCTGAATTCTGATGTGTATTTGGTCGTTTTTGAATGTCCTAATCCCAAAGTGTCCAATGTCCAGGAGTGAGGACCCAGAGCTATCTGTCCCTTTATGTCCTTTGGAAGTCCTACGGGTTGGTGGGTATTGAAGCAATGGCAGCCTGTCTCTGTGTCTGCACCTCTGTGACTGAAAGCAGTAACCCACAATGAGGACACAGAGCCCTGATAGCTGGAGGACAGGGTCCTTATTGCTCACCCCCAGTAATAATCCTGGCTGAGCACTTTACGTGCAGCAGTGCATCAAACCCTTACAAGAACCCTGTGTGGTCAGTGCCGTAAAAATTTTCTGAAAATGAGGAAACTGAGGTTTATAGAGAGAAAGCCATTGGACCAGCCTTCCGTTGCAGAAAGAGGCTTTATTGCATGTTCCACAGATACGTGTGTGAGAGAAAGCAGCTCCTGAAGGCTGGGGGGCTGGCTGGGCACTAACAATGGGTCTTGGTGTTGCTGGAAGGTGTCCCAGAGCTCACACTCAGACCATGGTATTCTCCTACTGAGCATCAGCAGTTCTCACAGGACATCATCAGAGGTGGCCTCTCTGTAACTATGAGTCAACGCAAATATAAGTGCGTTCTGTAATTACAGCTGCACACATAGAGAAAACAGGAACATTGTCCCAGCCACAAAACACCAAACATCCTCCTACCCCAGCTACTGTGAGTGCTGTTTTGCCACCTGCAGTTTTAGCTTCACTCCATTCTGCTCACCTTTTAGATAAGATAGAATTAGTCCTGCTTATGACAGCACCCAATCCAGAGCGACTTCCCACCTCTTTGAACTCGTCCTCCAATCACATGACAGAGCCGAAATCCCATGAGTCTCTTGATAGCTTCTTGTGGAGGCGCTGCCCTATTCCTCACGGCGTGGTATCTTGCTTCACTGCATGAGTCACCTTTCCCCACCTTACTTCACAGGTGTGTTTCTGGTGATCTCAGGAGACCGACGCATGGCAAACCATTCTCTCCCCAAAGCCTTTGTATGTGTTGTATGCTTAGTCCAGACTTCAGC
The DNA here is from genome assembly GCF_012274545.1 of Fukomys damarensis. NCBI lineage: Eukaryota > Metazoa > Chordata > Mammalia > Rodentia > Bathyergidae > Fukomys > Fukomys damarensis. The sequence goes on from NW_022900931.1 coordinate 55,114,484, forward strand.
CTGGCTCCTCTTTAAAGACATCTGCTAAAATATCAGTTCTCTGGAAGGCCTTCTCTTCTCAACCCCCATTTGTCTGTCTGTCTGTCTATCTGTTTGCTTGAAACAGGGCCTTGCTATGTAGTTCAGGCTGACCTTGAACTCACCGTGTAGCCCAGGCTGGCTTCAAACTCACAATCCTCCTTCCCAGACTCCTGAGTGTTGGGATTACTCACCACTTCTTTGAAATACTCTCTGTGGCTTGAATACTAGACACATTTCTTCATATTTCTGGAGGCTAAATATCCGGGATCAAGGTGTTGGCGTGTTTGGTTTCATTGTGAGGCCTTTCTCTTTGGCTGGCAGGTGGCTTCCTTCCACGATGTCTTTATGTAGCCACCCTTCTCTGTGTATTTTCTGTGTCCTAATTTTCTCCCTTTATGAGGACATCAATCATATCAGATTAGAATCCACTCTAATCACCCCATTTAACTCAATCACATTTTTAAATGCCCCTTTCTCAAATATAGTCGCATTCTGAGATGTTAGCGCTTCAAGGGAGGGAGCACAATTCATCCCCAGTAGTCTCTAGCCCTTTTTTCACTCCTCACTTTTTCCCCACAAAGCATTTACTATGATCTGAGGTTGTGGTAGGCATTCATTTGCCATTTATCCTCTCCCCGTATAAAGACAATATTGCTCAGCAAATATCCTATGTGTCTCTCTACATTTCTCAGCCCACCCTGTAGTTAGGTGGGGCTATGTGATTAATTTTATTAGTAGCCTCTCAGAAAAAGTAATGTGGGTCCCTGCCAGGCAAAGCATTTAATTCCCAGAGCACGACTCATTATCCTCCCTTCTCCTAGCACAGCAACTAGTGATATTCCAGGTGTATCGATAGGAACCCTGTGGGGTGGAGATGTCCACTAGCCAGTACCATGAAAAAAGAATGGTGTTACATCCCTGACATTCCAGAATTCTTTTGTTACATAGCGCAATCTAACCCATCCTGACTAATACATTCCCACTAGATGGTAAGCTCTAAGAGGTCGGGGATTTTGCCTGCATCCCTAGTGTCTGGTGCAAGTTGGGTAAGCAGTTATTATTATGGAGTAGGTGAATGTGCTGGGCATAGCGTGGTGAAGCTGTGACTGAAACCGCTGCCCACAGTGGACGTGGAGCACTAGTGAGAAGTAGACATTTGTTATTCTAAGTCACTAAGGTTTGGCAGAAGCTTACCATAGTATCAAATAGCCTATCTTCACTGATTCCAGAATTAGGCAGAGGTAAGAGACATTCAGGATCAAGGGGCAGATACATTCCTAGGCCTTAACTTGGGACCTGCTACCCATGAAACTATGGTATATATGGTATGTTATCTTCCCTACTTTCATTCTCCAGAACAATCTCATCAACCTTAAAACTCAGAAGCCAACATGCCTCTGACATAGTGTCTCCAAGAATAAACTAGAGGAAAAATGAAAACATTGGTTAGCTGGGCATGGTGGTGCGCATCTGTATTCCCAGCACTCTGGGAGGTTGAGGCAAGAGGATCAGAAGTTTGAGCCCAACCCAGGGACTTGTGATTCTGAGACCCTGTCTCAAAAAAAAAAAAAAAAAAATCTGGGGCAGAGCTTAATGTGAGGGTCCTGATTTAAATCCAAGCACCACAAAAATAGTAAATAAAAACATAACTTTGGGGACACAGAGACAGAAGACAAACAGGCTGCTGGGCTCTTAATCTGCTCCTCATTGAAAGCATGATTTCTGTTTTCTCATTAAAGCTGCTTTTGCTAAAAACAGTGACTCTACTTCTGTCTACAGATACACAATGGGTAACTAAAACAGGACATAGCTTGACATCTCTGCCTTCATTCTGTATCTGTCTCCTTGATTACCTTAAAACATGGGGTCAAATCCCTGCTTGGCCCTCCTTGTAGGGAAATGTCTAGGCCTGCATGTTTAGGGAGTGTCTACCAAGAACCCGCAATACAAGGCTTCTTTGCCCTAAATTTACCTAACCTATCTCATCCTCCTTCAAGACTGAGAACACCGAGAGATTCGCAGGGACCCTCAACTACCAGCTTTCCCCACCCTGGAATGAGTACCTAGAAGTCTCTAGCCGCTTTAGAAATCTATACCTTGGAAATCTAGTGGAAATCCAGTCACCTCAGATTCCAGCAGAGCCCTCCACTCAGCCAAGATGGTAGCCAGGCAGAAGCGCTCATCTCAAGGGAGCAGAGCTGCCCTTCAGGCCATAAAGATCTCTCCATATCTACAAACCAGGCCTGAGATAATCATCAACCATCTCCTAACCCACCTCAGCAGTGCCTTAAAAGCTTGTGGCTCTTCCCTTGTTTGCCAAGAGGCTGGTCTGGTCAGATCCATGCCACAGTTAGCTCCTCAAACTGAAGTCCATCCATTCCCTTTTCCCTCACTCTCCTTTGTTAAGGGGCTGCCCTAATCTCCATCAGGACTGTGCCCTCTTTAGCTTATCTTCCTCTTAAGCAAAGTCCCTTCCTGTTTTCTTTTACTTTCCAAATAAGGCTTCTGCCTGTAAATTCACACTGTTTCCTCCATTTTGATTTCCATTTTCACTGAAGCAAGGACTCATGCTAGCTTGTAACAGCTTCAATAATGAGGTGCTGTTGTAACAAAAACTCAAAATAGCACTGTCTTAGGTACTTTGGGAACAAGGCAACCTTCTCCTGAGGATGGAGACTGTTGCCTGAGATGCTTTGGAATTTCAGTAATGTCCTGAAAGAATTTGCAGCTTTAGGAGAAGCAGTTGGGATGTAGGATATTAGGAGTGGATATTGGCAAAGTTGGCTCAAAATTGAGAAAGACAAAGCCCAGAAATCTCTACTTCTTTTGCCAAGCATAAACTCAAGAGAACGGCACTAGTTAAATCATCATTAACTATCGTTAAATTTCTGAATGAATGAAAACCCTATCAGAAAATCCTTTTGTAAGACTTAGTCTCACTTCCACTCCACGGAGTGTGAACAGCCAAAAAAGCCTCCACGATGCTGGGCCCTAACACCCAGCGAGGCTCCGGGAGCTCGACTGAGAAACGAGAAACCCAGGAAGGAACACACCAGGATAGATGGTAAATAAACCTTTATTAGTCTGGCCAGACGGCACTCCCCGAGCCAGGTAGCTCAGAGAGGCAACTGCTCAGGGGCTGAGGTACTTTTTATAAGGTTTTTCTAAACAAAGAGTCAGGGAATTCATTGCTTATCTTATGCAGGAAATGTTCTAGGGTCACCTTTTGTCATACCAATTGCCCCTGGGTGGGCTGTTAACCAAGGTAGCAATTAGCATATCAAGAAGCACAGTCTGGCCTATTAGCATGGAGTCACTTTAGCCTATTCAAGTCTTACACTTTCAGGTGAAAGATATAGGTCTCCAAGGAATCCAGATAAACTGTAAGATACCAGCAGTATGAGAGACGTGGAGAGGGAAAGTTGAACAGAACTGTGGTTTTTAAAAATAAATGGAGTTGACTGGAGGTTTACAAGAATTCTTAGGTTCCAAATTTTGGAGGACAGAAAAGAGGGTTGAGAAAATGGAGGATGATGTCTCAAGAAGTCGTATCTCCCAACGCTTCTTCAGGAATATCCAAGATAAAGTTCCCTGGAGACTGGAGACAAGGGCCAGAGAATAGCTTAGGAAGCCCCCAACCCAGTCAAGGAGCTGATTTAATTCTTAAAATTAAGGGATCTTTCCCACCAACAAGATATGAGGCCCTTGTAGTATCTTCCTACTGGATTTTAGAAATTATTGACCAGGGCTGGGGATTTAGCTCAGTGGTTCTGCTGCTTGCCTCACAAGTGCAAGGAACCAAGTTCAAAAAAAAAAAAAAAAAAATTGTACTGACCAGAAATTCCCAAGTGACTCCCCTTCCTCCTCTTTCTGATGGACAAGAAGCCATTTTTTCCCAGTTCATCATAATATATAAGATATATATATATAGGATAAATAATTGGTCTTTTTAGTGCATTTGTTCTGACTGAAGTTTACTCATTTTGTTTCCTGCACAGCTCCTGTGGATATTTTAATTTTCTGCCCTTACAAGCTGCAAGAAACCATTTGGTGACATACATTCATTACATTCCTGAAAGCACATAGACTAACATTCATTCTCCTGCCTGGGGCTAATCCCTGAGTTGCATGGGTAACTTCACAAAGCCCAGCATGGCTCCCAGAGTCATCCTGTTGTCTCAGTCTGTCATGCTGGCCACCCTGTGGCTGATTAGCCTTTCTTTTTCCATTCTGTGGGCCCATTCATCAATTAGCTGTTCCTACAAGAGTCTCTGCCGGCGGGCCCTACTCTCAGGCAACAATATTGTCCTGAGGTGTGATCATCCCGGGGCACTCTGGTATTTCACCTCCATTCTAGGGAAGGCTGTTTTCCTCATCAGTTCAATACATAACACAAAGAACCTGCCTGGGGGCAGCCTGCTGTTGGTCAACCCTCAGCCTTCCCAGTCCGGCCTCTATAGCTGCCAGGACAATCACAATACCCTCACAGTGGAATATGAGATTGACTTCCAAGATGTCACCACATTGCACATTACACACAAAACCCTGGACCAACAGCCCCTGCAGAATGAGACCCTGATGCTAGGAGGCGAGGTGCTCATCTTCACCCAGTGGGAGCCCTGGCAGGACTGTAACCTCTGCGGGGTGCCGGGTGAGCGCAAGCGCCTGGGCTACTGCTACATTGAGGAGCCCGGAGAGAAACCCATGCCCTGCGGGCTCTATATGGGAGAGGAGAAGCTGGCACACAGCCGCTTGAGGCCTGAGCTGCAGGTAGAAGCCTGCCTTGTGCCCTATAACCCTGCTAAGGAAACCGACCAGCCATACTTCATCTTTGACATTTACCAGCTGGGCAAGTTGACTGACAGCATGTGGCTTACCTGCCCCTTGGCCTCCATCTACAGGTAACAGTGTTATACACCGCTAAGTAAGGTAAAAATATTCTAGGTGCTCAGACAGGCCTAGACAAAAGAGTCAGTGCAAAAGATGAAAACACATTGCAACCGTGCCCGGAGGCGCATCTGTGAGAGGCCAAGCCTCAAGGATGACCAGGCCTACATACCCCTCCAAGGGATAAGATAATCGGCATCATCTGCTCCAATAAAGTCTAGATAGACATCAGTCTCCTCAGTGGGTGACCAAGACTTCCTGATCTATCCCTTCCTACAAAAGTTCTTTGTTCTTTCCATGCACACTTGCTATGTGACCTGCCTCCCCATTGGATCAATATTACCTAAGTGGCTATGCTTGTTATCTTATTGGTTGATCATGGTTTTGACCCATGTTATACCCATCTAGTGATTTTCCTGTATAAAATTTCCTCTGTGAAGGGGGTCTGGAGCAAACCCACTTTGGGTCCCCTCCTATCTCTCAGGAGTTCTCTCTCTTTCTGAGATCTCAATAAAGTCTTCCTACTCGTAACTTAAATTTTTCTTTAAAATTCATTCTTCAGTTTTGGGGGACATGAACTCAGGTGTATCTGCCATCTAGCAGGTTGGGAATTTTATTATTTCCCCTATATCAACAGGGCCTTTGGCTCTCACCCAGCCTTTGACTCCTGTGTCCCCCCAGACTGGGGTTTCCCTCCTATAGAAAACCAGGCTCCTCCTCCAGCCCACCAGCCTTCATGGGCAGTGTGTGCAGGCGAGCTTGTCAGGATGTTCATTTGGCAAGAGTTCCTGATGCTGCCTCTCAGCTGGGCCTTGATCAGGTGATGTTTGGGACACTGTCATGACTAGAATGGCCTAGTCCCTGCTCACACAGTGCCCGGTATTCAGATGTAAAACCTAGAGACTGAGATACTTAGCCTCACATGTCAACATGGTGAGCCTAATGCCAACAGGGACACTAGTGTGATTTCCACTTCCTGATTGGGCCCTCATCTATATGGTCATGGTTAGTTGATTTTCTTTAAATTACTTCATTTTCTACTTTATTGATCTCTGACTTTCTTATTTCAGTTTTCTGTATTGGTTGAATTAACTTTGTTGTTCTTTTTCTAACTTCTTGAGATGCTTGCTAGATTACTAATTTTCATCCCTCCCCCTTAAGTATTTATGCTATGAATTTCCCTTATATACACAACTTTGCCTATAAGTTTTGATAAGTTATTTTTTATATTTAGTTAGTTATAAATACTTTCTACTTTCACTGGAAATTTCTCTTTTGACTCATTAGCTTAGTTAGATATTATATTGCATAAATTTTTGATATCTGGAGAAGTTCTTATTTTTCTGATATTATGTGCAGCTTGCTTCTGCTGACTAAAAAGTGTGATTCAGTTCTTTTAGCATGTACTGAGATTTCCTTTATGCCATAGAATATGCTTATCATAGGCAAATGTTTCATGTAAGTGTGAAAAGAATGTAGATTGTACAATTGTTGAAGTGTTCCATGTATTTGGATTCATTCATTTATTTATCATCTGGTTCAGTTCCCATTTTTTTCTTTTGGTACCGGGGATTGAATCAGGACCTTGTACTTGCGAGGGAGGTGTAGGGGTTCAGTTCTTCTCTAAGTTTGGGTTTCACGCTCCATCAGCTATTGAGAGATGTATATTAAAACCTCCAACTGTGACTGTGGACTTGTCTACTTCAACACTCAGGACTGAGTGCAGGCTGGCCTTGAACTCACTGTGTAGCCCAAGCTTGCTTCAGACTCTCAGTGGGTGAAACTCCTGTCTGTCTCCCAAGTGCTGGGAATATAGATGTGTGCTACCACTCTCAGCAAATGTCTGTTAATACTTTTGACTTTGCTGCATCTACTTTTTTGTTATTGATATAGCTGCCACACCATGTTTCCTTTGGTTAATACTGCACAATATTATTCCACGTTTTTACTTTCAACTTTTCTATATTCCTTTATTTAAGGTAAGACTAGGACTGAGGGTGTAGCTCAGGGGTAGAGCACTTAAGCTGGCATGCACAAGGTCCTGGTTTAGCTCAGTGGTTCCACTGCCTGCCTCGCAAGTTCAAAGTCCCAAGCTGGATCCCTGGTATATTTAAAAAAAAAAAAAATCGCCATCAGCAGCAGACAGATGAGGATGGGAGCTGCATGAAGCCATCGGCATGGGCCCCTCCCCCACCCAGGCCTCCTCACCACCAGAGCTGTGCAGGCCCTTCCAGTGACCCAAAACCACACCTCCACTCCCCTACACCCCCTCTGGCTTCCTGGCTACACCTGTCCCTCATCTACACTGCAAAGGCACAGCGGGTCTTAAAGTCCATTGCCCTGAGCTAGGGCAGAAGTGAATAATAGTAAGAGGAACTTACTCCTTCTAAGTCCCCATCTCGAAGGGTAAAGTTACTATATTGATCAGTTTATTCATTATAAACGTATTTTGGGCTAGTCTTAGATTTTGTTTTCTTTCATACGGTTAAAGGTGATAGATTAATAACAACCACAAAGTATCATTTTCTAAGCTGTGTTCGATTCTTTTGTTGTTGCTGGTTGTATCACTTGGGCTAGTGTGATTGATCTAATCAGTTATCTTTCCTGGTATAACAAAAATGAGATTGCCCCAGAGTTATTAGAGACTCAAATCCTAAAGATCAAGTATATCTGGAAGACACCTCCTTAAGGTTTCTAAAACAAGCAACAAAGATACTTACAATAAGTAATATCTAAGTATCAACCCAGGAATTAAACCAAGGACTATACTAACAACAATAATAGAAATGAAAAGACATTTAAACAAGACACAGTCTTGCAGCTTACCAAAGGCAAATTCTGGGGAAATGAGATGGAAAAGTCTGATAATCAACCACCTAGACAATCTGAACTGATAGCACCAGAAAAAAAGAAAAAAAAAAAAACAGGTGAATGAGGCTCCAGAAATATTCAAAACAGAAATACTTTCCCAGATAAAAGATATGATTAGAGACTCTAGAAAAGAAACAGATTAAAAAAAAAAAAAAAGAGTTCAGGACCATGATGGAAGCCATGAATTCTCAGTGTAGGAAAGAAATGGAAACCATGAAGGCCCAACATAAGAAAGAAATGGAATCCATGAAACGGATTCAAACTGATATCCAGGAGATTAAAAACTCTCTTAAAAGTATACATCACAGACTAATCCAATCTGAAGACAGAATATCAGATGTAGAAGATAGGATGGCAGTCAGTGACCATGAAAAGAGAAATCTCTTAAAAATAGTAAGGGACCATGAGAAATCAATCCAGCAGCTCCTAGATGATGTAAAGAAGAATAATAAAAGATTAATAGGAGCCCACAAAAAAGCAGGAGAAAGCACAAATAACACAAAAAAACTGTTCACAAAATTAATGATAGAAAACTTCCCAAACAGAGCAAAAGAACTTGACATACAGGCATACAGGATTCCAACTAGTTATAATAAAATAAAATCTACACTTAGACATATAATAATCAAAATCCTGGAAACCCAGCAGAAGTACAAAATACTACAATCAGTTAGAGAAAAGAAACAAATTACATGCAAAGGAAAGCCCATCAGAATCACAACAGACTTTTCAACATAATCCCACAAGTCAAGGAGAGCCTGGAGTGAGGTATTTCAAACTTTAAAAGAAAACAACCTCCAACCTAGGTTGTTGTATCCTGCAAAACTATCTTTCAAAATTGTTGGAGAAGTAAGATATTTTCATGACAAAGAACACCTGAGAAACTTCATAAATACCAAACCAGCATTCCAAGCAATTTTTTAAAAATATCCTAGAAAAAGACAGTGAAGGTCACAACTCCATGAGGCCCAACAGAGCAAATCCAATAGGCGAGAATTTAAAGGGAGAGGGAGAAAAATAAAGAAGAACCAACAACAGGAAAATAACATGACAGTGATAAGTCAATACATATCAGTTATAACCATCAATGTCAATGGCCTCAATTCACCAATCAAAAGAAATAGACTGGCAGAATGGATTAAGAAGCAAATCCAACAATATGCTGTATACAAGAAACACACCTACTTGAAAAAGAAACTCATAGACTGAAAGTAAAAGGATGGAAAACAGTTCTCCATGCATCAGGAACCCGGAAAAAAGCAGGGGTAGCTATCTTGTTTGCAGACAAAGTGAATCTCAAACCAAAACTAAGAGAGACAAAGAAGGTCACTACATCCTTCTAAAGGGAGCAAGCCAAGAGGAAGAGATGACAATAATAAACATATGTGCACCAAACACTAATGCCTCCAACTATACAAAATAAATATTAAGGGACATGAAACACTAAGCCCTAATACATTTGTAGTTGGGGACCTCAACACCCCATTGTCACAAATAGACAGATCATCTAGACTAAAAATCAATAATGAAATACTAGGACTGAACCAAGCTTTTGAACAAATGGACTTAATAGATGTCTACAGAATGTTCCACCCCACAAAATCAGAATATACATTCTTTTTGGCTGCACACATGTCATTTTCCAAAATAGACCACATGTTAGCTCATAGAACTTGTTTAAATAAATGCAAAGGAATTGAATTTATCCCAGGTATATTATCAGACCATAATGCAATTAAACTGGGGATCAATATCATAAGAAACCATAAGAACTTCACAAACACATAGAAATTGAATAACACTCTCCTGAACAACCAATGGTCACAGCAGAAATTAAAGAAGTTAGACAGGTTTTACAACATAATGACAGTGCCAGTATAACATACAGGAATCTATGGGATATAATGAGACAGTTTTACATGGGAAATTCATAGCAGTGAATGCCCACACTAGGAAAAACAGTGAGCTCAAATAAATAACCGAATGGTGAATCTTAAGCTCCTAGAAAAGAAAAGCAAGAGAAACCCAAAGCTCAAACAAGGGAGGAAGTTATAAAGATCAGAGCAGAAATCAATGCAATGGAGCCTAAGAGAATGATACAAAAAAAATCAATGAATCGAAGAGTTGGTTTTTCAAAAGAATAACTAAAACTGATAAACCCTTAGCCAACCTTATCCAAAAGAAAAGCAAAGGCTCAAATTCATGCAATCAGTATGAAACCAGTTCAAATCAAATTAATAAAATCAGTATGGAGAGACTTAAAAAAAAACAGGATTAGAAGTCCCATTTGACCCAGCTATTCCTCTGCTGGGTAACTTCCCAAAAGAATTAAAAGAATCATACCACAGAGATATAGCTCACCCATATTTATAAGCAGCACAGTTTGTAACAGCTAAAATTTAGAAACAGCCCAATTGCCCATCAACTGGAGACTGGATAAAGAAGCTGTAGTTTTTTTTATATAAAATGTAGTACTACTCAGCCATAAAGAATGAGAAACTAGAAATATTTATAGCTAAGTGGATGCACATTGAGGCCATACTCTTAAGTGAAATTCGTAAGTCACACACATGTAAATACTGAATAGTTTTTCTGGTGTAAAAAACTAAAAGTGTAAATAAGGATCAAAATGTCTAAGTGATATTGTGTAATATGAAGAAAAGGTCTAAAAGAGTAGAGGAAGTGGGAGGGATAGGGGAAAGGAAAAAAGGGAAAAGAAAAAATGTGAGAAAAGGAAAAGCACAGAAAAAATGTTTGTTTTTTAATTTAATTTATTGGTACATTCTAGGTAGACAGTACAGTTACATTCATTACTGGGATCTTGTACCTTTACATGCCAGGTCTTGGCTCTCATTTTTTCCCCTTGTCCCCACCCTCCCTTCACCCTCCCTTCCCCTCCCCCCTTCAAACACTTTAATTCCATTTTTACATTTTCTCATATTTTTTTCCTTTTCCCTTATTCCCCCTTCCCTATCCTTCTCACTGTCCCTACACCTTTGGTCCTTTTCTTCCAATTTGCTAAGTGTCCCATTAGGATCTTGTGTACTATTATAGTTTTTCACACCAGAGATACTATTCAGTATTTGCATATGTGTGCCTTATTTATTTCACTTAGAAGTATATCCTCAAAATGTACCCATTTAACTATGAATGAATCTACTTTCTCATTCTTTATGGCTGAGTAGTATTCCATTTTGTGGAAAAACCACATCTTCTTCATCCAGTTTCCAATTGATGGGCAGATGGGCTATTTCCAAGTTTTAGCTATTACAAACTGTGCCATTACATGGGTGTGCATATATCACTGTGGTATGATTCTTTCACTTCTTTTGGAAAGATACCCAACAGAGGGATGGCTGAGTCAAATGGAACCTCTAATCCTAGTTCTTTGAGGTATCTCCATATTGACTTCCACAGTGGTTGCACCAGTCTACACTCTCACCAACAATGGAGAAGGGTTCCTTTCTCCCCACAACCCCGCCAACATTTGTTATTGTGTGATTTCTTGATAGCAGTCATTCTTTGTGGGGTGAGGTGAAATCTCAGTGCTGTTTTCATCTGCATCTCTTGAATGACCAATGATGTGGAGCATTTTTTCATATATTTACTTGCTGCTTTTATTTATTGGTCTGAGAAATGTCTGTTCATTTCAGATGCCCACTTTAGAATTGGGTCTTTATATTTGTGGGGGCTGGTTGTATTGAGTTCTTCATATATTTTGGATAATAGTCCTTTGTCTGAGGAGCAACTGGTAAAAAGTTTTTCCCACATTGTAGGTAGTTCTGTTGATGTTTTCTTTTGCAGTGCAGAAGCTTTTTAATAAGATGAGATCCCAGTAGTTGATTCTTTCTGCTAGTTCCCGTGCTACTGAGGATTTATTCATAAAGTCTTTTCCTATGCCAGTGTCTTCCAGAGTTCTGCCTAATTTATCTTCCAGCAAGTTTAGTATTTTTGTTTTTATGTTTAGATCTTTAATCCACTTGGATTTTATTTAGTGCATGGTGACAGATAAGGGTCTAATTTTAATCTTTTGCAGGTTGAGATTCAGTTTTTCCAACATCATTTATTAAAGAGGCTATCTTTCCTCCAGTGGGGACTGGCAGCTCCTTTGTCAAAGATGAGGTAGCTGAGTGCATCTGGAGTTGTTTTTTGTGTCTTCCAATCTGTTCCCCTGATCCCCAGGTCTGCTTCTCTGTCAGTACCATGCTGTTTTTATCACAGTGACTTTGTAGTATAGTTTCAAATTGGGAATTGTTATACCCACTGCCATGCGTCTGTTGCCTAGTATGGCTTTTGCTATTCTAGGTCTCTTACGGTTCCAAATGAATTTTTGAATTCTTCTTTCTAGTTCTGTGAAGTATAGTGTTGGGATTTCAATTGGTATTGCATTGAATCTGTATAGCAGTTTTGGTAGTATGGCCATTTTCACCATGTTGATTCTTCCTACCCAGGAGCAGGGGACATCTTTCCATTTTCTTAAATCCTCCTCAATCTCTTTTTTCAGAGTGCTATAGTTTTCAGTGTAGAGATCTTTTGCTTCTTTTGTTAGGTTGATTCCCAGATACTTCATTTTTGGGGGGTGCTATTGTGAAAGGAATTGGGAAACAATGTTTTTGTACACAGGTGGAGGTAAACAGGTGTAAAGGTGGAGGGGCTGAAGGGAGGGCTGAGGAATGGGGAAAAATAAGAACCAAGATAAGTCTTGTAAAGATACAGGATCCCAATGATGAATGTAACAATTGTATACCTAAAATGCACCAATAAGCAATAAATTTTTTAAAAAGAATAATGTATTTTAAGTGGTATATATTTAGATTTTTGTTTCGGAGTTAAGTATGAAAATCTTTCTATCTTAATTGAACTATTTAGTTCATTTTTATTTAGTGTAATTACACATATATATGGGTTTCAACCTACCATCTCCCTATTTGCTTTGGACCTGTCCTGTCATTTTGTTGCTTTTGGTTTCATTAAGTGTTTATTATTATTTTTGTTGTTGTTGTTCCATTTCTTCCTCTTTTAGCTTATTTGACTTGCACTCCCTTATTTTCTACTCTATAAATTATGATGTTGGTTCTCTACTCCTTAGAATATCAATTTGTACCAGAAGTGTTCCCACATGATGCAGAAACTTTATAACCCTGTAGCTCCATTTTTTCCTCTTCTGTGATGCTTTTGTGCTCAAGTATTTTAAATTTTATGTTCGTTTTAAACTCCCAAGAAATTCTCCTTACATTATTATTGTATTAATTTAGTTTTATACTTAAACTTACTCTTCTGGTGCTTTTCATTTTTCCATTACATTGTATCCATTTGGGATCATTTTCCTGCAGCCAGGGGAGTTTCCTTTTGTATTACTTTAGTGTGCTCTGCCACGCTGAATTTTCTAGCTTTTCACTTGGAAACACACATGAAAATTTCCCTTCACCAATCAAGAATGTTTTACTGTAGTATACAATTCACGATTGGGACTTATCTTCTTTTAGTGCTTAGAAGCTGTCACGCTATTGTCTTTTAGCTTCCATTATCTCTATTTAAAAATCCCCTGTTCATCACTTTGAAAATAACTTTTTCTCCTCTGGAATGTTAAAGATACCTTCTTGCCTTCTTTGGTTTTCAGCAGTATTTTCCTGTAATATACCTAGGAATGGTTTTCTTTATGCACATTCTGGGTGGGATTCAAAGATCTTTATCTTGTAGTTTGATTTTTTTTTTGTAAGTATTTTGTTGTGTTGTGTTGTGTTGTGTTTCAGGTTTTTTGAGACAGGGTCTCACTATGTAGTTCAGGCTGCTCTGGAACTCACTGTGTAGCCCCAGGCTGGTCTCGAACTCACAGGGATCCTCTTGCCTTAGCCTCCAGAGTGCTGGATTACAGGTGTGCACCACCACACCTGGCTGATTTTTTGTAAGTTTTGAAGGTTTTGTTTTGTTTTGGTTTTGGGTTTTTTTGTTTTTTGTTTTTTGTTTTTTTGGTTTTTTGAGACAGGTTCTCACTATGTAGTTGAGACTGACCTGGAACTCACTATGTAGTTCAGGCTGGTCTCGAACTCACAGTGATCCTCCTGCCTCAGTCTCCCGAGTGCTGGGATTACAGGTGTGAGCCACCACGCTTGGCAGTTTTAAAGGTTTCAGTGAGTTATCTTTTTATATATTGATTTTAGTCTTGTTTCTTCTTTTCTTCTGAGGCTCCATTTACATGTATGTGAAAATTTTTCACCATCTCTCATATACCTGCTTCACACTCTTTTGTGTTTTCTTTACTTCTGCCTTTTTTTTTCTTTTTTTTTTTTTTTTGTACCTGGAATCAAACTCAGGACCTTGCGCTTGCCGGGAAGGCACTGTGCCACTGACCTAAATCCCCAGCCCTTTTACTTTTGCCCTAGCATGCTCCAATAAAGGTATCTTTTCTACTGCCCTATCTTTCATTTCACTAACCCTCTGTCCTTTTATAGCTAAAAAATACATTGTTATTCCTTCCAGTGAATTCTTAATTTAATACATTTGTTATTTAATTTAGGTTTTCCATTTTATTTTTCTTCTGTAAAGGTTCAAACTTCTTGTCATCATTCTCAGCCACATTCATCAAAATTCTCTTTTTTCATGTGTGGGTTAGGGATTGAACTCTGAGGATCCCATGCACTAACCTTGTGCTCAATCACCAGACCCCATCATACTTACCTTAAAATCTACAGGTTTTTTGTTTTGTTTTGGTTTGGTTTTGGTACTAGGGATCAAACTCGGGTCGTTGCACTTGCAAGGCAGGTGGCAGCGCCACTGAGCTAAATCCCCAGCCCCTACAGTTGTTATTAATGAGAGTGTTGGTCTGGATTATAGCAATAAACAGAAGTCTTGCCTACATTGTTTCAAGACTATCAGGGAATGTGGATTCTCGCATGCAGTCTCTTGGATCCATATGTTGGTCCCTAATTTAAATATTCTAAAAGTATTCATGGGGGGGCCAATCAAAATATTCCTTCAGGTCAGATCCAGCCAACCTGTCACTTCCCACCTACATGAAATAAAAGTTGGAAGTAGGTTTTCTCACAGCCTCACCTTCATTCCTGTCTTTCTAGAACAGACTGTCTAGGCTGAAAGAGAGACAGAGAGGAGATAGAGGGAAAACATCAGAGGCACTGACCTCATCGTGTCTTAGATAGTGGGGATTCTTAGGGTCCCGGGATGCAGACAAAAACCCTAGATGGTTGTGTAGATCGGAGACCATCGAGGACACAGTTCAGGGAGACTGGCCAAATGCAGCCTGCAGTGGTCCCCACTCAGGGCAGACATGACGGAGAGCCTCCAGACTGAAGGAGCCAGGTAGATGAACAGCAAAGACCCAGCTGAATCTCTGAGCCCACCACCCCTCCTTTGTCCTCTCCTCTTTCATCGCTCTGACTTCTGTGCTCTTCAGACTCCTGAGCAAGGCAGCCACGAGACTACTTGTGGCAGTCCTTGCAGGTGCATGGGGAGCCTCACTTCCTCTGAGGGTTCCAGACAGCTGGGCCACCTGCCACCAAGCAGCTCTAACCCACACACCACTCTCTTTTTCTATCCCGTTCCCTGCTGCTTTTCTCTTGAGCAGTTATCTCTACAGGTGACCTGCCTATCTGAGGGCTCCCGATTTATGGATCTGCCTACTCCCTGGCATCTCTCTGTCACTCCAAAAGCCATGGCCACAGCTCATTCAGCACCATTTGCAGACTGGTGCCGGGTAGTGGAAAACCAGAGTCCTCCGATGTGCCTGCTCCCAGCAGAGGTCAAACAAACAAGACTGCTTTTCTTGGTCCAGTGCTCATGCTGTTCAGCTCTCATGATGTTCAAAAGCAACCTTTTTGTGACCTATTAACAGTTTTGGAGGGACAGGGCTGGGGATCGAACCCAAGGCCTTCACACTGACCTCCACCCCCAGCTCAGAGCTAACTCCCTAGGTTGACCAAGTGGGCCTCAAGCTTGTCATCCTCTTGCCTCAGCCTACCGGAGTGCTGGTATCGCGTGAGTCCACTGGCACGCCAGGGTCTTTTGGGGTCTATTCTTTGGTTTCACAGTGGTGTGCTTTTGTTGTCCAAAATGGCTCCCAAGCAGTGTGAGAGAGCTGTGGTATTTGTGCTTGGCAGAAAAATTAAGGAAGGTGGTCAGCTTGTTACAAAACAAAAGGGGCCAACGCCCTCACAGCCCATGCAGCAGATTGCTGCTCATCTCACTGCGGAGACCTGAGGCCCGAGCTCATGGTGACCTCACAAATGTCTTTACTGGTGCCCAGTTCACTGCCACCGTGCCAGTCACCATGCTGAGCACCCTGTGGCTGCTTCTCAGCCTTTCTGTGCCGATTCTGGGCTTATACCCTTTTGTCAGCTGTCCCGAGGGCCACAAATGTCAGCTGGCCCTGCTGTCTAACAATGACATCCTCCTTGAGTGCCCCTTGTCTCGGGCACACTGGAACTACTCCTTTTTCATAAGCAAAAAAAATGGCGCCATTAACTCCATGGCCTCCAACATGGAAATAACATCGGGCGGCGATCTTGCCATTAGCAACCCCCTGCCGTCCCAGACAGGCCTCTACCACTGCTGGGAGGAAAACAGCAGCCACGTGACCCAGTTCGAGATTGACTTCCAGGACGTCCGCTCCCTGCACATTACACACAACAGCCTGGAGGAGAAGCCCTTGCAGAACGAAAGCCTGCATGTGGGCAGCGCTCAGCTCATCTTCACCCGGTGGGAGCCCTGGCAGGACTGTAACCGCTGCGGAGTGCCCGGCGAGCGCAAGCGCCTGGGCTACTGCTACATTGAGGAGCTGCTGGATGATCCCATGCCTTGTGGGCTCTACCTGGCGGAGTCCCCATCTTGGTCCTCCCGCTTGAGGCCTGAGCTTCAGGTAGAAGCCTGCTTCGTGGAGTGCAGTGACGAGCCATTTGCCCAGCTGGGCTATGTCATCTTTGACAGCTTCCAGTTTAATGAGGAGTTGGAATCTTTGTCACTCCTCTGCCCCTTAGCATCCATCTACAGGTGATGAGCCCTGGGTACCACCCCTGCCCCTGTCCCCAATCCAGCTGGTCCAGGGAGAGCCTGGGCATGGTGGGGGTTCTGTTCAGGCACCCCACAAGCTCTTTTGGTCCTGCCAGTAGTGTCAGGCCTCTCTTTCAGGGAGCCCAATGTCCAAGGTGGAGATAGCCAGGGTGGTCAGAGCTGGAACAGGAAGAGCTCGAGCGGAGCGATGGGATGTGGTGGGATAGCCCCCAAATCAGGTCCCGAGAGATCATTGCCTCATCTGGAAGGGTCTGAAAGGCCCTGGGGGAAAGGACCCCAGAACTGTTCCAGGGCCCTGCCTGTCACAGCACACACTCATATGCTTTTCTCCTGCGTGGATCCTCTGGGAGATCTCCCCTTCACCTCCTCTTCCTACCATTTCCCCTGCCCCACTAGGTACAGTAGCCAGGGCCTGGACAAACTGCCACTGTGAAAAGCAACCTCACTGCCCCACCTCACCCTCCCTGCCCCTGGTGCTGTGGACTCAGAAGAGACCCATTTTATAGAAGGGGAAATGGTGGTTCTGAGGGTATAGTCCTTGTCCGAGGGACCAAGGCAGGAAGTGGCAGTTCAGACCCTGTATACCATGTACCTGATCATAGGCACTCTTACCCTTCCCTAGATGCCCACGAAGGCCTTTCTTGCGTGGAACACTGGTAAGATGGAGCCCGGGTAACCTCTGGAGCCCTGCAGCTGCACACGCTGTAAAATCTGGCTCCCCTTCCTCTACTGGGTTTCCTTCTTGTGTACCCCAGGTGTGAACCCGAGGTGTCGATGTAGCCGTGCTCCCTCTCCTGTGCTGGGGGAGCCCTTCCTTGCCTCTTCCTGGCTTCTGTAGTGGTGGGGCACCCTGGACCTTCTTTCTTCGGCTTGTGGCTGCCTCCCTCTTCGCTCTGTCTCCATCCTATCACTTGGTTGCCTTCCCCATGTCCTCACCTCTCGATAGCCTCTCCGTCTCCCTTAAGCCACTGGTCATATTGCTTCGAGGGCCACCTATTCTCTTAGCACCTCATTCTAACCTAGTTCTACCTGCAACAACCCAATTTCCAAATCAGGGTCCATCCTGAGGTTCTGGGGAAGACATGAATTAGAGGGGGCCACTTCCCAACTCGCTCACCATGGCCTCTTGGGGTCATCGTGGTTTAAGAGGGCGAGTAAGGCCGGGGATTTAGCTCAGTGGTTCCTCTGTCTGCCTCATAAGTGTAAGGTCCAGAGTTCAATACCTGGTACCAAAAAAAAAAAAAAAAAAGCCCGGTCTGACACCAGGCTTTATGTAGGGATCAGCTGCTGCTTCTGTGATTTTTTGGCCTTATCCCAATGTTAGCTGGTAAGAACCACCTCTGTTCTGTGACCATGCTAGGTACACTGTGCGCTCAACTCATTTATTGTCACATTTTCCCTGCCTGTCTATATGCCCAGCACTGTTCTAAATACATGGACACAGTGAAGGACAGAAATGACTAGCACTACTGCCCTCAGGGAGAAATAAAATGTATTTTAGGTGTTTTTTTTTTTTTTGGTTTGATACCAGGGATTGAACATAGGGCCTTGTGCTTGCCAGGCAGACGCAGTGCCACTGAGCTATATCCCCAGTTAAAATGTATTTTAGATGATGATGAAGGCTAACAGGAGTAAAGAACATTAAAATTGTAAATAGGCATGTCAGGGGTGGCCTCCCTGAGAAAGCCATTTGGGGCAAGAATGAAAGGTGGTGGAGAGCTGTGTATACTGAGGGAACAGCATTGCAGGCAGAGGGAACAGCCAGACCAGAGGCCCCAAGGCAGGGCTGTGTCCAGCATGTTGGAGAGCCATCTAGGACACCAGTATGGCTGGGCAGGGCAAACAAGGGGAATGGAGCAGGTGAGGCCAGACAGGAAAACAGGCCAGCCCATCACTTAGGAACTGTTCTTTCTCATTCCTCCAACAGGTTAGTGGGGAGGTAGGTACAATCATTACCCTCTTCCTCCAGGTAAGAAGCTGGAGGCCTCAGCCCAGGTCACAACTGGTGACGAAGACCATGGCAGGGAGCTATGCAGTCCCCACCCGGCCCTGCTAAATACCAGCTGGGCAAAGGGGCCACCATATCCACCTCTTTTCTCATGCCATTCCCCTTTCTCCTTGAGACCCTGTGACTGACTTTGTCTCCCTTGCAGGCCCATCAGCTGGGAGGCTAACAAAATCCCCTTGACCTGGCAGAACGAGCTCTCAGGCAAGAGCTACAACAGCACCCTGAACCTGGCCACTGGCGGCCAGCAGCTGCAGATCTTCCAGCCGGCCATTTACAGGTGCTTCGTAGAACAGGAGTTAGTAGCCCAGTTCAACCCCATGGCCACCCTGGAGTTGCTGGCTCCTCCGAAGAGAGAAAACAAGACCCAGGCCCTGCCCAGGAAGGCAGACCTCGTTCCTCTGAAGTTGAAGCTGGTGCTGCTCATGGGCATAGCCCTGGCCTTGGGACTGCTGCTGTTCAACACCCTCTGCTCTGCCCCAGGCAAAAGCAGAAAACAGATGCTGCTGGCAAAATAAAATGAGCCCTTGGGGTCCCAGGACCTGGCCTCCTCCCCTTATTACCTCCCTTGTCCCTCCTGTGGCTCCTGATCCTTGGCGGTGCCACATTGCCCTGTCAAATGTTGCTTATCTGACCTGGGGGGGATAGCCGAAGGTGACAGAGCCCTTCCTGTTTCAACTCTGGTCTACTCAGGCTCTGGTAATTCTCACTGCATAGAAGAGGAAACTGAGTCAAGGCTGGCTAGTTGCTGGAAGGTGGGCCTTCAGTTCAAACCAGCTGGTGGCTCAGGCCTGGGCCCCCTAAGGAGGGAGAGGGAGAGGCCGTCCACAGAATGAGTCTGAATGGGGTCAGTGGTAGCCTCCTCCCTCACCCCCGCCTCCTAAGTAAAGACATGTTTGTGGATGTTTGTATGTGTGCAGATGTTTGAAGCTCCAGCCCCACCCAGGTCTGCATGGGGGCCCCTGCCTTCCTCTGCTTGTCCCTGCCCCACTCTTCTGCCCCTGTGCTGAGACCTTCAGGCCCAGCCATAGCTCCCCAAGTTGGGCCCAGGGTGGCCTGGACATCTGTCGCCCTTCCCTGCTTTTGTGGGGGAAGAAGCCCTGTCAGACTCTCCACAGAGAAAGTCGCCTGGTCTCTCTCAGCTGATCCCCCACCAGGCCTTGCTGTTCCCAGAAATGACACACACTGTTCAGCAGAGTGTAAGAGTGAGGAATGAAATATTAATGCCTTTTAAAATTCATTGCCCTACATTTCCACTGTGAAGCAATGACAGGACAGATGGGAAACTCTCCCAGAGCAAAACCGGGCCCTGGAGGACAGGGCAGAGCACGTCTCCCTGGGCCCTGAGGCCCAGGGACTCAAGGGTTCCTGCAGAATGAGGGAGCATTCCCTGAGAATTAATGGGGGCTCCCTGGAAAGCAGAGGCCGGAATACCAGCGATAGGTGTGGTAAATGTTGGGCCTCCTGATGCCGCACCCTCCCATCCTACTGCTGTCCCTGTGAGCCTCATTTTGCAGTTGGGATCATCAAGGCACAGGAGGCACAAACAACCTGCCTGAGAAAGGATCGGTGATGGAATGGAAAGGGGAGCTCTCTGTCCCCTTCTGCTCCCAGCTCCCTCCCACCTGTGTCCTGCACCCACTTCCCCTGACCCCAGTTAGGGGGGCCGGAGGTGGAACCGTGAGAGGCAAGGACTCGCACCTCCCGGGCTGGTCCACACAGCTCTGGACCTCTCAGGACCCACAGCTGAAGCTCTCTGCCAAGCTGTGGCGGCGGCCTCGAAGGTGACCCCGGTGACTTCCCACCTCCTGGTGTCCACACCTTTGTGTCACCCCCTCCGCTTCAGTGTGGACTAGACCTGTGACTCTGCTCCTAACCAGCAGCGTATGGCAATGGTGTCGAGCAGATTAGAGCAGTTGTGCCGGTGTGATGACATGAGCAGCTCCTATTGTTTGGATAAGTGTCCCCAAAGGCCCCTGTGTTAAGAGCTTAGTCCCCAAGCCATGAGTCTCTTCAAACTAGAACCTTTAGGAGGTAGGGTCTAATGGCAGTTAAGTCATTGAGGGTGTGTCTTTGAAAGAGATATTGGGACCTGACTCTCTTCTGTCTCTGTTGAGTTATTTTTGCTTCCTGGACACCACGATGTGAGCCTATTGCTGCACCAAGGGCTCCTGCCTCGGTGCAACTGAACCAACCAACTGGCCAAGGACTGATGCCTCTGAAACTGTGAGCCTTTCCTCCCTGTAGCTTGATTATGTCAAGTATTTTCTTACAGTAACAAAAAGTCAATGCAGCAGCCATGATAAGAAAGCCCACATGGCCAGGATCTGTTGGCTATAGAGACTCCTATAGAAGCTGAAAGTGACCCCTGGGACCCAAGGATTGCCTCCGGTGGAGAGCCAGCAAATGTCCCAGAGCCTCAGTCACACAACCAGAAGGAAGCGGAAGTAAATGTGCCGACAAACAGTGGAGCTCGGGAACAGGCTCTCCTTCTAGGTGAACCTTCAGATGAAAATGAAGCTCTGTCAACACCTTGGCTGCGGTCTTGTGAGACCTGGCAGGGACCCAGGCATGCCTGCCTGCACTCCTACCCTCAGGCACTGTGGGGTTGTAAAAGGGTGCTGTCTTAAAGGTGGCAATTTTCTGTGCAGGAGCAGATAATTTATCATAGTCTGAAGGGACCGTGACAGCCAGACCCTATGCTGAGCACTTCAGGATCATGAGCTCACAGTATATTTATGACCATCCCAGATGACTCCTGTTTTTCATAGGAGGAGACCGAGGCCCAAAGAGGTGACTTCATTTGCTCATATATACAAAGTTAATGTGTCAGTTATGGCAGCAGAGTAAATATTCCTGGAATCAAGAGCTTTTAAATAAACACTACTGTTTATAAGTCTCCAAATTGGCTGGGCAATTCTGACCTCAGCTGGAACAGTTCATGCTTTGCGGATCAGCTGCGAGTTGGAGTTGGCTCTGCTGATCTCGGCTGAGACTCACTTACTTGGGAGTCAGCTCCCTGTAGGTTGGACTAGATGTCCACGGATGGGGAGAGTGACATCTCCTCCACGTGGTCACTCTTACTCCATCAGCCAACCCAGGCTTGTCCACAAGGGGGTAGCAGGGATCCAAGAAAAAAGCAGAAGTTGCAAGGCCCGGTGAGGCCCAGCCCCAAAACTGGCACACTTTCTCCAGGGACTAGGCCGGGGAGGCCTCTGTGTGCTGTGTGACCTGAAGGTCAAGAAGCCACCCCAAACACGGCAGCTAAAAATCAACATTGCTGCCAGACAGGGATTTAGCTCAGTGATTCCGCCACCCTCCTTGCAAGCACAAGGTCCAAG
>NW_022900931.1:55136965-55163049 GCF_012274545.1 Fukomys damarensis
AAGCAAAAAAAAAAAAAAAAAAAAAAAAAAAAAAAATTGCTGTATTTCTCTTTCCATTCTGGGGGTTGACAATGCAGACTTTGCCCAGCTGGGTAGTTCTTCTGGTCATGCTGGGCCCCTCAAGCATCTGTGGTCATCTCAGGGTGGTTGAAGGGCTCTGCGTCAGGGGACTGCATGGCAGGTGGCAGGGAGCCTCCAGTCTCCCACCCACCAGCAGGCACAATATGGCGTCACTGGTTGGCCCAGGAGGCCACTGCTACAGTTGGCCTGCTCATCTGGAGCTGTGTCCCACCTCTTCCCTTCCCTAGCATCCCCTGCCTCCTTATATACATTCCCCATACATTATTTGAGTCCCACCCCGCTCCAGTAACCCTCTGTGTTGGTCAAGATGCATTTGGCTACAAGTAACAGAAACCCAAGCAAAGCATTTAAATTGAGAAAGGGTTTGTGGACTCTTGGAATGGAGAGATTCAGCAGCAGTTCTGCTCTAGGCACAGTTGGATCCAGATGTTCACACAATGTCCTTCAAAGTTGTCTTCCTCCACCTTTCAGCTCCGCCTTTTTCCTCAATTGCCTGAATTCTCCAGCAGATGCTTCTCAATGGGAACGATGAGATAGACAAACAGTAGACACCTAGACAGAGACTTAAATAAACCAAAATGGGGCCTAGAAAAGTTATAACAAGAAGAAAAGGAGGTTGGTTCACTGAGGTCTTCCCTGGGAAGCTGTAGGGCTAGAGAAACCTGTTCTAACATTGGAGGCTGAGCTAAAAATGGCAACCACATCGTTTCAAAGGGCAAGGGTCTGTCCTTTGCGATGAGGCCTGAGAAGCTGGAGTACAAGGAAAGTCTACTCCTCCTGATGTCAGAGCCTAGCCAAAAGCAGCAACCACACTTTTTCCTGGTCTCGTCTTCTTGTGCTCACCAACACAAGCCCACAGAGTGTACACGAACCCCTACCTAAACCTGGCTGCCGCCTCGGATCCTCTCTGGGAGCCTCTCTTAGTTAGCAAGAGCTTTCAGCTTGTTCTTTCTATTGACCTATACTTAGTTTGTTTCCCACCGCTTTGGCCCTGGACCTCAACCTTCAACATCTCCAGGACAGGAGCCCAGAGAGAAGACGGCCGTGGTTACACCTAGAGAAGACAAACTGGCCTCCAGCAGTTTCAGCGTACTTCATAGCAGCCTAGCGACCTCCGCAGAAAGAAAGCACTTTTTAAAAATGGAGTTAGGGACACAACTCAAGGCCTTGTGCATACTTGGCAGGCACTCCACTATGAGGCTCTACCGTCAGCCCCAAGCTCAACCTTCTTATAGCAGCAGTATTTTCAGTGTGGCAAAAATAACAATATTCACTGTGTGCTGACACTGTTCCAAGTACTCGGCAGGTGTTAACTTATTCTCATCAGCCTCTACTAGGTATAAATAAGAAACACTCCCATTTTACAGATGAGGAAACTAAGGCATAGAGAGATTAAGCCCATGATTAAGATTACGTTGATTGTAAGTGGCAGGACTGAGAGTTGCTTGCTTCTGACCACCACCGAGTTCTAGTAGAAAAACAGCACTAGAAGCAAACCCTCATTAGGAGGAGATACTCGACTCCATTCGGCATGTCAGGAAATTACTGTCATCACTGTCTTAAGTACTTTCCCATAGCTGGGACAAAATACCCAATACCCACAACTTAAAGGAGGACAGGATTTTTTTGGCTCATGGATAGAACCCATACTTGGCCACCTCCAGGGCAGAAACAGCACAGCGGGAGGGAAAGCTGCTTCCATCAGAGCAGCCAGGAAGCAAAGAGTGAAGGGAGGAGCCTGGGAGGGAGCAATTCACTTCCAGGTCACACCCCCATGACCCCCTCTTCTGACCAGACCCCACCTCCCGCAGGCCAAGCTGTACCGCTGCATGAGCCAGTCACCTTCCGTAACCCCTGCCTGTGAGCCTATGAGGCCTCTGGGGGGCATTCTTGATCTGCATTGTGACAGTCACCATCCGTTCAATTCCTCCTGCAAACCAGTGAGGTGGGCACCGTCGTTGTCTATATTTCACAGATGGGGAAACTGAGGTCACATACAGGGCAGCTGGGCCTTGGAGTCAGGCGATAGGTGTGGAATCTGCATCTGCTTTCTCCACGTCCCACTCCTCAGCCAGGAGCAGAGCCAGCCTCAGAAAACTTCATGGCGTAAATGGGAGAAGGGTCCCCAGGACAGGAGAGCCCAAGGCTCTAGTGAGTCCTGTGTCCGCCTCTCCCTCTGTCCTCCGTCACCACTGGCACAGCCTTCCCAGAACCATCCGTAGACAGACTGATCCAAGGCAGGATGGGCCGGAAGGGTGAAGCCAGGCAACCAGGTCGGTGGCTGGGCCTGAGTCACCCGGCAGAGCTGGCCAGGCGTGGCCCTGAGCCAAGGAGGCGTGGGGTGGGAGAGCCGGCAGCTGCTTCAGGGCAGCGGAGGTTCCTTTGGAGTCTTGGTTCACGCACTTGCACATGATCGTGACCTTGACTCCCAGCAGAGCTCCTGCAAAACAGTCCTTGCCCACCACCCTGACAGGAAACCTGGGCAAGACTCCAAGTCATATTTAACACATTTATGAGAAACCGACACGTGGCTATTTCTAGCGTCGGGGTTTGTCTGCCAAGGGCAGACTGGGTAAACAGAATGGCATCGTACAAGTGGAGAGCCACCTGCTCCTCACAAAGGCAGCAATTCAGCTCCGTCAGGATCTCATGCCGACCTGTGGGTGGGGCGTGCTCGACCGCGTTCCACGGTGGGGAAACTGAGGCTTGGAGACAGAGGGTGAGTTACTCATAGCCTCACGGTCAGAACACGTTGGGGCTGGGAATAGAATCCAGGGGGCTCTGAGCTGGCAAACTGCCCACCTGCACATTTTCTACCCTGGCATCAACTCCTTTAGGGACTAAACTGTTTTCAGTTGTTCCTGGGAATCTCTGGAACATTCTACCTGCTTTACGCTTTCTTCTTCCTTCACACATCTTTCGTTTTCTTCCTTCTTTCTGCTACTAAAATGTTTTCTTCTCGTCTCTTCATTCCCATTCCTCTTCTTTTTTCCATCTTTCTTCCTTTGTTTTTTCTTATTATCTCCTTTTTCTCTCCCTCTCCTCCCCTCTCGCCTCTCTCTCTTTTTCAGACAGAGTCTTGCTGTGTTGTCTAGGCTGATCTCAAATTCCTAGGCTCAAAGGGATGCTTCTGCCTCAGCCTCCCAAGGAGCTGCAACTACAAGTTCACTCCTGGCTCTTGATTGTTATTGTTTGGAAACAGTCTCGCTATACAGTCTAGGCTGGCCTTGAACTCACAGCAATCTTCTTACCTCAGCTTCCCTCCTGCTGGGATTACAAGTATGTATCATCATCCCTCGCAATTAATTTTTAAGTCATGGCCATAATCCTATTTTTCACAATAGCTAACATTAGAATAGGCTGGGCATGTGTCCCAACTCCTCCACATAGGAAGACTCACCCAGCCTCAGTGGTCTCTCTATAAAGGCCGTTTTATGATGAATCCCTGGTTTTCCAGGTAGCACCCACATCAGTTAAGCAACCCGGTGGCTTCTGTAGAAGGAGTTCCCTGTGTGTGTGGGACTCACACTACTCCTGCCACTGATGCCTTTGGCATTTCTACAGCTGACGTTGTGGTCACTGTGGCTGAAGTGGGAATGAGGGACCCAGAAATCCTCACATAGGGCTCGCCTTTGGGGAGTTGATGCTTCTCTTAGCCTTGTCTGGTGCTGATCTTTGTGGCAGGAGGTTCACAGAGGGGTCCCCAGCTCATGGCCTCGCACGGATGGAGTCACCTCTCCAGGGAAGAGCCTGCACCCACCACGTTCTCATTGCTGGGAGGACAGAGTGAACCAGCCTAGGGGCCGTGTCAGATCAGCGGCTCCGTGATGCTCCCCACAGGTGAGGGCTGTGCTCATTCAGCCCGGGCCTCGTTTCAGGTGCACCCCTCCCTGCGTGGATCTGTCCCAGGGGACGATTCCAGGCCTTCCCAGAGGGAGCTCCCCCTGCAGGCAGAGTGTCCGAGCCCTCAGTGTTTCAGTGTTCATGCTGTTGTCCCTCTGCTCAGATGTCCCAGGGAAGGGATGGGGACACTTAACAAGAACGGGACCTAGTGACACTCAGGGTTGCATGCGAGGAGCCCTCCAGATTCCAAGCTCTTGACTTGCAGCCTCCCATCCTGACTGGCTGGCCTGCTGGCTTTGCCACTGTCTTCCCCCACTGCCTTCCACCAGAGGTGAGCATCAGACCCAGCTTTTGCTGTGAGGCTTCTCTTCCCAAGGTCGTTATGGCACTGTCTTGTGATTCACTAGTGTGACCCACAAAACCATTCTCTGTGACTTCCTGTCCCGATTCATATACTGTGCTCCTTTCAACATAACAAGTGAGAGGAGCTCGGCTTGGGGGATGGGGCACCGGACTGGGCTTCCTCAACTGCAGATGAGAAGCCAGCAACTGCCTCAGGGGACAGCAGTGGGGAGTAAATGAACCAACTCGTTCACGAGTTCAGACAGGCTTCATAATTCCTGTCTCCTACTACTGGTGGGACCATTGTCCCATGCACAACTATAACCACTTCTGCCACCCATGGTGCAAGCCGCTGTGGGACAGTCACGCATATACCACAGGTGTGCAAGCTGGGGGAAACATGTTAATCCATGCTAACCTCTCAGAGCAGGGCTGTGCCCAACGTCAGGTGTGTCGGAGGCTGTGGTTACCACAGTGATCAACATGGCCCCTTTGGCGTCTGTAGTAGCTATCTTTCAATAACAGAACCTCTGTTTCTTTTTGCCTTCCTTTTCCTCAGCCTGCGGCATGGCCTCATGGTCTTGAGCTGCTGAGAATCACCTCCCTGGGGGACACAAGAGCAGGATGCAGGGTCTGGTGGGGTGGGTGTCACCGGGAACACTGCAGATTTTTGCCTGGTTCGAGCCAAGTGTTTGGGATCTGCCACAGCAGTGGACCTGATTTCGGACTGTACAGAGTTGGTCCTCTGCATCTGCGGGTTCCATATACATCTGGATTCGACCAACTGGGGATTGAAAATATTTTGGAGAAAAAATGCATCTATACAGAACATGCACAAACTCTTTTCCCTTGTCCTTATTTCCTAAACAATGCAGCAGAAGAGCTGTTTGCATGGCATTGCCATTGCACTAGGTACTGTCAGCAATCAAGAGATGTAAAGTCTACAGGAGGCTGTGTTAGGTTAGATTACAAACCCAACACCATTTTACATAAGGGACTCGAGCATTCTCAGATGTGAGATCTGAGAGGGCCCAGGAACCAGTCCCCTGGCTACCAAGGGCCGACTAGATAGGCTTTTTGAGGTAAGATAGAAGAAATAAAAACAGGTAGAAAAAAGACAAGGAAAATCATCATTTTTATTTTTAGGTACCGGGGATGGAACTCGGGTCCTTGAACTTATGAGGCAGGTGACAGCACCACTGAGCTAAATCCCCGGCCCATCACAATTTTTAAATTGTACTGTCCTTTCAAGAAAAATTATAGGAAACAAAGTTACCCAAGATTCCTATATTTTTATTTTCGGGGGGAAGAAACTCACTCCCCAAATTCCTGAGTCTAAGAGATACAGCGAATCATACCAAACGAGCCTGAGCTTTCTCTCCCGTGCTACAGATACATGAATTCTGCCGACCTCCACCCTCATGGAAACAAAACTACTGTACTGATTGGATGCCACAGCTCTAAACTTCAAACACCTGCAAATGATTTGCATTCCACAAGAGCCCACTAACCTGACACACAGGAAGTACCCACAGCCTAGAGCCTCCATCTGGAACGTACACCCAAGACCACGCAGAAACTCCCGGCCCCACACCACAGCGCACAGCTCTCGGGTATGCTTGTGCTCTCTTTACTCCCAGTGTGTTTCATTGGTTCTGCCTGATAAATCTGCTTATGCCTCTCACTGACACATCCTGAAAGGCCTTTCTGTGATAAAAGCCAGCAAACCATCTACTCCCTGAGCGGGGGATGAGTGGAGATCCCATCTTTTCTCTGGGGCACCTCCTCAGGCCCTGTCTGGTGGCATTCTCCTCCCAGTTTTTAATTATGAAAAATTTCAAATCTATAGAAAAAATTGAATGAATGCTCCTATTACGCTCATATACTCACCGTCTAATGTTCTAATTAACATTTTCTGAATCTTGCTTTATCACGTCTACTAGTCCATCTTTCCGTTTATTCATCAATTCATCTGATTCCTTTGATGTGTTTTAAAGCAAAGGATGTTAAAGAACATCCTCATCTTTGCCTCTAAAATTTCAGCATGCATATCATCTAGAGTTCAGTGTTTACCATTCTTTTTAAAAGTAAAATTTGCACGCAATGAAATGTGCGTATCTTGAGCATGCATTTGCCGAGTTTGGACCAATGCACACATTTACGTATTAGTAGCTCATATTAGGAGAAAGAACACTTCCATTAACCATAAAGTTCCTTTGTGTTCCTTCTGATGATTCCCACACCCCAGTACACAAAAAGGCGATACTGGTTCTGATCTTTTTATACCTTTCCAGTTCAACTATCAGGGGTGCTGATGAGTACATTCAGGATGCGTCCTTAATTAAATTTTGTGGTTGGTAGCTAGAGTTAATTTGTGGCTTCCTTCTAGTTTATGGTCCTCATAATCATGCACAGCAGGGAAACAGGGGCTCTCAAGGCAGACAGCTGGGACAATCAATCCCTAGGGAGGCCACTAGTGCAAGCAATGACTAGCCATAGTACTGTTTCAGTTCCCACACCACACCGGTTCCCCCATCACTCACCCTGGGTCCATGATGTGGGCTGCTACTGGCTGCAAGGGAAGAACAAATTCCAGACATCTCAAAAACTAAGGGCCTTTATTATTCTGTAAAGCTATACTTCCGCAAAGGCAAGGAGGCACTATAGTGGTCAATGCATAAGTTGAGTGATGTCCTCATGTACTCATTCTCTTTGGTGCGTTGGCCATATCATCCCCCATGGTGGCAATATGGCTGCCACAGTACCAGCCATCATTTCCCGCAAATGCAAAACACTACAACCTTACACTTTTTTTTTTTGCTACAATTATACTCTGCTCATTTCTTTTCCTTCAAGTGCTTAGATTCTCTGATTTTGTTCTTGGTACTATGGGACTCTAGCTCTTGAAGATTATGGGCTCTTTTGAGTGCTATTGAAAGAAATTATTTAAAAAAAACAAGAAGAAAAAATGATCTCTGTCATTGCAGCTGCCAAAAACAGACATCCCTCTGCATCACAAAACTCTCCTTGAAAATATTCTTTATAGGCCACAACATCCTCAAAGATCATTGATACGTCTTGTGAAAGGAAACTTACTTTCCAGAATCTGTCATTAGGATTTGATGTATTACTTAATAATCTATTGCCCTGGGAATACTATGGAAATTGGCGTGTGCACTCTGAAAAGGATAAATATTTGTGAGTCTTTTCTTTGTTAAGCCAGAATAATGGTATTACCACCCCCTCTTCTCCCACATGGATGGAAGGAAAGAGTAAACACATGACTGTTACAAATCTGTTTTAGACCAACAGTTTAAGAGCGTCTACTTTCATTATAATTAATGCCTCCTCATATTGCCTTGCTTGCTCTTGGTGGAAGTTTCTTTCTCTTGCATTACTTTTCAAGAGTAGAAACATCCTCCCCTCCCCCAAATCCTCACACACACCAGCCCTGGGGGATTTCCCCTTAAGTGTCCTTGGTTGGAATGTGTCATGGCCCTCTTCTAGGGCCAGTCCCTAGTAGGGAGACAGAACTCAGGCTGGTGTCGACCTGGCAGAGACCGAGGGTGCTTTTTCTGAGCCCATGGCAGAATGAATAAACAGCCTAATCAAATGAGGGCTCTGCCTGCAAAGAAGAGTAAAGGAAAATGGATTTGCTTATTAATAATGCAGATTCCCAGTTCTCAGCTGCTGGTTCCCCACTTCAATTCTGCTCTTATGGCTCAGGCTGAACAAACCTCAACACTCCTGGTATCTCAGAACCAGAGCCTCTGCAGGGGGAGTAGTTTCTTAGAGGAGGAAGTACCTGCCCAGGTCCGCCAAAGAGGAAAGTTCCTGCTCATCTCTGAGGTTTTATGATCAGAGAGACTGAAACCCAAAACAACTTAAGCACAACAGGAATGTATTGGTTCTTAAAATAGAAAGTCTGGGGGAGTTCAGATTTCAGAAACGGCTGGATCCAGGTGCTGAAACAATTCACTGAGGACTG
The DNA here is from genome assembly GCF_012274545.1 of Fukomys damarensis. NCBI lineage: Eukaryota > Metazoa > Chordata > Mammalia > Rodentia > Bathyergidae > Fukomys > Fukomys damarensis. The sequence goes on from NW_022900931.1 coordinate 55,145,220, forward strand.
GGCCTTTCTGGGGCTCTCGCCTCTGCTTTCTTTAACGTTAATTTAGTGTGCACACAGCCTCTCCTCCTGGGGGCGGGGATGGACCCCAGCAACTCCTGCTGTATACAGCCTACAAGAGCGGTAACTGAGGCAGGAAGAAACTTTTTCCCAAATTTTCCAGCAAAAGTCCTGCAGCTGTGTCTCACTGGCTCCACCTGGAGGAGGGGTTCCTTGGTGGCCACAGGGGATGAGACTGGTCCTGTCCAAAGCACACAGACTTAAGAAAAAGGAAGCTCGATTCTAAAAGAAAAAAGAAAAAGGGAAATGAATCCCTGTGAGGCTAATCTATCTCTCATTGACAGAGCACGATCCTGGGAGCCCAGAGCTGTCCTGTTTTGTCCAGAGGAAAGTGACCCAGCTAGCGGAGCATCGGCAGGGCTGTTAGCTGGGCCGCTCCGACAAGGTGGCATTGGAAGCAGAGACTTGAGGGACAAGATTTTTCCTTTAGCTTCTTCTTTGTAGGCACCTGCAAGGGCAGAAGACCCCCGGCAAATCAGCCTGTGATGGGTGAGGGGACACAAGTGCGCACACGTGAGTAAACGCAGGTGTGAAGGCAGGAAGGAATTCCTACAGGAAGGGAATGTGTGCAAAGGCCCCACTTCCCTCCTCAGAAGGGGCCCAAGAGCCCCGCGGTGATAAGGAAGTCGGAGCTGGACTGTAGGCCTTGCAGGGGAAGTGGTGAGGACAGACAAGAAACAGTGTCAGAGGAGCCCAGAGAGGACGCCTTGGGCCCTGGGTGACCACGCCCGTCGCCTCCCTCCGCGCTGGGGGCCAGGCTCCTGCCCGGAGGCCCTCCCCACCCTTCATTCTCACTTCCTGTATCTGTTCCTCAAACACGAACAGCTCCTTCCCACCTCGGGGCTTGGCCCCGCTGCTCCCTCCGCCGGGAGCACCAGTCCTCAAGAACTTTTGAGGCTGGGTTCTCCTCAGCCCTAGGGTCTCAACACAGTCTCTCCTCAGAGAGGCCCTCGCTGAAGGCCTGGAGTCACTACTCCCTGCCCCTGGCCTTTCCTAACCACACCACGTGATCTACCTACTTCCTCTCCCGGAAACTGTTAGGTTTGTGGGCCTGTTAGGGACACAACTGTCATCACGGTGCCCAGCACGAGCCCTAGCACAGAGGAGCAGCTCAGAGCCCCTTCGTGCTGAGCACCTAATCCTGGCTTTGTTTCCTGTCCTTCTCCAGGGCAAGGGCACTGTCTCAGAACAGCGCCATCATACTCTTCTCCTCCCTGCCCTACCCCCGCTCCCCCCCTCCACAGAACACATGCATGTGCAGTCATGGCACACAGCACAGGGCAACAGGGCTCTGGTGCAGGTTTAAGGAGCTCACACAAATAGTCACCAGTGCAGGGTTCTGGGCAGAAAATGGAAATTATTACACAAGACACCATGGTGCATACCTGTAATCCCAGCACTTGGGAGGCTGAGACAGGAGGATTGCCATGGGTTCGAAGCTAGTCTGGGCTACATACTGAGACCCTATCTCAAAAAACCAAAGATAGCTGGGCCTGGTGGTGCATGTTTGTAATCCCCACTCGGGGGAGGCTGAGGCAGGAGGATCACTGTGAGTTCAAGAAGTCTGGGCTCTACACTGAGACCCTCAGTGCAGGGTTCTGGGCAGAAAATGGAAATTATTACACAAGACACCATGGTGCATACCTGTAATCCCAGCACTTGGGAGGCTGAGACAGGAGGATTGCCATGGGTTCGAAGCTAGTCTGGGCTACATACTGAGACCCTATCTCAAAAAACCAAAGATAGCTGGGCCTGGTGGTGCATGCTTGTAATCCCAGCACTCAGGAGGCTGAGGCAGGAGGATCACTGTGAGTTCAAGACCAGCCTGGGCTACATGGTGAGTTCCAGGTCATTCTCAACTACACAGTGAGACCCTGTCTCAAAAAAACAAAAACAAAAACAAAAAAAAAGACAAAAAAAGCCAGAAAGAAAATGGAAATTTTTTATGATACAATTATGATACAATATAACCTAGAGAGGTTTCTCAGCAGTTCATGGTGAGATAAGATGGAATAAAAAAGAAGTATAAAGGACACAAAGAACATCATAATTTAAAAATTATACTTTTAAGAAAAACTGCAGTTTCAGGACACCATTACCCAAGTTACAATGCCTTTTTCCCTTTCAGGAAACTCCAAAAAGGACAAAAATCCCTAAGCCTGTAAATTTGACCTGTGTTTTGTGTTGTTGTTGTTGTTGTTGTTGTTTGTTTGGTACCAAGGATTGTCGTGCAAACATCAACCACAAGAAAGCTGGAGGGGAAACAGGAATGTCAGACAAAATAGATCTTGGAAAAATGTTACAGTGATGAAGAGGGACACTGTACCATAAAAGGTTCAGCCCATCAGAATATTTAGCAATAAACATATATACATATAAACCTATCCCCAATTATAAAGTACTAATAATGTACATGGAACAAAGCTAGGAGACATGAACAGAGAAATAGATCCACAATAATAATTGGAGACTTTAAAACTTCATTTCCAATAATGAATAGGAACAATAGGCAGAAGATCAACAAGAAAATAGAAGATCTGCATGACCCTGTAATTCAACTAAAATAATGGCCATCTGTGGAACACTCCACCATCAGCCGCAGGATATACACTTTTCTCAAGTATATATGAAACATTCTCCAAGATAGGCCATATGATAGGTCATAAGACAAACCTGTAGAAAGTTAAAAGAATGAAATGTAAGGCAAGTTGTTTGATAAAAATATGATGTCATTAAGTAATTTGAGAAATTGACAAATAGGTAGGAGTTAAATAATAAACTTTTAGTGATTGTTATGGTTTAGATCAAGAATGACTCCCCAGACGCTCACGCACAGAGAGGCAGGGCTTTGGGGAGGTGACTGGATCATAGCTGAAAATGATCTTAGGAGGTGGGGCCTGCTGGAAAGAGGTGGGTTACTGGGGGTGGGCTCTGGAAGGGTGCATCTCCCTCCTGAGTTTCTCCCTTGTCTCTCTGCTCTCTGGACACCATAATATGAACAACTTTCCTTTGCCCAGGCCTGTCCACCATACTCTTTCTGCCGTGGAGCTCACTGGCGATCCGCTGTAACTGTGAAGCCAAAATAAACCTCTCCTCTTTTACGTTCTGGATTTCAGGTATTTGCCCCAGAAATGAGGAAAGTGAGTAAGACAGGGATGCCCCCCTCCCTTTCAGTGTTGAGATGATACCCAGGGCTTCACACAAGCTAGGCAAGGGCTCTACCACTGAGCTACACCCCCAACCCAATAACACACTTTTAAATAACCAACGAGATGGAAAGATCAAGAGAAAGTTAAAACTTTTGTGAGAGAAACAAAATAAATACAGAACATATTAAAAGTTATTAGAGGCTTGGTTATTTTAAAAGATCGACAAAATTGAGGGACTTTTAGTTAAATAATGTGAGAAAAAAGGAAGACCCCTTTAGAATCAGAAAGGGAAGTGGAGACATTGCTATTAACCTCACAAAAATAAAAATCACAGTGAAGAAATACTATGAACAGTTGTAAAGCGATGAATTATGTAGCTCAGTTGATATCTTGGTCTGTTTTGTGTTGCTACAACAGAATACCTGAGGCTGGTTAATTTATAAAGAAAAGAAGTTAGCTTTTCACTGCCCTGGGGACTGGGAAGTCCAACAATGAGGGTTCATATCTGGTGGGGGTGTCTCAGGATTCTCATAGCATGGCAGAAAAGTGGACGGATAAGCAAGCCTGTGTGCAAGAGGAAGAACAAGGTGCTCAGTCACTTTTCGAACCCACTCTTGGAGTGACATTAATTCATGCTCATGACCCCATCCCCTCTCCTCAGTTCTTACCCCACAGCACTGCTGCACCTCACATTAACTTTCCAACACACCAATTTGGGATACACGCTCCAGTCATAGCACGTCAAATGGATAAATTCTTAGACATAAACTACTGACGCAGCCTCAAGAAATAAAAGGCAATGTGAATGGACCACCAGTAAATAAAGAAGTTGAATTAGTAATAAAAAAAAAAAAATCCTTCTCCCCCTGGCCCCCTCCAAACTCCGACCCAGATGGCTTCGCTGGTGAATTCTTTTAAAATTGAAAAGAATTAATATCGATTCTTCTCAACCACTTCCAGAACTTGGAAAAGAAAGCAACAATTTCCAGTCCATTCTATGGATGAATGTTATCCTTTTTTTTTTTTTTTTTTGGTACCGGGGATTGAACTCAGGTGCTTGTGAAGCAAGGACAAGTATTATTCTTACACCAAAACTACTCGAAGTTATCAAAAGAAAATTACAGATCAATATCTCTTATGAACACAGATGCCAAAACTCTCCACAGTACATAATTTTTAAAATCAGCAATATAGACATTTATATATCATGGCCAAGAGGAATAGAAATGTAACAGTGGCTTAACATTTGAAAATCAAATGGTGAGACGTACCATATTAATAGAAGAAGAAACAAAAAGTCTGATCATCTCAATGACTCGGAAAAGCATTTGAGGAAATCTAATAGGCTTTCATGATAAAAAAAAAAAAAAAAAACACCAAATAAACTAGGAATGGAAGAAAATTTCTTCAACTGATAAAGTGATTCTCTCAAAATCCCAATTTAGAGCTGAGGACATAGCCTGATGTTAAGATTTCTTGCCTAGCATGAGTGAAGACCTGGGTTTTATCCTCAGCACCACACACGCACACACACACACACACACACACACAAACACACATACAGAATTAATAGTCAAAAACTGAAAGTGCTATGTTTAACCTTCATCACTTCAAGCACACATTAAACTTCAGGTTCTAGCCAGGGAAACTGGGCAAGTAAAAGAGATAAAAGGCACCCAGATTCAGAAGGGAGAAGTAAAATTGCCTATATAAACAGGTGATTTGAACTCATGAATAGAAAATCTTAAAGATTCCACTAAAAACTGTAAGAAATAAAAAAAATTAGCAAGGTTTCAGCATGCAAGATTAATATGAAAAAGTCAGTTGCATTTACATACACTTGCAGTGAACAATCCAAGAATAAACATTTTTTAAATATCCAATATACATATAAACAAAGAGGGGGAGATTATTCTTAGAAAACTAAAAAGCACAATAGAAAGAAAATATGGCAATGGAAACAACTCACACATTCATGGATTTGAAGACGAGCACTGGTAAGGTGACTATATTCCTTAATCTATGAATTCAATACAATACCTACCACAATCCCTTGACTTCTTTGTAGAAATTGACAAGCTGATTCTAAAATTCATATGGAATTCCAAAAGACTCAAAATTAGCAAACCAATCTTGAAAAACAGAAACGAAGTTGGCAAACTCAAAGTTCCTGATTTCAAGACTTTCTACAAAGTAATAGTAAGCAAGATAGTGTGGGGCCTTTGAAGAGATTACTCATGTAGATCAAGGAAATAGAATTGAAAATCCAGAAATAAACCCACAAGTCTGTAGCCTGATTTTCAACAAAGATACTGAGACTATTAAATGGAGAAAAAGGATAATATTTTCAACAAATAGTGATGGGACAACTTGGTGGCCACAAACAAAAGAATGAAGGTGGAAGCTTACCTTACCACCTATACAAAAATTGATTCAAAATGGATCAAACCTTGAATGTAAGGGCTAACGCTTTTAAACACCAAAGGGGAAATCTTCATGGTCTCATAAATGGCAATGGATTTTTAGCTATGACAGCAACAACAACAGAAAGATAAGCTGGACTTTACCAAAATTAAAAACTTTTGTGTTTCAAAGGACACCATAAAGAAAGTGAAGAAAACAACTCCCAGAATGGGAGAAAATGTTTGTAAATCATCTATCTGATATGGGACTTGTATTCTGACTATATAAAGAACACTTATAACTCAATACTAAGAAGAAACTCAATTTTAAAAATGGACAAAGAGGGCTGGGGATTTAGCTCAGGGGTTCAGGTGCCTGCCTTGCAAGCACAAAGATCCAAGTTCGATCCCCGGTACCCAAAAAAAGGGGGGGGATAAAAAAATGGACAAAGAGTCTGAGTAGACATTTCTCCCCAGGAGATGAGGGTATGGCCAATAAACACATGAAATGATTCTCAGTGGAATATGTCTTTAGGGAAACGCAAAGCAAACCATAGTGGGATATTACTTCTCACCTCCTAGGGTGGTTAGAACTTTTTAAAAAAATCAGAATAACAAGGGTAGGGAGAAATTGGAACCCTCATGGACAGCTAACAGGAATGTGAAACAGTGCAACCAGTTTGGAAAACAGTCTAGTAGATCCTCAAGTTATTAAACACAGAGTTACCATTTGACTCACTAATTCCATTCCTAAGAGAAATCAAAAGTCCACACAAAAAACTTGTACACAAATGTTCATTTCAACCGTATTCATAATAACCTAAGTGTGAAAACATGCCACATATTCACCAGCTGATGAATGCATAAATGAAATGTAGTAGATCCATACAAGGGACAATTATTCAACTATAAAAAGGAGCAGCCCTGGTACGTGATACAACACAGATGAACCTTGAAAACGTTTTGCCCAATGGAAAGAGCCAGTTACAAAAGGCCGCCCACTGTAAAAATCTGTTTATCTGAACTGTTCAGAATAGGCAAATGTAAAGACAGAGACTAGATTAGCGGTTATGTAGAGCTGAAAGGAAAGAGGGGATGGGAGATAGTTGCAGGGTGTGGGTTTCTTTTTGAGAGTGATAAACATGTCTCCCAAAAGAAGTGCAATTATTTTCAAAGAATGACACGGCTCTGTTCCCCCATCTAGAAATCGACAATGTGATTCACCTACAGGAGCCTGCGTCTGCCATCGGGCTTTCTCGTGTCCTGGAGCCCACTCCAGATGTTTGCATGTCAGGTCAATAAGTGAACGAATTACAGCAGTACTTTCCAATGAAATATATGTCGACTCCAAAACCTAAAAGGGCCCGTAGGCCTTATGCCTTCCTCTCAGCATCACAGGGAACCAGATTCAGCAACATCGGCTTCACGTAGGCAGGGATATCTCACCACACCCCAACATCACTGGCCCTCGAGAACTTTCACTGAGGTGACAACCCCAGAAGTTTGAGGGATTTATGCTTCCCCTCTGACCTACCAGTGTTTTGCCACCATGGCTAAAGCAGTTGCTACTTCTTGTTCATCGGATCAAATCATGTCATCTGTGTGATGTGCCAGCATAATGTCCCAAGGGAAAGAAAGGTGATTAAGGTCAATCCAGATCCTGTCATGACGTGGATCCTGTACACTCATACGCCCCTGAGGTGGGAAGTGAAGATGTCCTTCCAGTTTTGTCAGCTGAAATAGCACTGCATCTAGTAGATTTTACTGAGAAGCATAGGTTTTATTAAATTCTGGATCAACAGCAGCATGCCAGGTGCCAGGAAATGTACTGATTTCTCCAGCACCAAACTCCATTTGGACTAACAAGTGCAACTGTCTTTCTCCAAGATTCATCTGTCTTTTTCACAGGCCAAAACAGAGAGCTGAGTGGGGTGGCGAGTCCCATCCAATTGTGTCTCATAAGTCCTCAGCGGTGGCACCAATCTCTAAAAGCCCACCGGAAATGTGATATTGCTTTTGATTGCATTTGATATTGCTTTTGTTATTTTCATCAGTAGAGAGAATTTTAGAGGTTTCCAGATGGCTACTCCTACCATAAAATCCTTACTCTACTAGTTAGGGAGTCAATATTGAAATTTTTCCAATTACTCAAGATTTCTTTCCAACTATGGTTTTCAATGTTGAGGAAATAAGTAGGATGCTTTCAGGAACCCACAAGGCCCTCTTTGTGATAGACCTTCTCTAAAATTCCATAGTCCCTACTAATGGATCGCAGTGATTTTTTTTTTTTTCCAGTACCAGGGATCAAACTCAGGACCTTGCCCTTGTGAGGCAGGCTGCATAACCACTGAACTAAATCTCTGGCCCTCACAGTGATGTTTTGGATCCCAGGGAACAAATAAGTTCAGACACACTGTCCAGTAATCTTTGGATAGTCTGCTAACTTTCCTTTCCCCGTGCATAGTTACTTTGTCAGTGACCACAAGTGTGTTTGGAGAAGTCTAAGAGGAAGATTCACAGAATAAAATTTTGGCAATAAAACAACTCTTGCCTCAAGGGTACCTAGCCTCACCTTCATTCAAAGATTCAAGTGTGGGGCATAATTGAGAGGCTAAGACTTTCTATTTTGGTCATCTGAGTCAGACTTCTGTTCTCTAGACCCAGAACTCACTAACTTAGGTCAAGGAAGAGGTTAATAGGCACACATTTATTTCCTTTCCATGATAAACTAATGAATGCCAAGGATCTCTGTGAGTCAGGCCATGGTCATGGCTGTTTTACTGTCCACTGTAATAACCATGCTCACCTCATCTTTGATATCTAAGCACCACAAAGGTCCCTGCCACGCTGGGTTTCCATCATGCCTATCGCATTTAGAAAGTCCAGTTCAATGGTAGCTATTTCCAGAAACACTCCACAAGCACACAAAGAAGAGCTATCACAGAGCTCTTCAGAGATGCTGCAATACACTTTAATAAATGTATTTCTGATGGCTACCATGAACGTTATGTCTCCTTGACCCTCCCGGTGTGTGTGTGTGTGTGTGTGAGCAAATCACACATGATAACACCATGTTAGCATTCCCATTCCCCTCAAACTTTGGATATGGCATTAGTAACCATTCTGTTTCTAGTATGAAGTACATCATTAGCATCTGCAAAGCAGGAACATTATTATTATTATTATTACTACTACTACTACTACTACTACTACTACTACTACTATTATTATTATTATCATTAGGTACCGGGGATCGAACTCAGGACCTTGCACTTTCGAGGCTGGCACAGCATCATTGAGCTAAATCCCGGGCCCTGGCAATGTTACCTTTTGAGTCAATGTTTCACAAGTTTCAGCCCATTGTTGGCTGTCTCCAAAGCACAACATCATGTCAGAAGAGGACAGAGGAAGAAAGCTACTCACCTCATGATAGCCAGGAAGCAAACTTTACAGGGAGAGTGAAAGTGCTGCTTCAACGGACAAAGAGGTGACAGTGTGTAGAACTGTGAAGTCCCTAGAGGTACTGATATCTGCTTACCCCAATTTTCAGGACACCGTTCCTTCCCAATCAACACCCTGACTTTAACAAAAAGGACCCTGTGAGGTTGGAATCTCAATTTTTGTTGTGATTGAGCCACCCACAGAATCAGACTTTGGTTTTGGTTTCCAGAAATCTCAGCCGTGTGACTACAAGAAATAAGAGTTTCTTTCAGGACAGCCACAGAAGCTTTCGGGCCCCTTACTCAGAACATAAGCTGGGAATTTAAAGCTCTGAGCTCATCATTTTCTTTCTTCAAGTTTTCCAGCACAGCAAGATGCCACGAACCAATCCCATTACATTCCTTAGTTGCACTAAAACGTTCAGGGGAAGCAAAGACTTGGTCATGCAGAGCCTTGCCTTCGATAGAAACCTAATATAGAACACTATTAAGATCTAAATAACTATTTTGCCACTTCATGCCATGGGCTATCACTGTCTCCTATGTCACTAGAAACAAGGTCATTAATGACTTTAAATCTAATTAGGTCAGAGAACCAATTCCAGAAAACCCAAAACTCATTTGCAAGATTTTGAAACCACGTAGTACTGTCTTCCAAAGCTGAACCTTTGAGACACACACCCCCACACACACAACTGTTAAATTGTGAGAGTTAGTGTAACTGTTTTCTTTAGAGCTATTTTTTTCAGTGGTTGGTGCTGAAATTCAAAGCCCACAGGACAAGAAATCAGAAAAGAGCCGGGGATTTAGCTCAGTGATTCCACCGCCTGCCTCGCAAGCACAAGGACCCGAGTTTGATCCCTGGTACCAAAAAAAAAAAACAAAAACAAATCAGAAAAGAAGGATAGAGGTAAGGTTAGAGACAGCAAGGAACAATATGAAACTCACACGTACAAGCTGGCATCCAGGAGATGGAATGAATTGCCTGTCGGTCCTTGTTGCCTCTGACTTTGGTTGTACGGATGTCTTACCAAAACCAGGGTCCTTCATCACAGGGTTAAGCATATCCATTTAGCTCAGGAGTTGGAGAAACCAAAAGATCAGGGAAAGTGGGACAGCTGGGCCCTGGTTGCTGCCTGATGCCTATGAGAGGAGCCAGCAGTTAAAGCAGCAACTGATGTAAATTACAAAATGGTCGCCACTTCAACTCTACTCAATAAATCTCCCACAAGAATGTTGCCTGTGACCCAACACAACCAGAAATATGTGGGCATATGAGGAAGGAATGCTGGGAAATGTACCTTAACCTACCCAAGTTGACACTGGACAGAGCCACCTTAGACTGTATTTAATCAATCTCCCCCCCTTCAGGAACTGGAGGCATCCATCCCTCTACCCGCTTAGAAGGAAGCACACCTCACTGAAGCACCTCCCAACACCCTGAGCAAAGCACAATCTTGTCTCACATGAAAAAGCTGATTCCTTTCAGCTAATGTGATTTGGCCTCAATTCTTCCCAAATAAGAACCTTGACAGAATTGTACTCAGGAGGCTGGCTGAAGGACAAGAGCCACTCCATTAGCTCTTGGCAAGAGATTTCACCCCTGCTGTCAGAGTGGAGGAGGAGGAGGCGGCTTCAGTGCAGGCTATAATGCAACAGAAAAAGGTGTCTTCAGCCAGGAGAGGCTGCAGGTGGTCAGCCTTTGGGGAGCATCGGCGGTGCTGCTGGAGAGATTTCTGGAGGTCTCTTCCAATCTGCAGATGCAATGCCTCTAGTCCTGAGTCTTAGGAGCTTTTTTCCTTTCCGATGTAAATAAGAATGATTTGAGCCCTTGTTATGGCTGTGTCTAGCTGTCCCCGCCAAAGCCTCATGCAGTCATAGGTGGGGCTTTTTCAGAGGTGGCTGGATCAAGAGTATGTGATTAATTCATGGTGTCAGGATTAAGAGCGGGTGATTACTAAACTAGCCCACTGATTAGTTTGGCGCCGCCCTGATGCTGGTAGATTCAATATAAGGAACACAAAGAGGCTTGTCTTGTCCCCTGCTCGCTGGCTTTGCTCCCTTCTGCCTACCATGAACTCTTTCTCTTCTGCCATGCCACTCTGCCTCGGAGCCAGCAGGTTATGCACTGAAACCTCTATAAACTGTGAACTGAATAAACCTCTCCTCCTTTGACTTGCAAGTATTGGGCAATAAGAAAAGTAACTAAAATAGCCCCCATCTCCTGACTTGGAGGAAGCTAGGAGTCCTCCTTGCCCTATCAACAAACTCTCATGGAGGCTACTGTTTTCTCTGACGGTATTCAGGGTGTCACGGTCTCAGTCAACAGGCTACATTTCTCAGCTTCCTTTGAGAAGGAAGAGGCCCAATCAGAAGTAAGTAGAAGTCTTTGGTTGGAAATCTTGGGCAAGTCCTACCTCCCAGTATTGGGGATGGAACCCAGGGCCTTTTGCATGCTAGGTAAGCACTCTGCTACTGAGCGACACTACCAGCCCCTTTTTAAATTTTTATCTTGAGACAGGGTCTCAAGTGGCCCAGGCTGGCCTCAAACTTGCAACCCTTCTGCCTCAGCCTCCTGAGTAGCTGAGATTACAGGCCTGTGCCACCGCCCCTGTAGGAAGTCTCTTTAAAATGAGCTGAATTGTGCAATGGTAACTTTTCTTCCCCACAATTTTTTCCTCTCCTCTTTTATAACACCCGCCCCTCCTGCACACACACACACACACACACACACACACACACACACACACACACTGTGGCAGGATGGCTGAGGCTCCTGCAGACATTCTGTGATCCTGAAACTTAAAGCTACATCCTAAAGGTGGTAGCAGGCCACCTGACATAGGAACCTGGTCCCTTATGATTTTAAAAAACCCACTCCCCAGGCTTGGAGCACATACTTCCGGTTCTGTTATATGAGAGAGCAATGAATCACCTCTTCCAGACACTGCTGTTTCTGGCTTACCTTGTGTCTCCTGCAGCTGAATACAGAATTCTAGCTATGTGAGAGAATACCCCTTGTAGTAAACTGTACGTCATGATTGGGGTCCCTCCAAAGGCTCATTGTATTGTAGGCTTGGTTTCTGATGCGCCTGTGGGAGGTGGTAGATAATGAGGCCTCTCATTTGATCAGCAGATTAATCCACAGATGAGATGATAATTTAATGGCATTGGAAGGTGATGGGCCTACCATATTTTCCCCAAAATAAAACACAGTCTTATATAATTTTTGCTCCAAAGGAGGCAACAATGCTTATTTTCAGGGGATATATTTTTTATGCGCAGCATTCTACATTCTTCATGTACAAAAATCTACATTTATTCAAATAGAGTCATGTCATCTTCTTCTAGAATATGGCCGTAACTCTCCAAACCCCAAATTCTGGCCTGAATTTCTTACAACTCCATTTCCTTGAGAACCACTGACCCCAACCTCTCACGTCCAGCAACAGAGCTCTCCTTAAATGAGCACTTCTCATCCGTGCAGCCTGCTTTAGTGCATCGGCAGCGCGGCTGTCAGTGATTTTTATCCCATGAATTCTTCACCCAAGTCGCGACCTCTTTCGGGCCGGGCGTCACAAAGTTTTCATTAAATCAAGTGTTAACGGAAGACTTACGAGATAGGAGTGGTAACAAGAATGATGCCAGTTAAGGGTGGTCCACACAAAAGCAACAAAAAAGTGCAGGAGCCAAAATTCGGAAAACATCTTATTTCATGTAAGGGCTTTAAGTATGTCTGGTTCAACATATGACGTAGTGAGCTATGGAAATTCATATCAGACACAACCATGTCTGTTCATTATCAAGTGCACAAGCTTTTCGTACACTGTGTCTGTACTCTGGCTGGTCATTCAACAATAAGTCTCAGGGTCATCTGTTTATTAAGGTGTCCAAAAGTGCCCACTTGAGTTTACAAATACTTGAGTGCAATATTTATTTTAGGCAGTAACGCCAATAATATTGTTTATTTCTACTTAACTGTATATTAATATTATTACTTTATAATTCAATACGCTCTTCGTGCATTACAACAGATGTACTAAACGGATCCATCTGACCGATGATCTTAACTGGGGCTTGTTTTTGAGGAGGGCACAACCTTCCTGCAAGATCGTGCTAGGGCTTATTTTCAGGTTAGGTTTTATTTTCAGGGAAATAAGTAGTAGCAGGAAGTGGGTCACCGGGGGGGCATCTTTGCAAAGTTCACCTTTTCTCAGGTCGTTCATTCCTCTCCACTTCCCGGCTGCCATGAGGTGAGCAGCCTTCCTCCACCACACCCTCCCATGATGCCTCAGCCCTGCCACAGACCTAAAGCAATGGAGTCAGCTGATCTCTCAAACCGCGAGCCAAAGCAAACCTGTCCTCCTTTAACTTTTAAATTTCAGGTATTTTGTCTCAGCAACAGAAAGGTGATGAAAATATTGTATTTCTGTTCCTTCCCTGCAAGAAGATTGGAGTTTCCTGCCCTGTTGAATTCAAATGGCCAGCACAAAGGGGAGCAGAAATGCTACATCCCTTCCTTGCAGAGGTTAGAGGAGTCAGCGTGCATCTCTCCTTGTTCTTTTTCTTTCCACCATGACAGCCAGAAACATTTTGGTTTAGTGGCTTCCTCCTGGTATTCAGGGTCCCAGTGGACTCACAATCAGTCCACAATCAGTATGTGCTATGAGAACAAACCTTTGTCTAAACCACTGAGATTTTAACATTAAGCAAAAAAATGGCCTGGCCAGAGGGAATCAGAGGGTAGTGAGCTCTTTGGAGAGGCTACTCTGGAAAGGATTCCCAGAACAGGACCAAACCAGCTCGCCTCAGAGCTTCCCCCTCCACCCCAGTCAGAGGCGCCCTCATACACGAATCCCGCCCTCTGCCTGGGTCCTGGGGTCCAGAAACAGGCACCACTCAAGATGGAGCCGCCTGCTGCTTTTCAGTCTCACTGTGGCTCTTGTGGAGGTGTGACTTACACATTGCAAACTGTATGGTCCCATCCCTTCTGACCAGTATATATGGATGCATATTCTGCACCTTTGTCAGGGTACAGAATATTTCAGTCCTTCGAGAAATCTCCCTTATGCCTCTTTGTAGTCAATCCCACCCCACCACTCTGGACATAACAGAGGTAGAGGAAACTACTATTCTGATTTTTATCACCATCAATTAGTTTTTCCTCCCTTCTTTCACTTGTTGAAATGGGGGTCCCACTGTATTGTCCAAGCTGGCTCTGAACTCCTGGGTTGAAGGGATCCTCCTGCCTCAGCCTCCCTAGTAGCTGAAACTACACGTGTTCCATAGTGTCCAGTTTCCATCGGTTACTTTTGCTTATTACAGAATTTCACACAAATGGATTTATAGCATCTTGGCTCTTTAATGTCTGGCTTCCTTCCCTCAGACTAATGCTTTTGTAATTCATCTATGTTGTTTATCGGTATACAGTTTATATCCACTTATCTATTCCAAAGGCCATTTGAGTTATTTCCAGGTTTTTTTTTAATACCACTACAAAGATTACTATACACACTTGTGTGCAAGTCCATGTGGACATATGGTTCCATTTCTCTTGGACAAATACGAGTTGAATTTCTGGATCATATGTTTACTGGTGTGTGTGTGTATGTGTGTGTGTGTGTGTGTGTGTGTTACTAGAGATTGAATCCAGGACCTTCACACAGCTATATCCTCAGCTCTTTTTTATTTTGGAGCAAGGTCTTGCTAAGTAACTGATTTACCCAGGCTGGGCTTAAACTTTCAATCCTCCTGCCTCAGCCTCCTAGAGTGCTGGGATTACAGGTGAATATCTCTAAATCCATCAAGCAATATGAGAGAGAGTCTCTGTAGTGAAGAATGAACCCTCAGCTGTTGGAAGGTCGCTCTAAACCCTGGGAAGCGTCTTGCAGTGAACACCCTTGTATTTGGGTGGCTTCGGGTCACAAGAGATCATTTCTAACAATGTGACTTCCGGTGGGGGCTTTGGGCCACACACACCAACTCAGCTGTGAAGGGGCTGGAAACTAAGATCAGCCCTGGCGTGGTCGGTGACGTTTATGAGACTGACACCAAGGCTTGGGTGGGTTGCCTGTTCGGCAGGACCCCGGAGTCAGCAAAAGGATAAGATGTTGTCAGTCCACCCCCAAACTCCACGTACAGTCTTGCTAGGTGTGCACAGGGGACCAGAATCTGTGGTGTTCCAGTCCCTTGTATAAAACAGCATGGATTTGCCTATGGTTCACACACATCTCCTACGTATTTAAGATCGTGTCTGGATGGCTTATATCACCTAACACAATGTCACTGCCGTGTAGATAACTGTTAAACTCTATGGTTTGGGGAATAAGGACAAGAAAAAAATCTGCACATGTTCAATAAAGAGGCAGTCCCCCCAACCCCGAGATTTCAATCCAAGGTTGGTTGAATGCACAGATTTAGAACACTGGGGCATGGAGGTGTGACTAGCTACGTGTCTGCCTGCCCTGGCCTGGCCTGGCTGTGGAGCCCAAGGCCTTCGGGGAATGCCCACCAGAATCTGTGCACCTTCTCAGGCCCCCACACAGTGCTTAGAGCCCACTCCGGGGCTGGCCCAACTTGCCCGGTGCCACACCCAAAGCTAAGAGGTTGCCAGCAGCGGTCCTTTGTAGGCTGGGGAGTGGGGAGGAGCCTGGGGTACGGGCAGCTTGTCCACACTCACGTGTGTGAGGCCTCCTGAGACAGGGAGAGACCCAGAAGGCCAAAGACAGAGAGGGTCATGTGAGCAGAGCCTCTGTTTGTGGTGAGCTGACTGCATACAAGACTCCATTTGTGACACAACAAGCCTGAGAGGGGCCTCAAATCCCACCTGCCGCTCACAGGCTGGAGTCACCACTTTTCCTGCTGTCCCCTGGTCCTCCTGCCTCCTCCCACCAGGTCACTTGCTCCACTTTCTTCCCAGTCCTGTCTGTCTGGGATGAGGCTGTGGGGCCTCTACCCACTGCTTTACCCCTCAGGGGCAGGGTCCCTCCCTCCCTGCTGTGAACAATCAGAGGCCACAGGGGAAGAAGGATCTCACAGCACTTTACTTCTCTGAGCCAGGCCCAGGGAGCTGGCAGCCCTCAGGGGAGGGCAGGGTGGGGAGGTGGGGACTGGCTGTCAGTCCGTGTATGGCTGCCATCCAGCTGCGCCTTCTCTCTCCTGACTTCCGGTATTGACCACGCTGTAGGCTCTTAGAGGGGAGGGAGGAGGCTGGTGTGGTGAGCCGTGGGGGGCCCGGTCTCGAAGTGTCCCATGTTTGCTGGACTTACCTGCCCTGCTTCCGGCATAATCGGGACCACTGCCTACATTTGCCACCTGTGGGTGAGGAAAATAAATCAGCCATGAGTTGAAACAATGTTGACTGTGCATATCTGGGGTTTGGGGACAAGCCATCAACCCTGTCCCTCAGGAGGCTGCTGGTCACTCCACAAGAGTGAAAGAGACACCCGTGAGAGGAGCCAGTGAGAAGTTTCCACGTATGCACAGGGATGAGCTCTCAGGACACTCAGATTGCTTTGTATATTATGTGTTTGCTTAGCATATATTTATTGTTCACCTACTACATGCCAGGCAATGGCCTGGGAACTGGAAACAGTGGGGAACAAGAAAAAGAAGACTCTGCCCTTGTACAGCTGACTTTCTGCTGGGGAGGCCAACAAAGAAAACTAAGACAAATGCGTGGATGTTGATGAGGGCTGTGAAGGAAAATGGAGCCAAGAAAGAGTCAAGGAGGCCCAGAGGAGGGGAGCATCCTCACATGCATGGATGCGGGCCTCTGGGAGGAGGTGATAGTGGGCAAAGGCCTGAAGGAGGTGAGCAGGAGCCAGCGGAGGCAGGAGTAGAGGGAGGGAGTGCCCAGCAGAGTAACAGCCAGGCAAAGGATCCTGGGTAGGTGAGCAGGAGCCAGTGGAGGCAGGAGTAGAGGGAGGGAGCCCCCAGCAGAGGAACAGCCATGCAAAGGATCCTGGGTAGGACCACACAGAGGGGTTCCAGGAACAGGAGGGAGCCAAGGCTTCACCCAGAATGGGTAAGGAGGGTCTCAAAAGCAAAAGGAGCCAGCTGAAGCAGGAGAATCACGAGTTAGATCCCACCCTGGACACTTAGCAACTTAGTGAAAACCTCTTTCACAATAGAAATAAAAAGGGCTGGGGATGTAGGTCAGTGGGGGCAAAGACATTTGGGAAACAGCCATATGCTCACCATGCCCTGGCTGCCACCTTGCCTCACTCACCCCGTGCCTCTCTGGTCTCTTCTCCTCTCCCCAGCTTACTCAGCTCCCACCACCCTGGCCTCCTCCCACCCCCACTGCAATAAATTCAGCTCAGCCCTGCCTCTGGGCCTTTGCACTTGCTGCTCTCTCTACCTGGGTTTTTGTTTTTTAAATCATCTTTTCATCACCAGGAGTCATTCTGACTTCATCTCCTCAGAGGGCACTCCTCTCCCTCCCTGTCTTGTTCCTTGCAGTAGTTGACAAATATTCTTCTCTTATTTATCCACTCTGCTCATTCATGCTCTTCCTGGTTTATTGTCATCTGCCCTGAGCCAGTGATTCTTACGTGCCGTTTTATGTTGCTGAACTCATCAACTCCCTGAGCTTTAATTTCCCCACCTGGCAGGGAGCAGGGCCTGGCTCAAACTCAGGAGCAACAAACAAATGTGGAGCAACTGAGGCAACTGCTCTTGACCCCCAGATTCGAAGGCCAGGTATGTGTTACCAATCTTGTTTTATTATTCTTAGTGTTCTGTCTCCTGCTCTGAGGCAAAAAAAAAAAAAAAAAAAAAA
>NW_022900931.1:55163369-55171501 GCF_012274545.1 Fukomys damarensis
GAAAAAAAAAAAAAAAAAAAAAAAAAAGATGTGGCTGTGCCCATTACCCTTATGAGGAAGATGCACAAGAGAGGCAGTGACATTTGGCACAGGTTGGACAGTCTGAGTGAGAACTCATCCCCTCAAACTCTGGGATTGAATCCAGGAGGAGAAAGAGGAAGAGAAGGAGAGAAACAGGAAGAAAAGGAAGGAGGAGAAGGAGGAAGAGAGGCAAAGAGAAGAGAAGAAGGCAGAAAAGAAGTCTATTTTCTGACCATTTGCACAAATCTTGGCCTCGTGATTTGCTTTGACCAGTAGAATACAGTAGCAATGAGAGTGGCCAGTTCTAAGTCTGTACACTTCCTCTCCTCTCCCCCTCCTCTCCTTGGGCACCACCTGTGCTCAATCTCGGGCTAGAACAATAGAAAATTAGACTGTGAGGTGAAGAGTCAATGGGCTGTAGAAAAGGGCTCCCTGTTGGCTTTCAGCTAACCTCAGACACATTCGTAAACCCAGCTGTGAGCAGAAGAACCAGCCGCTGAGCCCAGCCTACACCTCCAAACTGCAGCAGGGGAGCTGAACTGAGGACCTGGCCTGCTGCAGAGCTGCATGTGTGCCTGGTTAAAACAGCCTCATGCAGGGGCCTTCGAGAACCTGGCCTTGGCTCAGACCCTGACCTTGGGTCACAGTACCAACCCAGGCCCTCCTGGATCTTGGTGCCCTTCCCTCAACCCCATTCTTACTGGTGAGAATGACGATGCCTGTGATGAACAGCACAGCCGCCACCAGCAGCCCCCGTTTCCGGAGAGTGGGCTCATCTGCAGAGAGAGACGTGGGTGGAGGGTGAGAGGGGGCTTGCCCTTTCCTCCCTTCCTCCTCCCACGGGTAACTCACCATAGTAGAAGGGGCTGTCCTCATCTGGACCTGGAAAGAAAGACAAGCCACAAGTCAGAGCCAGCAGAGGTCTGCAGGGCACATGCCAGGCACCTTCTAACCTCAGGGTCTTTGCACTGTCTTCTCCCTCTACCCAGAATGGTCTTTCCCTAGACATCCACACGGCTTCTTCCTTCACCTCTTCACTCTTCCCCTGCTCCTATACATGCAGTACTCCCTGTCACCCTCTAACCCTAAATCTGCTTCATTTTTCTCCATGGCAAGTTAAAACCACCTACTATATAATTATTATTTGTTGTTTGTCCACCCACTAAAATATCAGTTTCTTAGGCACAGAGATATTGTCTCTCTTAGTCATGGCTCTACCTCTCGCACCTAAACAAGTGCCTGGAACACACAACCCAGTGTCTTTTGTTTGTCTTGTTTTGTTTTGTTTTTTGCAATACTAGGGATCGAACACAGGACCTTCCTGTTGGGGACTAGGCTACGTAATTCAGATCTCAATCT
The DNA here is from genome assembly GCF_012274545.1 of Fukomys damarensis. NCBI lineage: Eukaryota > Metazoa > Chordata > Mammalia > Rodentia > Bathyergidae > Fukomys > Fukomys damarensis. The sequence goes on from NW_022900931.1 coordinate 55,164,750, forward strand.
CAAGGTCAATGTTATCTTGCCTCAGAAACAGGGATGTATGCAGAAGGCCACCCCCTGCCTATGGGCAGAATGCCAAAGACTGGGCACTCCTGAGGCAAGACAAGATCTGCTGAGGACAGTTGTCAATATACAGACATTTGGGCACAGAGAAAATCTGGTTCCTCATTAACTTAATCCTTATCTACCCATTCCCTATAGTTACTGTCCCATAAAATGTGTTTCCTCCTCCCACTGAGAGTCTCGCTGCCTAATAAAAGTGGACCAATCACGGAGTTTTATTCGAGTCTGTCCACTAGAGGCAAGTCTTGTTCTGGTCACCACTTTATGTCTTGAAAATTGATTCTGTCTCTTCTCAATTCCTTGTCGTTTCCCCCCAAAGGTAGCAAAGGGTCTGATCAGCCCCCAGTAACGTATTATTGAGGTACATTTTTATTCTTTTATTTTGAGACAGGGGCTCACTAAGTCTCTAAATTTGCTAGGCTGGGCTTGAATTGTGATCCTCCTGCCTCAGCCTCTAAGAGTACTGGGATCACGGGTGTGTGCCACCATACCTGGCTGCTTAAAGAGTTGCATGAACAGGTGAATGGACTCCCTCTGTTACCTGTAAGCATAGCGTTCCCTCCATGCATTGGGGTTGGGTAGGCAGGAAATGGGGAACTAGGTCTTGATGGAAAGAACCAGGTGCCCTGAAACAGAGCCTCACTGCCCACAGCTGACCTCACCCAGCTGCACCCAGAAGAACCACCCAGCTGAGCACAACCTACATTTTACATGGTGGAATTGAAAGCTAAATAAACAATGACCCTTTTAAGTCTCCGAGTTCTGTTATGGCTTGTATGTAGCATTTACATCTACTCAGATATTATCGTGTACCCTCCTTCTCCCAAACAGGGTGTTATTTATTCTCTCAACATATGTGTCCTTCAAATGGCTGTGGGCTGGGCACATTACAGGGGCTGGAAATGCACAGAACCTGGGAAACCGCTTTTCAAGTCTGGGAAGATAGTTACTGACCAGGTGGCTCGGGGTTGTGGTTGTCACCCGTCTGGGGGTGTCTGTCTGGCTTCGATCTGTGGTAGAGGGTGGTGGTAGCTTCATTGGGATGGGCAGAGTGAGTGGCTACAAGTTGGGAAAGAGAAGGTGGAAGTCATCGAGGCAGAAACAAGGACATCACTGCAAGTCAGGAACAGAGAGAGCCTCCCACAATTTACACAGATGGCCTGCAGGGGACAGGCACTCTGCCCCCGCCATCCAGGAAGGCAGCAAGCAGTGGTCAGCCCCTCCTCAATCCAGTCAATATTGGCTGCTCCAGCTCCCAGCTGGCCCCTCTCCTTAAAGGTAACACCTGGCTAGGACAGACAGGGGTACTTACAGGTCTCTGACCCAGCCACCCTGCTGGAGATGCTTGCTACAAAAAGTTCTGAGTATCCCTCTCCTCCAAAACGCCTCTCTCTCTCTCTCTCTCTCTCTCTCTCTCTCTCTCTCTCTCTCTCTCTCTCTCCTCTTCTTCTCTTTCTCTCCCCCGCCCCCAGATTGAATTCAGGAGCTCTGTACTACCCTCAGCTCTTTCTGTTTTGTTTTTTTTGTTTTTGTTTTTGTTTTCAATTTGAGACTGAAGACTACAGCCAAGAGAGGGAGCAGTGCAGTCCTAATGATGATGCTTAAGCTCCTTGATTCACCTCTGCCTGAAATGGCTTTCCCTAGAGTCTACAGCACTTCTACAGTCCATAAATCCAAGTTGGGTTTTTTTTCAAGTTGGGTGCTTTGTATCTCACAACTGAAAACCTCCTGCCCTAACATGAAGCAGACAGACACCAAGGAACCATCCACAGCCCCATTTCCTGGCACCAGTCCTGAGAACAGAACTGAGCGGAAGAGAGTCCCTAAGTCTGTAGTGTTTGGGAAATGCTACATTCTGGATGCTCCCTCTTGGGGATGCTTGGTGAAAATTAGCTTTATCACGGCTCTGCGGTCATGCCATAAACAAGTATGTTTAAGCCAGAGTTCCCCAGATACCTTTGACCACAAATCAAAACAATTTTAAAAATTCTACTTGCAGTTGCCCTAAACAGGTGCTTCGAGCACTGGACACGAGAAATGCTGATTTAGATAGGGAATCAAATAATATAAAAACCAGAGGCTGCTCTGCTCAGCCCCATGCTCTGACTTCCTTGCTGCTGGCCTGTGGCCCTGGATCCATCACCAGAAAGAAAGTACCTGTTCCTGTCAGTTGCTGGGTCTCCGTCTCCAACTCAGCTGTGTGCCCAGCTTGCTGTGGGGTCTCAGGGAAGTTTCTCTGAGTCTCTGTTTCCTTGGCTGTAAAATGGGGATAAATGGTCACTCTGATCTAGTAGTGTTTGGGTGAGGATCGAAGGAGGTGATGCAGGCACAGCACTTGGAACTGTGACCCTCATGTAGTAAGTGTTGTAGGTGTTTGTGCAAGGAGAAAGTTCATGGTTGTTCATGTGGCACTGTGTGCAACAGGAAAACCCGAAAGTCACCACAGTGCTCATCAGGAGGGAACGACTTTGCTCACTGTGCCCAGCCCCTGTGGGGGCCCCCTTTGAATTATATTCTAAAAGAGTTCGAATTATTTGAAATTTTTTTTTTAAAATGAAGAGACAGATGAATGGAAGGAAGAAATGGGAAGAGCACCAGAGTTTCTAGGGGAGTCTATCAAGTTCTGTTCTTTGACCTTCATCGCAGTGACGTTGGTGTTCGATTTGAGGTAAGTGGTTCAGTTGTAGACTTCCGGATTTTGTACTTTTCTATTTCTATGCTACAATTTATAATTTCAAAGCCTGCTTTGTTTTGTGTTTTAGAACCGAAAGCAGTTGACTGGCTGCTCCAACACAAAGTAAACTGGGGGACACAGAGTGGGGCGGGGGAGGGCAGAGGAGTCGGGACTGAGGTGACCAGCCAGAAATCCAGAGCAGCACGGGAAGCGGGGACTCTGCCCTGTCCCGGCCCACTCACCATCAGCAGGCTCGGTGGAGGTCGGAGGAGTGGACTGGACTTCTAGGCGGGCTGCATCTGGCATCCAGAAAAAGGTAGTCAGGGAGAGAAGTAGAGAAAGGCCACAGATAGAGATCGGAGCCTCCCACAGCGTCTCGGTTTTGATGTAATGACATAACTGAAGTGATCCAGACATTTATTTGCTTAGATCTCAGTCTTGATGCCTGGGCCTCCCCTACCTCAAGACCTGGAGTCTTACATCAGCCATGATACAGGCACCTTCTTGGGCATCTTGTTGCCAGTTAGTTTTACTAGGACTCAGAGAAGTCCTTCCTAGATTGACGTTCAGCTGTTTTCCAAATACCTTTAACCACAAACCAGCACCCATCTGCTCCACCCAATAAGAGCCCCGGAATCTCCTTGAGGAGCATCCTTCCTGATACAGTGGGGCCGGTACCCATCACAGGTCATCATGTCTCTTGCTTTTGGATACTCAGCAGCCCTCAAGGGCCATTTCGGCCCCATAAAAGAAGAAGCTGACTGAAAATAAAGCCAATATAGAGAAAACGGAACTAAGAGCTGGCACTTTTCCTGATAGCCCCTAGATTAAGCCATGCCTGAAGGCCTATCCTGGAACATTTTAGTTACACAAGTTCATAGATTCTCCAGTTTGGCCCAAGTTTGAGATTTATCTTGACAGATCTGTTTCTCTTTCCTCACCTGACACTTGTGTTAAAACGTGAGTGTTCACAGTAGTTGGATCCACCGCAGAAAGGGATGTGACATTCTCCAATCTGTGTCCTAGAAAATCAAAAGTGAGATCGGGAGGGAGACTCTGGTCCCTTTTTCTCACCTTTGCTCCCACTCTGACCAACTTTTGGAAACCCTGGGGGCCACTCCATGGGTCCTGTCCACTTGTGGAGCCACTTAACTTCAATTGTATCAACCTGCGATCCTGGAAGTGTTTTAACTTATACGAGTCTTAGCTACTTTCCTGTCCCTGGGACAAAGTACCCACACCTGCAACTTAAAAGAGGGGAGGTTTATTTTGACCACAGTTTTATCCATGGTTGCTTGGATCCAAGGCAGAAATGCCAGAGCAGAGGAAAAAGTGCTCAACTTGTGGCAGCCATGAAGCAGTGAGGGAAGGGAGGAGCTGGGGACCAGAGGACGCCCCTGCAGGCCACGCCTGTGACCCACCTCCAATCTGGCCCCACCTCCTCGATACAGTCAGCTGTGAACTCCCCAGGGGATGAACCCACTGATGAGTAGAGCATCCCAAGATCCAGTCACCTTCCAAACACACAGGGCTTTGGGGAACGTTTTAGATCTGCACCATCACACCCTGGGGACCTTCCTTCAGCCCCCTCTCTGCAGCCATCCTTGCGGGCTGGTCTAGGAAGCCCCTGGTGCTAGGGTTAGCCAGGACCCTGCTTTTAAATGCTGCTCCCGATGACTTCCTTCCTGTGTGACCCGGAGCAAGTCTCAGTCGCCTCGTCTGCAGAGTGGGGATTATAACCAGATCTGCGTCACAGGGCTGCAGAGAGACTGCAAAAGGAGACTGCGTAGAAGGAGTCTTCCCACCGCGTCACGCAGAGTCAGTGCTGAACACATCCCCTGCCCTGCTCCAGCCTCTGTCCCTCTCACCCAGAAGTCCCAGCGGCCTCCTCCCGGGTCTCCTGCTCTGGCCCTGCCTCCACGGTGTGCCTCTGCCTGCAGCCAGAGACAGCCTGTGCCCACCTGAGTCAGTGCAGGCCCTCCAGACTCTGCGCCCTGCCCGGGCTGAGGTGTCACCTGGCCCACTGCCTCGTCCCTCTAGCCCCCATCACCTCTCTGTGACCTCCTCTGTACTCCGTCCCTCGCTCACCCAACCCAGCCACGCAGGACAAAGCTCATCCCCCAGGTGCTGGCATGGCTCATCCCTCCGCCCCAGCTCACCCCTCCGAGCAATGTTCCTTGAGACTAGCCTGTTGAACAACCTTTGTTCCCCTCCTTCGTTTTCCCCAGAGCGCTATCACCTTCTAGGCCACTACACAATTGATTACTATCTTTGGCCTTATAATATCTACTGCTTCTTTCCCTCGGTGCTTAGATCTGGTGCGTAGCAGATGCTCAACAAATACCTTTCTTTTTTTAATTTTTGCCACAAGGTCAGTGAGTTCACACTGGGGGTGTGGCCTGGAAGGGCGGCTTCTTGTCCCTCAGCTCCTCCCTCTTTCACTGCTTCCTGGCTGCCATGGGTTGAGGCACCTTTTCCTCTGCTAGGCCCTTCAACCACGGCATTTCTGCCTCGGAGCCAACCAAGACAGCTAGCCTCGAACTTACTCTATGTAGCTCAGGCTGGACTCAAACTAGTGGCAATCTCCTGCCTCTGCCTCCTGCTGTGGTGACAGGAACACACCACCATGCTCAGAGGTGAAAAGCTGAAAGAATACAGGAAAACCAAAGAGAAATAGGGGCATATTTCAGTGGAGCAAGTGCTCTGGGTTATGGGAAAGGCAGGGCAATTGTAATTCTGATTCTGAACTTTAGTTTCCTTATCCATAAAATGGACGTGGCAGAATGCGAAAGAGGTAATGCCCACACAAGTCAAGGGACGTAGCACGTGCCTTGTGGAAAGCCCTGCAACTGCCAGTGAGGTGACCCCTTTGAGAAACACTTTGCCTGCAAGGTTGAGATGCTCCTACTCTCTGGACTATCAATCAGCCCACATTCACTTTACAGTATATCACTGGTGTTGAGAACCAGGTTTCCTGGCTGCCTAACAGAAAACTGATACTGACCTCCCCGCCAAATCAAACAGGCTGAGTTCCTCTTGGAGCTGAAAGGGAGGGTGCTCAGCAGGAAAGGCTCCAGCCAGACTCGCTAGAAGCAACCACCAAGGGCTGAGGTCTCCAGAGGGGGTGTAACCCCAAACCTGGCTAGGGATCCCCACTTCCTGGCGCGGGCTCACTAGGGGGATTCAGGATGAGAGAGAGCATCGAACTCGCCAGCCCCCGCGGCTCCAGGACAGGGTCTTACCTGTAGTGGGCACCATCAGGCCAAGGATGGTGAGGAGACACAGGCGACCGGAGGGCAACATCTGCGGGGTGAGCAAGAGCAGGAGTAGGTGCGGCTGGCCTGGGGTACCCCTGGAGGTGCCGCCGCTGGAACCCTCCTTCCCGAAGCTGACACCTCTGGCTCTAGGGCCCCCTCGCTTCCAGGGCTGACCAAAAGCAGCCTTTGGGGGCAGAGCGTGAGTCTCAGAGGTGGAGATCCCGAGCCTCCACCCCTTCCTCTTCCTGTAGATCTCTAAAAACAAGAGGCCACGGGCCCACCTGCGACCCATTGATGCCAAGGGCACAGACGCCCCGCCCCGCACTGCTCCTCCAGCCACGCACGACCCTCGCACGGGCTGGCAGGGAGGGAAGAGGGACTCTGGGCAGAGCAGAGGAGGGCTTCCCCCCACTGCCTGGGGGCACAGGGCCGGAGCTGCCAGGAGCAGCGAGAGGAAGGGTGAGTAATGCACGCCCGATCGCAGGGGAAAAAGTGAGCTGGTGTCCGGCGCCACTGCAGACAGCACGGAGCCGAGAGCTCCAGCTCAGAAAGGGGCTGCCTGCCAGGGATGGAGCAGAGCTGGGGAGACTGAGGCAGAGGGCGGGAACCGCGCGGCCCGGACTGCGGAGGGAAGTGGGCATGCGTGGGAGGCGGAGAGGCACCTCCGGGCGGGTCCCCTGCCCACCTGAGCCGGCGCTGGGCGGAAACGCTACAGGCGGCGGAGGAGCGAGGGGGGACTTACATCAGAGCCGGGGTCTCGA
>NW_022900931.1:55171910-55180920 GCF_012274545.1 Fukomys damarensis
CGCTCCGGAGGTGTGGGGGGGGGGACGAAGGAGGGGGACAACTCTGGGCGCGCGGGGGACTGCGACCCGTTCACTTCTGCAGTTCCCACCCCTGTGTGCCCACAGATGAGAACACACAGAACAGGGCGGAAAACCAAATGCACATTTATTAAGCTCAAGACGTGGACACCGCGGGGCCAGGGCACGGATGCTCCCGAAGGAGACAAGGGGGTTGGGGGAGCAGCACAAGGGGTTCCTGGGGAGCTGGGGGTGGACTCCCAGATCCCAGGAGCTGGAGGCCTGAGTCCCTGGATCTGGGGTGCAGACAGGCTCTTTGGGGGATCGTCATTGCCAAGGCCTGGGAAGGGACAGCGGGGTGCAGCGGCTCCAGCCTTGGGGTGAGTGGGGCGGCTCATTCGGGGGAGCGTCCCCGGCGCGAGGCTGGGGTCCCCACCGCCTTCACCCGGTCCTCAGGCTCCCGCGTTGGGCGGGGACAGCAGTGGAGGTTCCCGTTGGCTCGTTTTACACGCCGCCGCCGCCAGGGGCTGGGAAAAGAGGAGGGGCTGTGTTAGCCCGCGGTCCCCTCCCCAGAGTCCGCCGGCTCGGGATCCGCAGGTCCTGGAAGCTGGACCTGCAGACTGTCACTCGTGGGGCAGGACTGCAGGTGGGGACCTCTTGCCTGCTCGCACCTGCTACCTGCTCTCTGTGGGCACATCTGTGTGGCTGCTGTCTATCCCATAGTGAAATCAAGGAAGGAAAGAGCTTCAGCACCCAAGGGCAACCTGGGCTTTTCTGTTGTCCTCTTGCCAGAAAGTGAGTACCCCACCCGCTTCTTCACCTCCAGTCTCCTCTCTGGCCCTTGTGTCTTACATCCTGAACATTGTGACACAACAAATTAATTCCGTTTTCTGCCCACTGCAGACCGTCCTTCGACTGGGAACTGGGGGTGGGGTTTGGTGTCAGAATTCTGCAGATTCTCAAACTGGGCCCCAGGTGTCAGGGCCAAACACCAGCATCTACACTGCACCCCACCTGCACCCACAAGGCGCAGTGTTAATGTCCTCAAATTCCTTAAAAGAACATGAAACAAAATATGCAGTTCCATACCAAATTCCCCCAAGCCCCTCTCCTTTTTAGTTATAACAATTATATAAGAGGCAAAGAGATTCCTGTCTTTTGATTTTTTTTTTTTTCAAAAAGTCCCTGGAAAGGATGCAGTTCCACTAAAAACAGGTCAAGATATTTTTGTATAATTAAGACTAACACCGCCAAGGAGTTGCAATCTTTCATCTGCATGCTGGTCTCCACCCCGCATTCCACCCCTCCCTTCCATCCACCTGCACCCACTGAGCCCCCACCCTCCTTTTCCCCTACCCCTCATTTCTATCCCTTCCTGACTCCCCTTTCTACCTCCTCCAGGACCTCCAGGACCTCCATCCTCTTCCCTGTGTGTCTCCCTTCTGCAGCCCCACATCCTCTCAGCTACTTTCCCCAATATGAATTTTTAAGTCTGTATTCTAGGCATCTCTCTCTTTGTTATTCTGATTTAATTATTCAGTAACCTGTCCTCTTTCCTTTCTTTTCCTTTCTCTTTCCCTCCGCCCTAGATGGGCCCTGCTGAATGATAAAATCTAGAAGGCATTCTATATTCCTGTGGCAGGGTCCCCCGTCCTGGCTGGCAGAAGTCCAGGAGGTTCCCCTTTCCTGGGCTTGCGCCTTTCTCCCTTGGGACATGGGTTTGTTCTTGCTTTTTGAGGTTTTTGCCTCTGTTTCTGCGAATCCTTGTACTGTGGACTCAGGCTGTTTCCTCCCTACTGCCCCCTGGTGGCTGGACGTCTTCCCTGCTCCAGGGCTCAGCCACCTGCGGAATTACCCTTGTGCCTCTGTTGGTGCCCAAGCTCTGGCATTTCTATGGCTGTCCCCATAGGGATTCCCCTTTCGCTGCCACCTACCAACCTCCCAGAATGCACATGCGCATTCTCACCCTCACCTGAGGATGGAAGCTCCGACTTACAGGACTTGCAGGTGGGGCTGTAGAGGCAAAGAGAGAGAGAAGAGCTTGAAGGATCTGGCAAGTCAGGCCCTTCTGGGCCCTTCTCCGGGGAGGCTCAGAGGCCTCAGGCTGTCCCTACCACCCCCCTCTCCCCACTGCGGCCAGACCTCTCAGACCTGGAGTCTGCCTTTCTGCACTTCACCTTCTTGCCTGTGGGGAGACAGAGAGACAGAACGAGAAGCTAGGGACAGAGCACACAGAGTGCAGACAAAAGCCAGCAGAGGACCTTAGGTGCCCAGGGACACCACGGAAGCTCAGGAGGGTCAGACTTACTGATGATGATGATGATCCCCAGCAGGAACATTATGGTGGCTAGAGTCAAGCCCACCGTCTGCACCGTGGCATAGTCTAGGGAAGACCACAGGGAGATCAGGGCGGCCGGGGCCTCAACCTCTGCCCACCCAGAGCTACCAGCCAGGGGCCCCAAATCCAGGGTGTTACAGGCCACACTGATTCCCTTCTCAGGGCTTGGGCAGGATCGGTTCCCGTTAGTCTCTCTGCTCACCGCCTTCCTCCCCTGCCCTCTCCCTCATATGAGCTTATGGACCTGCTTCCTCTCAGATCCTGGTCCTGCCACCACTGCCATCTATCCGTCCTGCTGAAGTGTGCTTCTCTGTGACTTTGCCGCCTTCCCGCAGTGACTGGGTCCTGCTCAGCTCAGAACTCACCCTCCCTGGCTCCCACTGCACTCCAGGCAAAAACCAAGGTCCTCACCTGGGTCCTCAAGTCCCCAGTCCAATCCACTCTGTCCCTAGGCCTTTACTTCAGCCACAATGGCCTCCTTGATGTTTGTGGAATGCATCAGGTTCCTCAGGACCTTTGCACTTGCCATCCCCTCGACAGGAAAGCTTTTCCCCAGAGGAACTTCTGAGACTTATTCAGATGACAATTTGACCTTCTCCATCTACTTAGAATTTTCCCATCTTCTCAACACTAATTCTGTTCCCTCTTCTATTTTTCTTCATGAGATTTATTCTTCTCTCACATTCTTGTCTCGTAAGTAATTTTCATTTCATTTGGTTGAATATCTGTCTCCCAACTGAGTGTTGGATCAAGGAGGGCAGGCATCTTGTCCGTATTGCTGACTGCAGTGTCGCCAAGAGGCTGGGACATTGCCTGGCATCGAGCATGTGCTTGGTAAGTATTTGCTGAAATGCCAGTTTGTGGAACACTCACTCTCTCCCAGCTGTGAGCCAGGTCTCTGGCCTCAGGCAATTGACTTTCATGTTATGACGAACGCTCATCAACAAATGGCACAACCTCCCCCCACAAAAAACCCAAAAACTCAAAAATCCAAGTCATTGCTGGCTGTGGTACGGCACTTTTTGCCAGGGAATCTGGGACGGCCTCTCTTAGCAAGCAGTCAATATTTGATCTGAGGCCAGAAGAAGGAAAAGGAACCCTAGCCAGCTTCAGGGAATGCTAGGGAGGTAAATTCCTGGCAGAAGAGCAGCAAGTGCAAAGGCCCTGAGGTGGGGAGGAAATTGACATATTGGAGGACCAGTGTGAGTGAGCAAAAATGGGGGCGAGGGGTATGTGCAGAAGAAACTGGGGCTAGATCCTCCACAGGGCGGTAGAGCTTCTGTGCCATGAGGACAGTATAAAGGCATCATCCAGGTAACTCTTCCTCACAGGCCTCAGAGCTGGGCACTACTACCATACCTTGTTTACAGAAGGGCCCAGAGAGGTAAGTCACTTGCCCAAGGCCACACAGCTAGGGAATGGATAAGCCAGAACTGGAATCCAGGGGACCTGGGCTCAGTGTCATTACTTTTAAGGTGTTCTCTGCCTGTTTCTCTAGTGATTTCAGTGCACCTGCCTGATGATTATATTTTAAGCACCCATTGAAGTGGCTGGAGCCTTAAAGAGGCTCCAAAGAGTGGGAGACCACTTCCCTCCCCAATCGGGTTCTCCCTCCACACAGGCAGCTGATGTGACTGTACCCTCGTGGCCACCCGGCCAGTGGCCAGTGTATCACATAGCCACAGCTGGAGCCTTCAGCAGTAGCCTGTGAGAATCTGCAGCTACCCTTCCATCCAGCTCTAGGGTGCCCACATCACAAATCCTGATACTCACCATAGAAAAATGGGTCAGATTCCTCAGGGCCTATGGGAAGGAAGGCAAGAGAAAGAGTGGGAAAAATATTTCAACGCTAGCTTCTTAACTTTATGGGGAGCGGGTACTAGGATTCAGCCCAGGGCCTAAGCATTGAGCTACATCCCCAGCCCTTTTCATTTTGAGACAGGACCTCACTAAGTTGCCCAGGCTGGGCTTGAACTTGCAGTCCTCCTTGCCTCGGCCTCCCAGAGTGCTGGGATTACACATGTGTACCACCTGCCTGGCCAAATTTCTTAACATTTTAAAGGACCTGGGTGGGGCCACTGAACCAGGAATTTCTCTGTGGAAATCAGAGAAAGAGGGCCCTTGCTCTGGATTACACGGACTCATGGAGGAATACGGGCTTGACCAGTGGAGTATAGGAAAGAGTCCACCAGTCGGTTCCATCCCGTGTACGGCGTACAATGTATCCAACCATGCGCAGCAGTCCTGGTCCTAGACTGCTTAGAAATCTAATGCAAGCAATGGACTGAAAAACACCGATGCAATCCCATTTACATATGATGCTAGGGGTTATCAGACCCCAGTCCATCTGGTGGATCCCTAAGTCCATGGCTGCTCCTGAACACTCCCTAAGTCTGCTCCTGCTCTCTGTCACTCCCTCCTGCCACCAAATCTAGTTCAGAGGAGCTGTGATAATTCATATCTTATATTACTTATTTCTAAGACCTCAGCGATGTGAAGATTCCACATGGATTTTGCAGTGGTATTCCTGGTATGTGTGCATGTGGATAAACCGCACAAAACACGTGAGGCACACTCATCCACTAGAAGACTCACCCTGATTTCAGAAATGCTAGTGCATGGATAAAATGCTAGTGCATTGTGTGCCATGGTGGTGCACATCTGTTATCCCAGCACTCTGGGAGGCTGGGGCAGGAGGATCTTAAGTTTGAGCTTAGTCTGGGCAACTTAGCAAAGCCTCATTACAAAATTTAAAAATCAAAAGAGCTGGGGACGTAGCTCAATGCAAAGTCCTGAGTTCAATCCCCAGTACCACTCTGTGTGTGTGTGTGTGTGTGTGTGTGCGCACGCGCGCGCGCCTGTGGATCTCTTTCTCATTTCTCACCTCCCTACCACAAACCGCATCCACCCTCAGGAGAGCTCAGAGCATCTTCCCATTACACAATGGATGGTCCTGTACTTCCTCAGAAGTTCTAACTGGGCCCTAGCTTGTCTGGAGCTGGATTCTGCAGAGCAGAGCAATTAGGAGAGGGGCGCCAGAGTCGGGGCACAGAGTTACAGAGTTCTTCTCCCCCTCCCAGGCTCCTCAGAGAAGGACAACTCCCTTGAGGTTGTGCGGGGCCATGTAATTAATCCTGGCCCATGAACTGTAAGTGGAAGTGTTATTGTCCCTTACAGGCTGGAGCATCCGAGGGCCCATGCAACAGCTCTCGTCCCTGGCGTGGTGACCCGAATATCCAAGATGGCCACTGCTCTAGTTTTCTTTGGTGAGTAGAGAGGCCTTTCATGGACACAGAACATCCGTAAGACATAACCCTAGTGGCCCTGACCCACTGAGACTTTTGGTACTATTTGCTTCCGATGCAAACTGTAGTCCGAACTGACTCGTACAGGGGTCTCTGGGACATGAACATGAGTAGCACTAATTCATTCACGCAGTGTGTCAGTTTGCAATTTTCATTCTTCAAGGAGGAAGCCTGGGACTGGGAATTTAGCTCAGTGGTTCCACTGCCTGCCTCACAAGCACAAGGACCCGAATTCCCGAGTTCAATCCCCGGTACCAAAAAGAGGAAGACTGGCTACTCAGATGTGTTTTAATAGCTGCTGGTACTTGTTAGTCTCCCCACCCACCTACCCTACCCCCCATCACCCAGGAGAAAACAAGCCTTGTGCTCAGAGTCTTTGGCAGGAGACAAAATCTACGTAGAATTTTATGACAATGTTGGGTTTTCTTATTTGTTTAGCCAGCAATGGACAGCACTGACCCTGTGTCCAGATGCTTCCAGGCTCTTTACAATGTGAAGATTTAATCTCGGCAGCAACTCTGACACAGGTAGTATCTTCCTCCTCGTTTCATGAAATGAGATGCTGTACCCAGAAAAGTCAAGTCACTTGTTTAAGACTCGCTTTTATGCTTGCTTTCAATTAAGGCCCCCCCAAAATCTTCATTTTGCACCTGTGGTGGCAATATACAATAAAGCTAATGAAGTATTTTAGAAAGTTAATACTGGAAATATGAGGCAGGAAAATTGCAAGTTCGAGCCCAGCTAGGGCAACTTAGTGACTGAGGAAGACCCTGGCCCAAAACAAAAGGGGGGAGATGTAGCTCTATGCAAAGGCCTGGAGTTCAACCAATCCCCAGTACTGGAAAAAAGAAAGGTTAATCCTTTGAAGGAAAAACATTAAATAAGTAGCAATGCAGGGAACATCGGACATTTGAATACAGGCAAAATCCCAAAAATGGGCTGAGCGTGGTGGCGCATGCCTGTAATTCCAGCACTCAGGAGGCTGAGGCAGGAGGATCATTGTGAGTTTGAGACCAGCCTGGGCTACAAAGTGAGTTCCAGGTCAGTCTCAACTACCTAGTGAGACCCTGTTTCAAAAAAAAAAAAAAAAAATCCCAAAGATGGTATTCAAAAGCATCCAACCAGGGATACAGGGTTTCAGAGTCACCTGGGCTCCGTATTAGCTCCCCCACCCAATGCTGAGTTAACCTGACTCATCTCTACCTTTGATCCTGGCATTTACAAAAGGCTCTCAAAGAATTTTCCTGGAATGAGTGAATGAATGAATGAACAAATGTGAGCCCCTCCTAGGCTGTAGCAGGCTGCTTCAAAGGTGGAACCGTTGGATTATCTCACTTCTGTCTTCTGGTTTTCCGCACACCCTCCTCCATAGTTCTCAAGAAACCACAGTGTGAGTGCCAGTCCCAGAATCCCCTTGGGCCTCTCCCTGAATTCAGGTGCTCCTCCTGGTCCCCGCTGGCCCAGTGCCCTCAGGGTGTGGCTGGGCTAAGGGTGGAGCCAGGAGGCAGAAAAAGGAATGTGCACTACTTCTGGCCGGTTGCCAAGGAGAGATCAGGAAGGAGGTGGTTGCTATAGCAACCAGGGCAACTTGAGTGGTGCCAGGTCCCATCACTCCAGGTTGGGTGGGGTCCTGTGTGAGGGTTGAGGGCTGGACCCCATCTTGACTCTCCGTCCTCCTTTTGCACCTGCAGGGCTGGCTTCTGGCCAAACTGAGGTCCCTCTCAGGTATGGGACGGAGGCCCAGGTGCATTCTGTTTGCTCCTCACTCTCCCTCCGGTTCTCTGGCAGGTGGGAAGAGCCTCACCTCCCTCTGCTTCTCTCCCCAGCAATTCATTAATTCATTTCCCTAAGCAGCTTGCAACGCACAGTGCACTTTTCCTCCCCAGGGATTTCCCAAGACCTGCGGTCCCCTCTCATGCCGTGACTGGGAGAAGGGGGGCACTGAGGCGTGTGTCCTCCCACCTCGGCCTGTCTGCTGCCATCGATCCTGCTAACCACCACCTCTGCAAAAAGAAGCCCTGGGCTCCCGCCAGACCTGCTGGCTCAGCCCTGCCCCCTCTCCCTAGGGTGGCTTCCAGCCTCTGCAGCCCCCCCACCCGCCCTGCTTCGCATTCTGCAGATACAGCTCGGTGCAGCAGCCCCCATCAGCTGGGACAGGAGGAAGGGAAGGAAAATTCAGAGTGCAGCTGGGGCTCCCTTTACTGGCAGGGGGTCCTCAGCGTCCAAGGCCCTGACCTCGGGGCCCGAAAACCCCTGTCCTTCCCCCGCCCCCACTCAGCAGAAGCAAGCGCACCGTGGGGGACCGCGGGGGGCACAGCGAGAGTGAGTGTTCAAAGGGGCGAAGGTCGGGGTGAATGGGTGTCAAATGCAAGTGGTCTGCTGCAGGATGAGAGTGGGAAGGACATCTGTGCAACCCGTGTGCACCTCTGACACTGGAAACCAGGGAAGGAGGGTCCCACCGCGCCATCCCCACTCTCGGAGGTTCACTGCGGCGGTTCGGGCCCCACCCCGTGCGTCCCCCTTTCTATTCCTTTCCCCTTCCTTCCCTCTGCATAGTCGTCTCAGTCCCTCGGTCTGTGTCTCTCTCTCCCCGCATCTTCCCGTCACTCTCTGAAGCTCTCCGAGTCTCCCACCCATCCTTCGGGGTCTTTGTGTCCCTGACTATAGATCTCCTGCCTGTCTTGTTCTCTTTCTGTCTCTTTCGGATTCTCTTACTGAACCCCCACCCCGTTTTCTCTCTTCTTCGGCTGTTCCCCCTTTACTCTGAGCCTGCCTGGTCGGGATTTCATGGGCATCAGGGCTGGACTGAGAAGGATGTGGACGCCCTCCCTTTGCCCAACCCATGGTCCTCAAATCTTACCTCTGGCTGCACTCCTCAGTTCCCAAAGCCCATCTCTTTCCGACTTCCACCACCGCTCCGCTGGACCAGCCACCCGGTTGCCATAGCAACCTGTCCGCGCACCCTCTCTCCCGGGACTGTCACTCTAATCGTAGACCCCGCACCGGGACGACCTCGCCAGGGAGCGGTATCCCAGAGCCCTCAAGGGGCCTCTAAGGTTGCACGACGGAAGGCTCCGCTGGGGAAGGGGCGACACACTCTCCTCACTCCCCTCCTTTTTCAGGACTAGAATCCCTCCACGCACTCTCTCTTAAGCTCTTAGATCCGAGAGCCCACCCTCGCCACCCGAGCGCCCACTGCCAGGCGACACGCTCACCATCTGTAGGGGTCTGGGTTGGGGTCGCCATGCTGAGCAGGAGCAGGGGGCTGCTGGATGCTGAGGCAGCGAAGGTGCGGCTGCAGCAGCTGGAAGCAGGACAGACTGATGTGGGGGGAAGGTGGGGGGAGTCCTGGTGTTGGGGGTGCCCGTAG
>NW_022900931.1:55181065-55182533 GCF_012274545.1 Fukomys damarensis
CCCCTTTCCCAAGGGTGGGGGCGCCCCCTGCCGGGGCCGACTCGGCTCCCAGGCTTTCGCGCAGAGGGACTGAGAGATCGAGGAGCGCTGTCGGGAGAGAAAAAGCACGTTTTATTGGAAGTCTGGGCGGCTCGCGGAGGCCGTGGGACAAGGCTGGGGAGGGGCCAGCCAGGTGGCTGGAGGCGCGCAGGTGGTGGGCGGAAGACGTCAGGTGCCGGGGAATCCTGTGGGTGAGAGGGGTGAGAGCGACGCGGACCTCAAACCCTCCCCTCGCCATCCTCCCACCTGGCCCTTCGCCCCCTTCAAGCTTCCCTCCCTCTCTTCTTCCCCCTCCAGCCCCGTCTGAGCTGCGAGACCTGGCTGAGTCCCAGACGCCAGGTGTCTCTACCGCCGGCGGGTGGACAGACCTGCGGGAGACACGGAGAGTTCGGGTGTCAAGAGGGGTAACCCTGTGGTTTGCGACCCAACCCCTTCCTCTGCGCGCCCAGGGAAAACCAGGAAGGGGTCCAAGGAGCTCGCCGCCGCAGTCTCCCCAGACTCACGGCGGATGGAGCTGCGGAAAGTTCCCTCCTCTTCATCAGGTTCCCCGGTTCTGGGAGGGAGAGGCAGAGGAAATAGGGAATGCGAACGGAGAGCTCTTTTCCCACACCGTGCCCCGGGCCCAGCGCGGGCGAGGAGCAGGCTGGAGCGCAGCTGAAGTGTGTGGCAAGAGTCCTTCCAAGAAGGGGACAGTGAGGACCTCCTGGGGTCGGGGAAGGGACTGGGGGCGGGTCAAGGGGCCTCGGGAGACCGCCAGGCTCTCCCGGCGATAGAGTGATCTTGAGTAAGGGACGTTACCTCCCCGTGCCTCAGTTTCCTCATCTGTGCAGTGGGGTTGATGACGGCAACACTTATATACTAGGAAACAGTGGCTCACAGTACACACGCAGTGCACCTTAGCTGTTACAACGAGGTTTATCACTGTTTCCACAGGCAAAGGTATTCATAAAGCCTGTGCTTTACATTTTTATTTAAAGATCAATCAGAGCCTAGGCAGAGGACTGTGAGCTAAACTGGGCCACGAGTGAGATGATCTCATTCCACCGCGGCTCGCTCTTTCCCTGCACTTTGTGTTGTCGCGCTTTGTGATTTTACATCTGTGAGGCTGTTGGAATCCACAGCCACTGCCCCCAATGGGCTGGGACCTGGGTCAGGCAGGGCGGGAGATGAAGTCATTGCTCCATCCCAGGACCTGACGGAGGGCCTAGCACATCGTAGGTGCTTAATATGTGCTCAGTGAAACCGGTCGGGAGGGCTTACGGTCTTGCCCCCTGCGCCCCTCTAGAGCGAGGGCGGTAACAGCCTCTTACCTCTGCTGCTGGTTGAACTTGCATCGGCACCTCTTGCCTGTGAGCAAGGGGAGGAGGAGCAGAGGCTGAGTCCCTCTAGGCGGCGCCCCGCGGCGCTCCTGCAGCGGGGCGCCTACAGG
>NW_022900931.1:55182676-55193935 GCF_012274545.1 Fukomys damarensis
ACTCACTGAGGATAATGAGGATTCCCAGAATGAAGAGGATCCCGGCTATGGTGAGGCCTCCGATCCGCAGGGATTGGTAATCTGCAGGCAGGCGTGTGGAGGGTGAGAGCGGGGAGAGGAGGACAGCAGCCGATTGGGAAGGTGTGGGCAGGGCAGGAAGAAGGAGGAGAGAAGGCAGGCGATGAAAAGGGGTAGGGAGGTAGAAAAGGAGAGGAGGCCGCAGGGAGGTGGGCTAGGGTTAGGGTAGGTGGAGGAGGGAAGGAGGAAAGGGCAGGAGGCAGCTGAGGGTGGGCTAGGTAAGACTGGGTCAAACTGAGAGAGACAGTGAGATCAAACAGAAGCAGACACAGAGAGGGACAACCAGAGAAGGGAGAGGAGGCAGTCAGAGCAAGAGAAAGGACACAAATATAAACCAAGAAAACGGGAGGGCAAACCCAGGCCCTCTCTCCAGCTCTCCTCACCATAGGTGAATGGGTCGTGTTCCTGTGGTGCTTCTGGAATGAAACAGAAATCAGGGGTTAAATGCTTCTTGGGATCTTGGACCAGAAAGAGCAGAAGAGCATGTCAGGGCTGTACCTTCCTGGGCTGAGAATTTGGGGGTCTGGGACCACAGTCAGGCTGCCCACCCCCTCTGGGTCCTAGCTGTGCCCCTCGTTACTGTCCTGGGTGGGGTGGGCCCATCTCGCCCCAGCACTCTGATGTCTTACAGGTTGTCTGCCACTCCATCATTCGGTCAGGGAGCCAGCTTCCATGCCACCCTCTCCTTTGCCTGACCTGGGGCACCTCTCCCCTCATCTAAATTCCAGCCTGCGATTGAACCCCGTGTGGAGACCTCCAATTTTCTGGTGTTCCAACTGAGTTTATTTAGGGTGGGGTCTTCCACTCGGTTCCTGAGCTGTGGCCCACCCCCGACCCTCAAGGCCTCCCTTTACTCACCTGCATTGGCGATGGTGAAAAGCAGAAAGACAACCAAGACATCACTGAGGGATGCCATCGTTCTGAGAGACAACCAAGGGACAGGCAGTGTCCTCTCACCACCACCGCTGGCTCCAAAGGGTTAAGTCAGAGACAGTCTAAGGACTGAATCACGAAAGTGTTGGTTACCCAGCTTAGTTGCCTGAGAAACAAGCTTCTCAGATCGGGACCATTTCACCAAAGCAACTCACATAAAGGGGATCACATGCAAGGCAACACAGCAAAGTTAGGGGTGAGACACTCGGTCCACAGACATCTCTCAGGGCCGGGAATCCCCAAATGTACCCCAGCAGGTGAGGCAGAATGCTGCCTCACACAGGTGGAGAGACCGACACTCCAGAGACAGCAGGACACACCCCAGTCCCACCTGCCCCCCAGGATGGCCTTGCTGCATCAGGACAATTGCCGCTCTCCTGCCCTCGATGCCCGCCCTCTGTCTACTTGACCCTGGGTATAAATATCTCCCACTTCACCCTGGAGGAATTCGCCTCTAGGGCCACTATGGCAACAGCTTTCCTCCCCCCACTAGGGGGTCAAGCACAACTCTGCTGGGTGAGGCCCAGCTGCCACAAGGCCATAGGCTGCCCCTCAGGGCAAGGCCACCCAGCCTACTCTCCTGGGGCTGTGAGAAAAGGGAAAACACTCCCTCTGCCTGCCTCCGTTGACATCTTTCATAACTAGACAACACCAGGCGAGTAAAATGAGGCCCACGCTTGTGGGCCTGGCAGAGAAAAGCCAGATGCCAGAGCCAGGGACATA
Source organism: Fukomys damarensis (assembly GCF_012274545.1). Classification (NCBI taxonomy): domain Eukaryota; kingdom Metazoa; phylum Chordata; class Mammalia; order Rodentia; family Bathyergidae; genus Fukomys; species Fukomys damarensis. The sequence continues at coordinate 55,184,411 of NW_022900931.1, forward strand.
CTTGCAAGCTTGCATGTTCACACACACACACACACACACACACACACACACACTGAGTGGGGCTGGGGTAGAGTCAGACAACACCCTTTCCCCCAACTGCTAGTTGGAAAAAGATGGGATGTAGGCACAGCTGGACACACACAAAACCTCCCCAGGTCTCCAGTTTCCCCAGACGGTGACCCAAGCAGATCTCCATGTATTTAAACCCCACGCCCAGCCAGGGGACTCACACAGCAGCGAGGGGAGGAGTCGCACCCTCACTCTCACACGCCTGCAAAGCCCCAGTGTCACCACACTCCTTCTGGGGCTAGGCCCGCCTGGGAAGCACAGGCGGCCTGTCCTGCTCCCAAAATAGGCTGCCAGGCCAGGGGAGGGAGGAGGTCTGAAGGGAAGGGGTGGGGAACGCTCACCCCAGTCAGGCTGTTCCCTGCTGAAAGAAGGCCCCCAAATGTCCGGCTGTGCCCCTGAGGGCTGAGCACTTTGGACCCCCTGGCCCAGTGCTGGATGCGCCACCCTGGGCAGGCTCCCCTCCTGGCCCCACCCCACCCCTACCCTCCCTAACCAGCAGCTGTAACTGGAGCCCAGGCTGGAGGGGGGCCAGGGGGCGGCCCCCAGCCCAGCCCGCCCAAGCCTGCTGTGTTAACTCTCTCAGCTCATACTAAGGAACAGCAGGCAGGGAGCGCAAGCACGCACAGACACACACACACACAGACACACACACTTACACACACACGCATACCCTCACCTTGGCAAAGAGTCCTGAGCTGGGGCAGGGCAGTGACTTTTGCACTGCTCCCTGGGAGTTGGGCCCAAGTGGGGCCTAAGGTCAGGCAGCCCAAGTGCTTAGGAGCCCACTCACCCCTGACCTCCATATTCCATGAAACCTTTGACAGTACTGTAGGGCTGTTTGTGATCAAGGGTGGGGAGTTCGTGTGTATGCATCTGTGTGTGTGCTGTGTGCTGCTGACTAGAGTTCCACCAGGGATGCACCACACACACACACACACACACACACACACACACACAGCTGCAGAGAAACTCAGACACAGGCACACAACTAGCATGTCTCATACCAAACACAAAAGACAGAGGTAAACAGGTCTGTGTACATGCACATCCCCACACTGACGGATTTCTATACAGACACTGAAAGCTACACATCCGTCCACTTTTACAAACAGAAACAAAGATACATATTTTTGTGAAGATGTGTTCACCAATGGCCCTACAGAAATACACAGGACACATAAAGGCATTCAAAGACACAGACATAGCTAGCAAAGACCTTGTGTACACGCAGAGCACATTCCATGGCCACACAGAAGCTGATAGTGTCAAGGAGTCTACTGTATAGCCAGCCACTCTGTCCCAGAGCCTCCACACACAGACATACACTGCACTCACACCTCACGCACGGGCAGACAGCACACGGCTGACCACACAATCGCAGGCACAACAGTCCAACACGCTGGGCTCACACTCTAGAACCACAGAGACATGTTGAACCCTGAACTTTTCTCTCCCTGAGCTTCTGTGGCCCTATGAAGAAAACATTTCTGGTGTCCTCCTGCATAGGCCCTGGTGACAGAGAAACCTAAGGTCAGGATTGGACTTTGCACTCCTGATTGTGGAATCTTGGGCAGCCGTTGGGACTTCTTTGTCCTTTATGTTCTTGGGTTATAAAATGGAGAAATAGTGAAAAGCATACGCATACCCCTGGCCCATCTCAGAGGTCTCTGAACTTGACATTGTCTTAACAGCTCCATGCTAGAGATAGAAGCACTGAGGTTTAGTCAAAAGGAGCTAATTCTCGAGAGCTCCCCCTGGCGGAAAGCGATAGAAATTCCCCCACACTTATGTCAAAAGCCTGCCCAGATACCACAGTCTGCAGGACAGAATCAAGAGCACACGCCCAGGTTCACACTCATGTGTGGGTAATACACATACACACACACGTGTGCCTGGTCTCAGAATGCTGTCAGCTTCCAAAGGCTCCCATATCTCTGTGTCTGAGCCCTCTCAGCCTCTGCCCCCTGTGGCCCCGCACCCCAGGGTCACCAGCAGTCCCTGGTTAATGATAACCCTTCTGTTCATGCAGCACTGGGGAGGGGGGACAGAGCACAACAAGGAGGGGCATCTGGCCAGCTCTTGGCTGATCCAGCTTCCTTCCCTGATGGATCCAGCTCTGAAGCATTAATGGTTCCCGGGTGGAAAAGCTTAGGGCTATACAGCTGCTTCATGTTACCAGTGACTTAACCTCTCTGCCACTCAGCTGCTCCCTTTGTAAAATGGAAAGGAAAAAAGTATCCACCTCAGAGGGAGGTGGGGTGATTACCCGAACAGTCTAGAGCAATGAGAACAAAACCTGGAATACAGTAAATGATTTTTTAAAATTAATTGTCTAGCAGGGCATGATGGTGCACGCCTCTAATCCCAGCACTTTAGGAGGCTGAGGCAGGAGAATCACAAGTCTGAGCCCAGCCTGGACAGCCTAGCGATTTAACGAGAACCTGTGTCTAAATAAATAAATAGAGCAGGGATGTAGCTCAGTGCAAAGGCCCTAGGTTCAATCCCCAGTACTGCGAAAAAGAAAGCTGTCGTCATCATCAAGGTTGCCCTTCTCACACACACTGGAGGGAAGACACCGCTGGGCCAGGTGTGTTGTCAGTGTGGTCTCAGGCCTGTCTTTGTCTTCTCTGTGTCTCTGGCATCAAGCTCTTTATTTGCACTTTCAAAGGCCCCATAAAGACTTTTATCACACCTGCTTTTCAGCTGGGGAAGCCGAGAGCCAAGGAGCCTGGCTCAAATCACAAGCTGTTTGGGTGCAGGACTAGGACCTGGAGCCAGAGTTTGGCCCCAAACCTCCTGACCACTTCGGGGTACCCACTCTGTGCTGAACCTCAAGGCGATGCATTAATCATCACACTGAATCCTCTCTTCAAACTGGAAAGTGGGTGTTAGGAATGCGCCCGTTTAACATGTGGGAAAAATGAGGACCTGAGGCCAAACAGGACTGGGCTGGACCCTGGATCTCTACCTCCTGGTTGGTGCTGTTAAACCTCCAATCCTCCAAGTCTTTGTGGGTGTGCCCCCCAGGGCAAGAGAGGCCGTATGTGTTCCTGGGTCTAGGGTGTGTCTCTTGATCCCAGGCGATAGGGGCACCATGAGACTATGTAACCTCCTTGTGCCTCAGTTTCCCCATCTGTGAAGTGGGCATAGTAATACCACCCATTTCACAAGGTTTCTGCGATTACTTAGTTCATGGTAAGACAGGCTTGTTGTAAGTACTCAGGAAATATTACTAGGTCACATTGGGAAACCAGTTTCAGTTTTTGTATTCTTCATATTTCATGAACAGCCAATTATTCATGAATTCTGATCTCCAAAGAAAGAAACAAAATAACATGGAGAGATCCTGGAACCAGCAGCCTGGGTTTGAAGCCTGGCTCTGCTGCCAGCTGGATCTCGTGGAGCTCAGGTTGCTTGATTTCTGTCCTCAGTTTCTCCAGCTGTAAAACAGTGATGAGAATAGAATGGAGCCCGGAGGGCCGTGGTGAGATGAAAGTCAGTAAGTAACGCTGAGGCACAGAGTCGTGCTGAAGAAAGAGGTGACAGCATTGTGGTTGTGTATTTCCTGGGGCTGAGTCTCAGTGCCAAATGTGCTTGGGCTTTTGAAGGGTTAATCTCAGGGGAGAGGAGGAACGTCCAGCATTTGGGGCAGGGCAGTGGTCCTTCCAAGGGTGGCCACCAGAGGGAGCAGCTGGACCTGAGCTGGCCCCTCCAAGCCTAGGGGGACAACAACCACCACACCCTCCGGAGCCTGGGGAAGGAGCTGGCCGGGAGTGGCCAGGACGGCCCTTCAGCCCCAGAAGCTTTTCCTCCCACCCCTCCTCCAGTCTGCACAGCCATCCAGCCCCCCCCCCCAGTGACATCCTGGGCAATCTGGGGAGGGGGCTGGCTGGGAGTGGCCAGTGTGGCTCCAGCCCTGGGTGGCCCCTCCCCGTCCCGAAGAGCCGTTCAGTCCCTTCCCCAGGGCTGCTCTTCCTATGGCCTCTGACCCCCTCCTCCTTACTCCACTCTGCCTGGCACACCCTGGGCCCAGCACGTCCCTTTCCCAAATCTTCAGGGAAAAGGGGCGTGGGAGAAGGCAGAGAGTACTGGGCTCTGGAAGAGGGGGCAGGGAGCTGAGAAATAGACACCAGGCAAAGGCACACACACACACACACACACACGCACACACACACGCACACACACACGCCAACAGAGACCTAAAGAGACAGAGACAGGGAAGCAGAAACAAAGATAGAAACAGGGATCAAGATCGAGAGGGAGAAACAGACTAACAGGGAGGGAGAGGCAGCAAGACAGGGAGAGAGAAAGAAAATCAGGCACCAGAGAGGTGGAGGGAGAAGGGCAGGCTGTGAGCGCCAGGGAGCCAGGGCAGAGCTCCCTGTGGCAGATGCAGGGGCGCTGGGCACAGGAGATGTAGTGGCCCCGGCAAAACTGGGTCTGAATCAAGTGGGGGAGGGGCATGGCAGGGACAGGGACTCTGCTGCTGCGGCTGCTGCTTCTGGCTGGGGCTGGAGTGGGGGTGGCCTGGAGACCCCCCAAGGGAAAATGTCCTCCACGCTGCTCCTGCTCCAAGGACAGCGCCCTGTGTGAGGGCTCCCCGGACCTGCCTGAGAGCTTCTCCCCAACGCTGCTGTCACTGTGAGTGTCAGGGCCTCTGTGGGCCTGAAGGTGAGGACAGGAGTCCTGGAACCCCAGAGGTGGGGGTGGGATGCCTCGGTCCCCAAGGAATCAGGAACCTATCAGGATCTCGGGCAGCACGGGATGTCAGAATGCATGAAAGGGGGCTGCTGGGATTTGGAAGGGTGCAGGGGGACTTCTGGGGCCCAGCAAGGAGGGCAGTGGCCCTGGGATGTAACAAAGTGCACCCTGGCTCCGGTCATGGGCTCCTAGAGAACGGGGACCTTTGGTTCAGGACCAGACTGTTGGAGGGAGAGTTTTCCTCACCCACTCTTGCCCATGCTCATCCCCAGCTCACTCGTCAGGACTGGAGTCACCCAGCTGAAGGCCGGCAGCTTTCTGAGGATGCCATCCCTGCACCTGCTGTGAGTAGGGCCTGGCTGGGCCAACCCCAACTGCAGGGCGTGGGTATTCACACGTGGGCCTGGGGAGGGAGTGTGTACAGAGGCTGGCAATGGCCAGGCCAGGTTCTTAGACGTGCAAGGCTGTGAACACACATGTTTGTGAAAGTGTCTGTATCAGTGCACACACACACCCACATACAAGTGTGTGTGTGGGCTCAGGGTGGGGCAAGATTAGGGTGACTAATAAGCACCCCCACTCTAGAAAATTCTATCTTGCTCCCTGGCCAGCCTCTTCACATCCAACTCCTTCTCTGTGATTGAGGATGATGCATTTGCCGGCCTGTCCCACCTGCAGTACCTGTGAGTGAGCCCAGGGGCTGCGAGGAGCAGCAGGGGTCTCTCTGTGGCTTGCAGAGTCGGGGAGGTTGAGTCTGGGCCCTGGAGATATTTGGAAATGGTTTAAAGAAAAGTTTCCTGAAAGGTCTGGGGATGTAGCTCAGTGCAAAGGCCCTGGGTTCAATCCCCAGTACGGCAAAGAAGGAGGGGGAGGGGAGAGAGGGAGGAGGAAGAAAAATATGGCAGCCCCAGCAGCCGTGGTGCTAGGGTGATAAAGTCTACGGGGCAGTGTCAGTGCTGGGCGTCAGTGCGGTGGGAGTTGGTGATTCTGGCACTGGGAATGGCTGTGAGGAGGACACTGGCATTGGTGTTAATGACCGCCTGCCATAGTGGACGCCGAGTCTGTTGGTGATGGTGAAAGTGTCGGTATTGATGAGGGAAGACACTGGCGGTCGGGGTGCTGGAGTGGGTGACGTGCACACTGGGAATGACAGGGCTGCCGGTCTGCGGCGGCGGTGGCAGGGCCGGTGATGACGGTGGTGGTCATTCGGTGTTGATCGCGAAGGCTGCATTGGCGACCCTTATCGCCGGTGTTGGGATGGAGCTGGGTAGGGACGACAGGGGAAGAGGTGGCGGCCTTGGTGACGATGCGGATATGGCAGTTACTGGTCCTGGGGTAATAGAAGCGCAGGTGAGAGGCCAGTGCTTTTGTTGGCGACAACGGCACAGCGTCCATGGTGAGGCTGCCGAGGATGGCAGGGCAGGTTCTTGGCTCCTGGGATGGTGGGCTGGCCTTCCCTGGGGTCGGCGAAGGCGGGGCTCGCCTCCCCGAGCACCGTGGTCCGCCCTCACCCACCTTCCCCGCACAGCTTCATCGAGGACAACAGCATTGGCTCCATCTCCAAGAACGCTCTCCGAGGACTGCGCTCGCTCACACACCTGTGCGTGCCCCGCCCGCCCAAAGGCACCCACCCTCACCCCAAGGACACAGTCTCCTGGCAGCTGCTGACCGTTCCTCTCCTCTCTCTCCGACAGAAGCCTGGCCGACAACCACCTGGAGGCCCTGCCCAGGTTCCTGTTCCGAGGCCTGGAGACCCTGACCCACGTGTGAGTGAAGGGGTCTGGGCGTGTGGGGTGAGAACCTGGGCGTCATCTGGGCCCACTTCGGGTTGGCGCGGGAGCGCCCCTGTGAAGACGCTCACCTTTTTTTCCTGCACCCCAGGCATGCTATCCTAGACCCTTGCCTGGGGAGGAGCCAGGGAACTTGGCCCCAGAGGGTGGAAGCCAGGTTGTAGCCTCCCCGGCCTCTTGCCCCAGGGACCTCCGCGGGAACCCGTTCCAGTGTGACTGCCGAGTCCTCTGGCTGCTGCAGTGGATGCCCACCGTGAACGCCAGCGTGGGGACCGGGGACTGCGCGGGCCCCACCGCCCTGACCCACATGCAGCTCCGACACCTGGACCCCAAGACGTTCAAGTGCAGAGGAATAGGTGGGGGCTTCAGAGGAGTGGGAGGGACAGCAAGGGTCCCAGGGGAGAGCAGGAGAGCAGAGGCAAAGGCTGCCAGGGCTGCAGCACTGACCTCACCCGCTGCTCTGCCACTTCCTGGCTGGGAGACCCTGAGCACGCAGCGTTACCGACGGAGCCTCAGTTTCCTCATCTGTGAAATGGGAGTAATAAACAGAGACAGAGGATTGCTGTGAGGATTGAATGATACGGCCTGGAACCGGAGGCCCTTAAATGTTCACTCTCTCTAATATCAAACTGACCACTTTAAAAATTCTTCCTTCGTGCCAAGAACTGTGCTGGGACCTGCATGTGCCATGTCACTCCACTTATTTTACCTTCCTTTTGCTTTTCTACAAATGCATTTTGGTACCTTTCTGGGTGCAGGGCGGGGCAGAGAGAACAGCAGTGGTGAATGCAGCCCCTCACAAAGCCCATGGCCCAGAGAAAAGCAGGGAACCCAGAAGCCACCAGACGGTCAAAGCCAGCAAAGGGAAGGCGCAGAGAGAGGGGTTGCCCCAGTGCACTGTCGGCCATGGGAGCTTGGAGCCAGGGCCTCACAGAACGCGGGTCCAAAGGGCTTCCTCCAGGGGGGGACCTGAAGGCCTTGACACAGATGCTGTGGATAAAATAACAATAGTAACAGCAGTAGCTGGGCATAGTGGTACCTGCCTGTAATCCCAGTACTCTGGGAGGCTAAAGCAGGAAGATCACAAGTTTGAGCCCAGGCGGGGTGACTTAGCAATATCCTGTCTCAAAATAAAAGGGAAAAGAGGCTCAGGATGTCGCTCAGTGAGAAGGCCCGGGTTCGATCTCTAGTACCACAAAAATAGTAGTAGTAGTAATTATTATCTGTAATACACATGTTTTTTGGTCTGTGGAACTCACAGAATGGGGGATTTGACTCAAGACTTGCTGTTTTGCTTTTGCTGTGTTGGGGTCTAAGTCCAGGGCTTAGTGTGTGCTAGGCTTTACCGCCAAGTCAGACCCCAGCTCAGAGGTCACTCTTTACTGAGTTATTCAACAAACATTCAGTGAGGCCCACGTTGTGCCGGGCCCTACGAGAGGTGATGGGTGCACCAGTGACCAAAATCCCTGGGAGCTTGGGGCAGCAGGCACGGAATAAAACCTGGCCCAAGTAAGTGTGTGCTGCATGTTGTGATGAATACAGGGGACAAGAGAGTGAGAGAGAGTCCTCTGTTATGGGGCGGTCAGATAAGGCTTCTCTGAAGAGGGCACACTAGGCCTACATTCAGCTAGGGGGAAAAGAGAGGGAAGGACATTCTGCAGAGGGGCCAGCATGAGCAGTGGCCCTGGGGCAGCCTACAGCCTGTCCGGTTTAATGACCCATAAAAAGCAGATGTGCTGCGGGTGCTGAGTGAAGAGAGGGACACCATGAGGTCAAAGGTGACAGGGCCTCACTGTGCAGGACTTTGAAAGCCAGTTACCATGGAGGCTAAACTATGCTAACAAAGAGGCTCAAAAAGCCATGAGTTAGGGAAGACAGATGGGCTCAAGATGAGCTGTCCAGGTGGATGGAACAGCTCCTGTACAATATCCTTGTTTTTGTGGTCGAAGCCAGGCTGTGACGTATCCCTATATCAGCTGTGAGAAGAAAGGGGAGGAAGGGGACAAGTCCCGGACAAGCCATTTTCACACAAGCAAGTTATACTTCTGCTCTTGTCCCTTGGGAACTTTGGTCCTGACACGACCACACCTAACTTCTAGGAGGGTGTTGGTAGGGGTGCCAGGGTAGTGTGGCTTCCGGCTGTGCAGTCTCCGAAGATGAGAGGGGTGCGATTTTGTAGGACAGCTGGCTTCCTGGGGCGCTTAGCCCCAGCTTCCTCATCTGTGAAGTAGAGGTCATAACAGAATATACCTCACAGGAAAGCCATCAAGTTAAATGAATGACTACCTGTAATCCCAGCACTCCAGGAAGGAGGGGAAGAAGGGTCCCATGGTCAAAGCCAGCCTGGGTAACTTAGCAATTTAGCATGGTCTTGTCTCAGAATAAAAAATAAAAGGAGCTGGGGATGTGACTCAGTGCAAAAGTTCACTCTGAGTACCACAAAAAAATTAAACATGCTGTTTCTGAGGGATTACTTAATGATATCGAACAGCTCAGAAAATATAACTCATGCTGTGAGTTAGTAAATCTATAGATAAAAAAGATTTTTTCCTATTATATATCCCTACAAGTTGAACGCCATGAATGGCCCTCATTGCAGAGATAGGTAAACTGAGGCTCCGTGAGGACCCTTGGGGTCTCCTGGGCCCCCTAACCCTCCCATGCCACCACCCCCAGAGCTGTCCTGGTTCCAGACAGTCGGAGAGTCAGCACTGGGTGTGGAGCCCTTCTCCTACCAGGCAGAGCCCTACGTCGTTCTGGCACAGCCCTTTGCAGGCCGCTGCCTGATCCTCACCTGGGACTACAGCCTGCAGCGCTTCCGGCCCGAGGAGGAGCTGTCAGGTGAGCCCCCTTGCTGTCCTTTCCTGCCTGCCCCCAGCCTTCCCCGCAGGCCTGACTGCCTCTCACTGCCCACAGCGCCCTCAGTGGTGTCCTGCAAGCCACTGGTGCTGGGCCCACGTCTCTT
>NW_022900931.1:55194458-55202066 GCF_012274545.1 Fukomys damarensis
GCTGCTGAGGCCCAACGACGCTGAGATCCTGTGGCTGGATGAGCAGCCCTGCTTTGTGGTGGCCGATGCCTCCAAGGCGGGCAGCACCACGCTGCTGTGTCGCGACGGGCCTGGCTTCTACCCCCGCCAGAGCCTGCATGCCTGGCACCGGGACACAGATGCCGAGGTCCTGGAGCTGGACGGCCGCCCCCACCTGCTGCTGGCCTCTGCCTCGCAGCGCCCGGTTCTCTTTCACTGGGTCAGTGGCCGCTTTGAGAGGCGCACGGATATCCCTGAGGCTGAGGACGTCTATGCCACACGCCACTTCCAGGCCGGTGGGGATGTGTTCCTGTGCCTGACGCGCTACATCGGGGACTCCATGGTGAGGCTGGACCCGGCCAGGTGGGCGGGCAGCAGGCTTTCCAGCACAACCACCTCACGGTGGGGACTTCAGCACTGACCCTATTAGGCACGCTAACCTCTGACCTCTGACCTCTGACCAGTCCTCACATGCTGACCTTTGAATTCTGACTCTTCCAACACTGCCTCCAAGGTTGTGAGTCCCCTCCAGGCTAGCTGACTAAACCATCCTCCATCTCCCAGTACCAACACTGCTCCCAAGACTGTGATTCTACACCCCACACGTGCACCAGCTCTGCCTCTGTAACCCTGACACTTGCCAGGATGTTTACCCACAGTCTCAGCCTTCCCCACCCTGACACCGGGCCCCCAGGGCTGACCCTGGGCTTAGGCCCTGCCCATCCTGTGCCACTCCGATTTCCAGCACTCTTTCCAGCGCAGCTAAGAATTCTGGAGTTGACAGAGTCTCTGGTGGGGAACAGACTGGAGACAGGGATGAGAGCCAGGCACCAGGGAGGAGGCTGGAGAGGGTGGAGGATGGGCCCAGGCATGACCAGAGGAAGTGCAGAAAATGCATAACCACCGTGGACCAAACCAACAGATTCTATGGCTGACTCTTCTGTGTGTGGTGTGAGGAAAAGAAAGCTCAAGAGAAACTCTGATGTGTGGCCTGAACAGCTGGGTGGTGACGCTTATTTTTTATTTTTGGAGGGTCCTAGAGATTGAACCTAGGGCCTTCAATGTGCTAGGAAGTGCTCTCCCACTGAACTACAGCCCCAGCCCACGGGTGGTGACACTTTTAAAGTTTTAAAAACCTTTAGGATTCTGGGGACCTGCAGGCCCGTCCCCAAGCTGTTCCAAGTCCTCCCGAGCCTTGAGGATGACAGGCAGGCCTGGTCCTAAGTAGCCGCCTTGCCTCACAGGTCATGCGCTGGGATGGGTCCATGTTCCGCCTGCTGCAGAAACTTCCCTCACGCGGCACCCACGTATTCCAGCCGCTGCTCATCGCCAGGGACCAGCTGGCCATCTTGGGGAGCGACTTTGCCTTCAGCCAGGTCTTTCGCCTTGAGTCAGAAAATGGGCTCCTGGAGCCACTGCAGGAGCTGGGGCCCCCGGCCCTGGTGGCCCCCAGAGCCTTTGCCCACATCATCTTGGCTGGCAGACGCTTCCTATTTGCAGCTTGTTTCAAGGGCCCCACACAGATCTACCAGCATCACGAGTTGGACCTCAGTGCCTGAGACCGGACAGGACCTCAGCAGCTGGGACTGACACAGGGAGCCTCGGGCGTCTAGAAGCCCTCTTAGCTGGCCTCCTGGCCCCAGCCAGTCCTGTGAGATACTGACCACAGGCCAAGTTCAGCAGCCACAGGTCCAGACTTTAGCCCACCTCTTGGAGGATCTGGGCCGACTGGGGTAGGTGGAAGGTCACAGCCGCCGGACCTTATAAGCTGACCTTCCAGTGTGGCACAGCATCCCAAGTGACTTGAGAGCTCAGCCTGAGGCACCGCAGGGAGCAGGAATACAGAAATCAAAGTGTATGGGGTGGGGCGGGGGGTGATGTGCAGAGCTCTCGCGACGTCTGGAGGTTATCCTCTAGGTATCTTCCCATCTGCATGCTCCCTTTGAAAGTTGGGCTGAGAGCCTATCTTTCCCCTCCAAACTCAGTCTGGCCAATCGCATTCATGGATAAGTGCCCACCTTCACGACGTCACAGCCGCTAGGCAGTTTTTCCTGCCAGACCCAGTAATTTCCTCTGCTGTTTGTGCGCATGTCTGCTGCCCGGAGCAAGTGCGCGTTTCCTCCCTCTTGCGCATGCGCCTGCTTGGGTGGCGGGTGAGTGAAAGTGGGGAAATGAGAGGCGCCGCGTGAAGCCCCGTCTGAAGGACGTCGGGGACAAAGAGATAGTATATGAACTCAATAAATGCACTGCACCCGCCTGCCAGCTGCTGTGGGGTTGGGAGAGAGGATTTTGCGAATGTCATGGGCTGAGGCTGGTGCTTGGCACGGCCCAGGGAGCCACCATGGGGGCTCTAACTGGGCTCGCGATTATGGGTCGGTGGGGTGCTTGCGGGAGGGTTCAGGCGCGATTGGGGACGTGTCGCAAGCTCATCGTGGATCTCTTTTGAGGTCCTGTCTTAAGGACGTTGTGAGAGATATTTTCGGGTGTTTGGGAAATTTTATGAGGGTGGCTCATGGGAGCATTTTGGGTACCTTATTGGCTGTTGGGGAGTCACAAGGGACCCTGAGGCTCCGTGGGGAATCTCACACCGTGTGGCCACTGTGTATTATTAGGGGCGTCATGGGCAGTGTGAGATGTCTCCCTGGGACATCTGGGTACTCGGAAAGGACTCCTAATAAAGTGGGGTCTCAGGGTGAATGAGAGGGCGATGAGGTCTTACTATCACAATCAAACTGTTGCACACTCCCGGGATGGCAGCCTGACCCTGTGTCTTTGTTTTTATGGGCTGACAGTGTCCAGTGTCTGTCTGTGTGCCCCAGCAATCCGTCTGGGTAGGGCTCTCACTTGCAAGTGCTCCCCTTTTGCTACTAGAATTTCTTCAGCTGCACAGGAGGCTCTCCTGGCTGTGGATACAGGGAGCAGGCCCTGTGAGCTCCACCAGGCCACGAGGCCCTGGCCTTTTCCCAACCAGAGAATCCACACCCAGCTTCTGTGCCATTGCCAGCGGGTGGCCACCTCCTCCCGTCCCGCCCCAGCATGTGTACAGGGAGTCTAGTGGCCACCTCGACCAGAGGCAAGATCATTTTATATTAAACATTGAACACAGAGTCCTCTTCCATGAGAGGTAAGACGCAGCCCTAGTAAGGCACCTGGGGAGCGGAGGGGGCGCCATCTTGGGGCCGGGACATGAGATTAGAAAAAGCCCTCGATGCTTCTCTGCCTGGATGGTCCTCAGCAGTTGTGAGCAGAGCCTGGGAGAGGTAAAGGTGGAAGCTTGTGAGCACAGAGTCCTTTCTCCCCACACACACACCTCACTCCCCAGGGCTGCCCTCAGCACCAAGCTGCCTGTCTTACCTGGAGTGATGAGAGGTGGGGCGTCTGGTCCATGGTGACTGAGGAAATAAAAAGTGGTGAGATCCACATCCACCCCAATCGCCCTGGCCCTCCGGGCTAGAGACATCACAGTTTGCCCAGACACTGCTTGCTGACTGTCTTTCCAGTGTTGGTTCGTGCAGCACTTAGGGACTACAGCATTTCAGAATTTGGGGCCACCCAGGGCCATTAACTATGAAAATTAAACCTGAGAAAGCTTAGTGGCAGAGCCCAGGGACCCGTCCTCTTTCTGCAGCACCTAGCTCTTTCCCCCTGGAGAGTGTCGTGCATAAGGCAGGTGTGCCAGGAACAAATCTCACCTGGGCTTCTGGCTGAACTTGCATTTGCACTTTCCACCTGTTGGGGGCAGGGAAGTGGTGAGAGGAGAGGCACAGCCCCGCCAACCCCTCTCCCCCGCCCGCTCCTGCACTCACTCAGGAGAACAATGAATCCCAGGGCACACAGGATCGCAGCACAAATGAGCCCGCCGACCCGGAGCCTGTGCCAGTCTGGGAGAAAAGCAGAGGGGACCTTAAGGCCAGCCAGGTTCTCCTCATCCATCTCCCCCATCCACTTGATTGATATGTACTGAGCTTCTACAGTGTGCAGGGCTCTAGGATGTGGTAGTAAGAGAGCAAACCAAAACCCTCTCCTGGCTGGTGCACACATTCTAGTTTATATCCACGCAAACAAGATGTTTCCTGTCGGGTAAGGTGGAGATAAGCGATGTGAAGGAAAATAGCCAGGGCAAAGGATAGAAAGCCAGAGGGCAGCTCTTTAGAGAGTGATCAGGGAAGGGCTCTCTGAAGAGCCACACTGATCAGATATCTGCAAGAGGTGGATGTGTGAAAGAAAGCACAAGGATCATCAGGTGCAAAGGCCCTGGGGCTGCGGTTTTCTGCTGTGTCTGGAGACCAGCAGGAGGCCTGTGTGGCTGGAACAGGAGTGATGGGCAGTAGAGGTGAGGGGAAAGAGAAGGCTGAAGAAGCAGTTCAGTGGAATCTGGAGGCAGAATGATGATTGGAGTTGAATCGCTCATCTCTTCCAGGAAGCTGCCCCATGCTCAGTGTCAGCCTTCCTCCCAGCAATTGGTTAAACCTAATGGTTTTCTGTGGCCCATCCTCACTTGCTGTGCGCATCTACCTACCTTGCTGGCATAGAACCCTCCCCTGGGGCTGATTATCACCTTTTGTTCTTCTAATCCACTGCTTTTCTGGCTCAATGCCCTACTCTTAGCCCCTTCCTATACTGGGCCCACATCAGACCCTCAGCCCACCCCATGTGGCACTGCAGGTACAATGTGGTGTGTAGGGCAGGGAGGAAGTGAAGAACGGGCGCTCACCATAGTAGAAAGGACTGTTCTTATCTGCAAAGAGAGAGAAAAGACCATGGATGCAGGACAGCAGCCCACTGCAGGGGTCCCAGGGAGACTTTGGGGGCTGAGCGGGACACCTCCGACTCACCTTCTGGGTCGTTGGCATCCAGGGCAGGCAGGCCTGGAGGAGCAGCAAGTGGGAGAGGGAACATGGTGATGCTGGCCTAGGCAGCGCCCTCAGGGGCCTCCCCAGCACCTCGGGACAGTCGCCTCCTCCTGCAGGCTCAGGGGTCCTGCCCGGCTTGGCTGCCTCAGCATCGTGGAGACAGGGACTCACCCACCCAGCCCCACACCTTCGAGCCATGCCGGTGTCGTCCCCCCGAGACAGGTTCTATTCTGAGCGGCTTTGCCCAGCATTTGCTTCAACACTTCCAGACACACGGCTAATGCGGGCCTCCGCAGAAACAGGGGACTTTGCTCATCCGGGTGACAGATGGCTTCTGCCCCCGGGGCTGTTTGCCCCATGCCAGCCGCACTCCGAGTCCTCCTTGCACAGCCCACCTGTCCCCGAGATGGCTCCCCATCCCCTCAGAGACTCCTGGCCATCGCCTGGAACACACCCTGCAAAAATGCACCTTCACAGCCCTGCCCGAGCGGACCCCCAGGCTTGCCCAACACGACGGGCAGGAGGAACGCAATGAAAGCAAAGGGCCATTCTGGCTAAAAGTGCTGTGCTGCCTCAGCTCTGGGCCCGAGTGCTGTGAAAGGGAGAAAATCATTTTGGCACCAACACACGTGCTGATTCTGGGCTAGGCACCGTTCTATGCGCCTCTCAAACATGAACTTGTTTAATCCTTGCCATGATTCCGTGAGTAGCTGTAGTTATTCTCCTTGGGTTTACAAATGGGGAGACTGAGGCACCATGTGTTCCGGTCACTTTACTACATCACCACCAGGCCCTTGGGGGCCAGACACTCACCGGCCAGGAGGCCCAGCAGGCTCAGGGCCACCTCTTGCATGTCCGAGCAGTGCCCTAGAGGAGGCCAGGGAAAGGGTTCGGCCTTAGCAGGGCCACCAGGGTGGCTCCCCCACCCCCACCCCGCTCCACACCCACAGAGCACAGCCCAGGTCCACGCAGGATGGCGTCACTGACAAAAGAAGGAGCCCCAAAGTCAAGTGGGGTCTGGCTGCGGACTCAGGCCCGAGGAGAGGTAGTGTGTGACTCGCTGGACAGGCCCTCCGGGCTTCCACTGCTCCAGCAACCAGTGTGGGGCACTGCCCAGTGTTATCCTCATCTGTGAGAGGGGGAAACAGGCTCCCCGGGTGAAAATTGGTGCTAGGATCACTGGCTGGGAAGCAGGATTTCGACCACGCCTGGCTCCCCAGCAGCTGCTCCTAACCGGGCCTGTCAGGGCCTCGGGGTGATTTGGGAAGCAGGGCGTTAGGAGCCAGGTGGCAGCAGGCCCGGGTTCCGGGAGTTTCTGCATAGACAGTTTGGAGCCTGCCCGGCTCTGCCCAGACTCTGTAGACAGACTGGGGCGGAGCTAATGCCGGCTGGGGCAGGGACAGAGGGTGAGGGTCCTGTCGGCAGCCTCAGCTCCATCGGCTGTCCCGCCCCTCAGCCCCTACGCAGAAGCCTCACCAGCTCCAGTCCCAGCAGGCTCTGCCCCCAGCCCTAACCCCAAGCCGGACCCTGGGTCCAGCCTAGCCCAAGCCCGGATCTCCACCCCACCCCCAGACTCTGGGCCCGGCCCCAGGCCTGGCCAAGCTCCTGCTGCCACCCAACACTTCCTCTTCCCCCGTCCTGGCCCGGCCGCCATCTTCTCCTCTACCACACTGGGCGCCTGCAGCAAGACCTGGGTCCCTGTGTCACCCCTGCCCGTCCCTACCCTGCCCGACTGCTGCGGGCACGCGTGTGACGTCAGTCTCCAGAGCAAAAGCTAACACTCGCCCCAGCTCCGGCGCCTGGGACTCCGCCCCGTGACCTTGCTGTGTCTCATTCATTCAATTCCCACCAACCCCTGAGATCATCTCTCCGGTTCCCATTTCTTTCTCTCTTTCTTTTCTTTTTTTCTTTCTTTTTTTCCCTCCCTCCCTCCCTCCTTCCCTCCCTCCCTCAATACCCAGTACTGGGTATTGAGCCCAGAATCTTTGCACTGAGCTACGTCTCCAGTCCTTTTTATTGTTTTACTTTGACGTAGAGTCTCACTAAGCCACTAAGTCCCCTAGGCTGAACTCAGACTTGTGATTCTCCTGCCTCAGCCTCCCAGAGTGCTGCAATTCTAGACCGGTGCCACTGCACCCAGCTTCCTGCCCACATTTCGCCAGTGGCAAAACCCATGCTCTGAGTGGGTTTGGCACTGTCAGCCACCACAGTGCAGTGTGTCCTGCAAGTCTGCAGACTCCCGCAACTCCTTGTGACCACCCCTGGGCCTGGGATTCCTCTAGGCTTCCCCGATAACTCTGGATGCTAGACCCATAGCTTCCGTGTGAGCAGCCCTTTGGCAGGAAGAGAGCCTGCAGCTTCAGAGAACATTACCCAGGCATCTGGGACCCCGGGAAGGCTGTTCTCTGCAGCTGCAGCAGACGGTGGGTGGGGACACAGTGGGCAGGGGCACGGCCCACATGTGGACCGCCTGTCTAAAGCCATTTCAGGAGGCTGTTTGCATGTGATGATCCCAGTGAGCTCCATGCTTGTTGAGTGCTCACCCCACACAGGGGCAGCTCTTAACCCTGATTCCGTGGTCCCTGCTTGAAGAAGCTGGCGCTGCTATTATCCCATGTTGCCGCGGAAAACATTCCTCCCCCAGCTAATTCAGCTCAATGCCCCATGCAGTGTCACCTAGGGTTCATTTCTTTCTCTCTCTTTTTTTTTTTTTTTTTTTTTTTTTTTTTTTTTTTTT
>NW_022900931.1:55202160-55232701 GCF_012274545.1 Fukomys damarensis
TTTTTTTTTTTTTTTTTTTTTTTTTTTTTTTTTTTTTTTTTTTTTTTGGCACCAGGGATCAAACTTGGGTTCTTGCACTTGTGAGGCAGGCGGCAGAACCACTGAGCTAAATCCCTGGTCTTAAGTCTCTTTCTGTGGTCTCCTCCAGGCTCCCCCAGGGTCTGCGAGGTGCTGCCGGCCCCATTCCTATGAAACCCAGGAAGTGAGGGGTGGCGGGCGCCTCTGTCTCTTCCCGAGGGCTCCCAGGCCAGGACACCCCGAGGCTCCGGGCAGCTGGGTGCTGGGTGTCCGTCCTTTCTGGCAGTCCTGTCCCAGGCTGTTCTCTGCAGAGGCTTCTGTGTCTGTCCAAAGAGCCTCTGCTCCTTCCCAGCCCCCACCTTAGCATTATTTCCTTAATCTGCCCTCTGCTGTCCTGTCTTCAGAGCGAAAGACCCCTCAATTATGAGTATCCCCAGATTAGAGGCCCTTTCCAGTTCACAGAGCTAGAGGCCTGTCCTGTGCATCTGGAGTTACCTCAGGGCCAGGTCCGGTGTGTCCAGGTGACCAAGCCAGCCCCACCCCTGACTGAGAAGAGAGGAGGGGAGAAGAACCTCATTTCCTGAGGTATGCAGAAGAAGCCTTGCAGTGAGTACCCACTGGCAGCAAAAAAGTTGAAGCCCTAAAGCAGAATGCCCGGATTACGGTTCCCCCAGCTGTGCCCGCAGTCCTGAGACAATATAGTAGCGCTGACCAAAACTATGTGAGATGAAGACAGACTCCCTCGTTCCTCCCGGTGAGCCCTGACCGTCTGCTCTGAAGTCAGTGCCCAGACTCCCTTATCTGAAGTCAAAATAGAAGGCCTTCCGCGAGGGCAAAAGAAATGGTCTTGTCAAATTGCGACTTTAAACGTACAATGTTCGACACTGTGCTGGCACCCCTAGGAGACCTACAAGGTGCTAGATGATCCAGAAAAATACATTTTTCAAAGAATTCCATTTGCTACCAACACTCTTTTTTCCCATCTCCTCAGACCCTTACAAAAACTCCAATCTCTCATCCTCACAGCGCGATTCCGCTCTTAGAAATTTGCCTGCTGTTTCTCTTGACTGTATCCTCTGACCTGAAAAAACTTTATCTCTCCTCTTATTCTTGCCTAGTTCTTTTGCCACCTGCCTCCCCTGTTTTACCACACCCCTGTGTCCCCCCAGTTTCCTAACCAGCTCCACGTCCTTGCTTCTCCAGGAACCATCCCCCCTCCTAGCAGTCTCGGGGCCTCACAGGCTCCCAGTACCTCGACACTCCCAGTCCACTCAGTCATCCCCCATCCACCCAATGCACCTAAGCACCCCTGACCTATTTAGCTGCCCCTATACCCAACACCCCCAATCCACTTGCCTCTGTTCCAGTCAAACACCTCCAATCTACCACACGCCACCATTCCAGATGTCCCAAGTCTCTGCTGAATGGGTCCAACCCTCACCCGAGCTGCCCAAGGCCCTGAGAGGATGGTGGGAAGGGTCACCCAAGGGGAGAGGAGGGGGCCTTCTCCAATCTCCTGTGCCCTGGAAAGGAGCTAGAAGGGACGATCCTAAGGGCTCTAACAGAGGACCTCCCCTGGGGTAGGGGCAGTGAGGTGAGAGGTAGGGGAAGTTTGGGGCAGAGCCCAGGGGACTCGAGGGAGGGACCCCAGCCGCTCACCTGTGGCTGAGTGCCGGAGGAGGTTCTGGGAGAAAGCGAGAAAACAGCTGCCAGGCCTGAGTCTTTATCCGCAGCTGCCACGCCCTGAGCAAATTTGGGCAGGTAAAGAACCTGCAGATCTCCCGAGGCTCTGGAGCTCCCAAGGCACATTCCTCTCTTAAAGAGACAGCTCCTCCCCCTCCCAGCCCCTGGATGGGGAGCTCCCTGGGTCACCAGGGACACAACAGCCTCAGGTAAGGTGGAGGGAGAGCAGGACAAGGGGGAACTTGGTCCCTCAAAGTAGGGAGGCACTTTCTCCAATCTCCTGAACTCTGAAAGAGACCTTGACAGGGGCAGGTGCTGGGGTCTTTAGTGGCAGACCTGTGTGTGGCAGGACCATGGAGGAAGGTGAAATGTCCGTGTAAGGACCTTACTTCTTTGATTTAGTCTGTGTGTTTTGCCTGGGGCAGGGCTGCTGGCAATCCTGGTGGATTTAAAGTCCCCTCAAGGCCAAGTCTCTCTGTTGACAGAGGTCAAGGGCCAGGAAAAGATGCTGAAGGGAGGGGTGCAATGTAAGGGCAGTTGGGGTGGGGGCAGGTGAAGGAGCTGTGGGCCTTTAGACCAGGGAACACCCCCACGCTGCCTTGGGGGACTTCAGAACTGCTCTCTAGAACCGAGCCAGAGTCCCCTAGTCCACGCTCCTCCCAAGGGTGCAAGCCAGGGCCTGGGATGGGGTGGCCACCACTCTAGATGAGGTGTCTAGCACTGCACCAGGCCCCTCCTCCGCCCTCCACCCTGTCCTGTCCCCTCCTTGCGGCATTCCTTCCAGCTGGGGTCTGAACAGGCCCCCACATGGTCCCTTGCTGGGGGTGCCCTCTCCCCCCACTTCCGCCTTCTGAGACACAGAGACTTTTGTCCGGGGGCTGGATGGAGAACAAGGTCCCATTGAGTGGCTCTCAGAGGATTGGGGTCACCGGGAGGGGCAAGGCCAGCAGAGGGGTAGCTCTGCCCTGGCCACCAGCTGGACTCCAGGCCACCGCCAACAGCCTCGCGGGGGTGGAGAGGAGGGCCACAGGCAGCAGGCCAGAGAGAGGGTGCTGGTGAGAGTGTGCAGAGACGGACAAGGGTTTGGGGTCACAGCTCTGTGGGGTCAGGTCAGCTGTGGGCAGGGAGAAGGACCCCACTTCTTGTCAGGGAGAGGGGACAGGTTCAAGTGGTGCTTGCCCAGCTACACACTTTATCTGTTCCCCCATCCCAGGCAATTTCTCAGTTCCAGGCCACAGGCTGGGGCAAGTCCTCCTACCACCCCCATGAAGGGGGCTGGCCAGGCCCTGCCAGGAGAGAAAAAGGGCATGAGGCTCCAAGCAGGAAGCACAGGGGGAGAGAGAAACAGAGGAAGCAGAGGCCTTGGGGAGGTTGGGCAAGGGGAAATATGTGGATCCCAGGCCTACTAAGAGGGTCTTTGTGCCTGGACCCACAGCATCTCTTCCCCAGAGCCATCAAACTAGAAGGTCCCCAGGGGACGACCCCTGGGTGGTCTTGGGAGTGGGATGGTATCACCCTCTGCTGGACATACCCGGAACTGCAGGCACCCGAGAGCAGAAGGGGGCAGGGTGCCTGGGAGGCAGGTGCTTTACCCTTCATGCCTACCTGTTTGTGCGCTGCCAGAGAAGCCAGGCAAGAGTTGAGGATGCGGTGCAGCAGGAAAAGTGTGAGACCAGAAGGTGCAGCAGTAACTAGGTAAATTTGCTAAAGGAAGAAAGCAAGATGTAGGGAAACTGCTGAGAGTGCCACCTTTGTGAGGGAGAAAGACTACAGGCATATGATCAAGGAGGAATAAAGTACCTCTGGAGCCCGAATGATGGCTGCTTCTAAGTAGGGGCCTTGGGAAGTTCAAAGATGCAGGACAGACTCATCCTTCATTACACCGTCTTGTACCTTTTGAGTTGTACTTTAATTATTAATTCTTTTCTCACTGAGTTTATTGATACATTTTAGGTATACATTCATCATTGGAATCTTGCTCCATTACATGACAGGTCTTGTTTTTTGAGACTATGTCACCCAGGTTGAGTTTGAACTTGCAGTCCTCCTGTCTCAGCCTCCCAAGTACTGAGACTACTCAAATGCACTACCCTCCCTTTGAATTTTAGATCCTGAAAATGTACAACCTTTTACAAATCATAATTAAAGCCATTAAAGGACATTTCAATAGAGTTGTGGCCAATGGCTGCTGAATTTTCAATAGATGTCAAAAAATCTGAATATTTATGGGGAACTCCAATATTAGAGGGGCGGGTTCGGATTTTTTTAAATTATGAAAGGTGTGGTAGTGCATACCTGTAATCCCAGCAAGTGGGAGGCTGAGGAAGGAGAATCACTGTGATCTTGAGGCCTGCGTGGGTTACATAGCGAGTTCAAGATCAGCCTGAACTAAATACCAAGATCCTGTCTAGAAAAAAAAAAAAATTATGAAGGTGAAACAAAACACATCCAAGGGCTGATTTCACTTTGCCAAGCTCATATTCTGAACTTTGGGCCACCACGGAACTTTTGTTCTGAAGCACAGATGTTTATGGGCCTTTTGCCGGACCCCTGCCAACCACAAATTCCTCCTAGGCTGGATCTGAGCGGGCCGTGCTCCAATTTACGTAGGACTGCCCTGGGGCCAATCACCAGGGAGAACCTGAGACTCCCTGCTCTGGTACCCTAAGACCCTCCTGGAGGGCAGCAGGAAGTAGAGTACAAACCGTCAGGGGCCCGGGTCTCTCTGGGAGTGAGTTTTCCTGGCTGTTTTGAGTGCAGACATATTTAAATGACCATACAGGGAGCCAGATATTGAGCTCAGTGGCAATGTGCCTGCCTCACAAGTGCAAGGTCCTCAGTTCAATGCCCAGTACAGGGGAAAAAAAAGAAAGAAAGGAAGGAAGAAAAGACCATACAGTCCTCCCTCGGTACAGGCACAGTAATCCCTGGTGTGTTCCAGGCATCCTTGGGCCTCTGCCTGGGTTCTTTCCCTCCAATTCTGCACAGCTTGTTCCCCGTCTTCCTCAAGTCCTGGCTCAAAGACCTCTCCTGTGACCTGCACCCCAGTTAGTACCCTCTCCCCCATCCTGTCCTTCCCACCTGTGACTCACATGCACTCCAGGAAACGTCTCTTGTCTCTCCTGGTAGTGCATCAGCCTCTCCTGATACTTCTCATCTGAGTTGTAGGCCAATACCTAGCGCATAGTGAGTGCTCATGGCGTCTGTGTCAGATGGTGAAAGAAAAGTGTTCTTCTCCTCCCCGGGTCCCCTCCACCAGCTGGGAGGGCGGGGCTCCTATCTGGGCAGGTGCCATGGTGGACCAGACTTGCTGGCCCACCCAGACCAGCCAGTGTGGGCTGATGACCGGGTCCTGGGTGTGAGCAGGAATCACGGGGAAGGAGGAGGGGCATGGATACCTCTGGGCTCCATGCAGCTGGGATGGGGACAGCGGACTCAATGGGGGACCCCATGGCCTCCTCCTACTCTACCTCAGTCCCCAAGAGAAGAGCCTCAAACTGGCAGCCCCCTGGCTAAATCCAACTGTTACGAAGTTTCCTTGAGTTCTCAAACAGTTACAGAAGATAACCGTTGCTGCTGGGTTCCAATGAGTCCCCAGAGAGCACGGGCTGGAAATCCAGTCCCCGTGCAGCAGTGTTGGGAAGTGGGACCTGAGGATGGATTCACGCGGTGTTCCCAGAGTGGGCCGGTCTCCACCAGGGTGTTTCGTCCTTGATTCTAGAAGCAAGTTCGGCTCCTCTCGCTGCCTCGTTTTCTCCCCATCCTGTTCTTCTGCCTTCTCCCAAGGGATCGCTTGGCCGGAAGGGACTCTCCAGCTGCCCGTGCCATGCCCCCAGACTTCCTAGCCTCCAGAACCACAAGCCAAAGACATTTCTGTTCATTGTAACTTAGCCTATCCTGGGTAGTTCTGTTACAGCAGCACAAAGCGGACTGCTGAATACCGGGCTATCTCAGCCCTGTGAGCTGTGTTTCTTGCTTATCTCAGGAGACCTGCCCTAACTGGCCCTCGTTCCCTCCCGAAAGAGGCTCTCTTGATCACCTGACAATAACAGAGAAGGAAAATAGGAGTGGGGAAAGATGCCTGAAATACCAGAAACTTGGGGAAAGTATGTATTTTATATATACGGAGCGGGGGAGACAGAAAGAAAACAAATGAGACAGAATATTAAGAATCAGTGAATCTCCATGAAGTGTATTCAGGTTCACTGCATCAACCACTCGTTTAACTTTTCTATAGTCAAAACAACTCAAACTAAGCAGGGAAAAAAAATCAATTAAAAATGTAAAATTAATGTTAACACAAAATAACGAACCATGAGATAAAAAAGTAACATCAAAAGAAAGAAGGGGGAAAATTTTTCGAATCAGGTGACCAAAAAGTTAAAAACAATGTATTTGAATATAATATTTATATATTTATGCTACATCTATGACAGGTGAGAATGAGAGAGAGATTCTTTTTTTTAGGTAAAAGCCTGTGCTGTGTTTCCCTTCCACAATGTCTTCTGCCCTTCATCGGCCATGGCCCTTCAGTGCCCAGCACTGCCCCTTCTTGGCTGTGGGTGACGCAACCCCCCTGGGCCACCCATGGAGGCCCCAAGGCTTTGAGGCCTGGGCCAGTAAATTGGAGGAGGAAAAGATCTTTCAAGTTGAATATGGAGGTGTGCCTATAATGCCACATTCTGGGAGGCTGAGGCAGAAGGATTACAATGTAGTGACTGATCGAGATTCTGTCTCAAAATAAAAATATGTTAAAAGGGTTGCGGACATAGCTCAGTGCAAAGGCCTTGGGTTCAATCCTCAGTATCCCAAAAAGTAGAGAGCTGGGAAGAGGAGGAGGAGGAGGGGGAGGAAGAGGAGATTATTTCTGAGTGCGCATGCTGGCAGCATCCCGCCTGGCTGCAGAGGCAGGAGGATGAGGCTGCAGCTCTCAGTCTGGCTGGCACCCCTGGCCAAGTGTCTCCCTTGCTCCGTGCCTCAGCATGCACAGAGAGGGTGCAGCACGCAAAGGCCAACTCCACACCACCGAACACACTCGAGCTGACTTGCTCTTTACCACCAGGCTGCGGGACTCATGGCTGCTGGGCGCCCCATGCTCCCAGTGGAGAACACTGTGGCCCTGGGGCTCTGACCCTGGGGCTCAAGTCACAGCGAATTCAGGGTCCAAGCTGAGATTCTGCCCTGGGTCTGGCTGCCCGTCCTGAGCACGTCCAGTGGTGGGAGGCGGGAGTGACCAAAGGTCCCCAGGGGCCCATGTAGCTGAGAACCAAGAACAGACAGCAGACTTCCCAGAGAGGGTAAGACTCCAGGGGATATTCCAGAACGCCTGCTTCTTCCCCTTCACTGCCCTCACCCTGCCCCTGCCTCTGTCCCCTCCTCCCTGACTGCCTTCCCACTGGGACATCACAGTGGCTCCAGCCCTGGCCCGTCTGTTCTCACACACAGCCACAAGGAGCCTGTGACGCCTCAGGCACACCTGGGCCTCTCCCTCCCAGCTGTGCCCAGCTCCCCCTAACTCCAGGTGACCCATGACCTTTCATTGCCCCTCAGCCGTCCTGGCCACCTCTCCCACCTCATGATCTCTTCACTCCCAGCCCCCCGCCCCCGTCCCCACAGCAGGCGCCACCACAGCCTCTTTACCTGGGCACCTGCGCTCCCTCCTCGGACCCACTCCTCCCCTGCTTCAGTTCTCCCGGCAGTGTGGACACGCTGTCCTTTCTGACATGCTGTGCAGTATACGTGGATTGGTTACGCTTTCGCCTCTCTGCTTGGAAAGCACAAGCCCGAGAGGGAAGAGCCTTGGCTGTCCCCGATTTTCTATTTCCCCAGCCCTGAGGGTCTGGCACATAGTAGGTGTCCAGGAAATATCATGGTGCACACCTGTAGTCACAGCATACTGGCAGGCTGAGGCAGGAAGACGGTAAGTTTGAGCTCACCCTGGGCAATTTAGCGACCTAGGGAGACGCTGGCTCCAAACAATAAATAAAAAGGTTTAGGGATGTAGTTCAGTGTGAAGCCCCTGAGTTCAATCCCCAGTAAAAAAAAAAAAAAAATTAAAACCATACTTGAGAGTTATTCATTCTACACCAGGCCCCAGACAACACGGGCACCCACTTCCTTCAGTCAGGCACAATTTGGGATCCCCCCACCCCACCCCAGGCCTGCTGGTAGAGAAAGAAGGAACTCAGCAACAGACAGGCTGGGTTCAAATCCGACCTCTACCACTTTCTCATTATGTGCATGACCTCAAGCAGCCCGGCTTCGTCCTAGAGCCTCAGTTTCCCCATCTTTACAGCTGGGATAATAATAGCTGTCCCCTGAAGGGCTGCCCTTTGGATTCAATGGGATGGTTGTGTGGATGGAGGACAGCATGACTAATTCTGAAAGCTGGTTCCCTTCCCGGAAGTGGGTGGAGCAGACGGCTGCAGGGCCGTGTGTTTTCCAACAGCCAACAAAGAGACTCTTGTAGGCAGGGCCCCCTCAGGCATGGAACATGTACCCACCCTGTGGATCCTGGACAAAAGCTTTAGGTCTCAGAGGAGAGCTTTTCCAGGCACTTTCGTTCTTTGTAGATTGTTGCAACAAGAAATACTGGTTTGGGAAACATGATCACACTGGATGGGCGACCATTTTACCCCCTCTCCCTGCCAGGAGGAGCTGTGAAGGCTGCTGGGGGATCCATCTCACCTACAGCTGGTGAGAATAGGCTCCAATAGGCTTAAAACAATCTCTGGCCCCTGCGATTGGCTCAGCGGGGGCCAATGAAAGTGAGGTATACAAATTTTGCCCAAGCTGGTGGTGCACCCCTGTAATCCCAACTGTTGTGAAGAATGAGGCAGGAGGATCAAAGTTCAAGGGCAGCCTGTACTGGAGCGACCCTGTCACAGAACATGATTTTAAATAGGGCTGGGCTGTAACTCGGAGGTGGAGGACTTTCCTTGCATGCATGAGGTTCTAGGTTCCATTCCAGTACTAGAAAAGAAGAGAAGGGAAAGGAGGGGAGGGGAGGGAATTTTGTTTAATACTTGGGATAAGAAAAGATTTGGATCTTTTTGTATTGGGGATCAAACTCAGGACCTTGCATTTGTGAGGCAGGAAAGGTGCCAGTGAGCTAAATCCCTGGCCCAAGAATTGAACTTTTTTTTTTTGGTACCGGGGATCAAACTCAGGTCTTTGCACTTCTGAGGCAGGCAGCAGAAGATGTGGATTTTTGACAATGAGAAATACACATTTGAGGCCTAGTAACTCTGCTGTTCTTTAGCCCCCAGAAAACAAAAACAAACAAACAAAAGTGCAGCCTGAGGACTGAGCTACTAATACCACAGACCAAGAGAAATACTGAGAAGCCAAGTTAGTACTGAGTCACACTGACAGCCAGCTCCGGATGAAGACAGATGGTGCTTCAGTGACCAGGAAAGCCAGACTATTGTGCAGCATTTCCAACCAGAAGATGACTGAGGAGCAGAGGGGGCTGAAAGGGCCAGGGGCAGGTCCTCAGGCAAAGGGGGAAGGTAGAGAGGGAGGCTTCACGGGGAGGCAGCAAGCACAGTTAGGGTGGTGATGATGGAGACATCGTGGCAAGGATGGTGGTGGCGATGACGGTGATGATGGTGTTGGTGATAATGAAGATGGTGGTGATGGGTCTGGAATAATAGTATTTGATCACTGACTATCAGCAGGCTCTGCTTATGTTCTCCTAAGCATTATCTGTACCATTCTTAACATTTTCTTCTTGAATTCACTGAAGAAAGCCATGTTCATCAGAAACTGTGAAAGATGCTTATCATTTTATCGATGAACAGAGCTATTTATAACTGAGCAGTTACCAGAAGTTTGCCTTTTAGGTGTTGTATTACTGTAGTTCACAATAACTCGACAAGGACTCTCCCGCCCCTTTCCTTTACGGATGAGGGACTGAGGCTCAGAGATGTTAAGTGACTCACTGGACATCACACGGTTACTGAATGATGGGACGGGATCACAAACAAGGCCACGGACTCTCCCGAGAACGCACTCCTCCCGTGGGTGGGACACACTCCCACCTGTACCTCTCACACTCCATTCCACCCATCTGAGGCCCGGCCCACTGGCACATGGACTTCTGGGCCTCTCAAGAGCAGCAGGAAGCTGCCCAAGGACTGTAGGGGTTGCCCACACTCCAGGACCCTGATGCTGAAACAGGTGAAGGGCAGCAGACGGGAGCAAGTCAGTGCTGGGGCTCAGCTAAACAGCCCAGGTTTTATCCCACAGGCAGCAGGAAGCCACAGGGTTGCATTTCTGGCTGATTCTGGGTGACCTTGCACAAGTTACTCCTCTGTTTCTTCAACAGTAAAACAGAAATATAGTAGACTCCTGAGTTCCAACCAGGCTGACATATGAACAACTTGGATTATGATCGGAATTTTAGTTTTTAACTTATGACCGAAGTCGAGTTACAACCCGAATGCTGGCCACTTGTGCTTTCAGGCGGCCTCCAACACAGATTTAACCCTTAAAAGAGTTCTGGAAGGAACATCATAACATCCTTCCCTATGTGGGGTTAACAGAGAAATCCTGGGCTAGCGTCTCTCTAAAGACACTGAGATTTGCCTGGAAGAAAGTGTGGCCTACAATTATACAAGAGAGACTTTGAAGGCAATTGACCAACATGAGTTACACCCAGCCCTTGGGAGCTCATTGAATTCCTAAGTCAAGGGTCCACTGTAGTAACAGCACTTCCCTTGGTGGGGGACATGAGGATTAAATGAACCAATGCACCTGCCAGAGACTTGGAGCCCTCACAATGCCCACCTGCTTCCTCGCTGTCCGGCTTGCCACCCACCCTGGCACATCAGCCAGGACTGGCTCTGGCCAAGACCTATGAGCACAAATAATATGGGTGATGTTCAAAGGGGAGGACTGGAGATCAGAGTGCACCTGCTGCCGGGGTTACCTCACAGAGTGGATGTGAACTTGAACTACGTCCTGAGACTACTGTGGAATCTGTAGGCAAGGGAAACAGCCCTTGGTCACGTGGGGCCATGTTCAGGTGAACTTGTTACTGCAGCTCCACAAAGCCCGTCCTTACTAATCTGACAGCTGTCAGAGCCATCGATCATTGTTGTTCAAGAGTCTGAAGCAGGTGGGGGATTGAAGGGGGACAGTTAGTCCACAGAGGGGCAGGGGCTCAGCCTGGATGGTCTTGACCGAGAGGACTCCTGGAGATGGTGTTGGGCCAGGTGGTGAGATCAGGCTGGGAAAGACTCCCCCCTGCGGGAGCACACACTCACTGCAGGCTGCCAGGCATCTCCAGGGCTGCACAGGAGCCTATGTCACTGGTGTTTCTGTGGACAGCTCTCCGCCGTAACACACAAGATCTCCAGGGAGGCCCTGGTAAGAGTTTGTGGGCACAGCTCTCCATGTGCACCTGTCCTGGCTGCAGGCCCTATAGGGCCCAGCATGATTACCCAGCAAGCCACAGAAGGCCTGGTATCCGGCTGCATCCTCCATGGGGGGCACGAAGTAGCTGGGCCGAGGGGCAAGCTTTCACCCCCAGAGGGCCACATGCAATGGGAGCCACCGAGGTCACCCTGAGTATCCAGGGCGTAGATCTTTGTGTAGATCTCAGGAACTGGCATCCAGAGCGCATGGATCTGTGAGAGGGTCATGAGAGGCTGGAGGCCACCCAGACCGCAGCAGCTGAGAATGTGGAGAAAGCCCAGAAAGTTCCTCCAGCCAGGGGCAGGGGCAGGGCAGTGCAGGGGCAGGCCTGCTGGGACCCTTTCACCTGGAACTCAGATGTCTAGGCTGTGCCAGGCGGCTGCGCTAGGCCCAGCTCCACCCTCACCCCGCCCCTGCTGGCCTCTGTCCACATAGCACCCGCAAAGTCCCGCCCCTTCCCTGCTCAAAATTATTTTATATTTTATTATTTTAAATGCTGGGGATAGAATCAGGCATCATGCATGCTAAGCAAGCACTCTGCCACTGAGCTACATTCCCAGTCCTTTTAAATAATTAGTTTTAGGTGCTAGGGATTTAGCTCTATGGCACTGCACCTGCCTTGCAAGTATAAGGTCCTGATTTTGATCCCTGGTACCACAAAAATATTAGTTTTATTTTGAGACAAGGTCTTTACAAGTTGCCCAGGCTGGCCTCAAACTTATGATCCTACTGCCCCAGCTTCCTGAAGTACGTAGGATTACAGGTATGCATCACCGTGCCTGGCTCAAAACCCTTCTGTGGTTTACTGGTACCTCCTGAATGTGGCCTGTGCAGTCCCACAAAATGGACCTTTGTCACCTCCCTGCGCTGGCCTCCTCTCAGCGGCTCATCTGCACCAGCGACATGGCCTCCTGCTGTCCCCAACACAGCAGGTACTGTGGCCGCCTCTGCACCTCTGCACTGGCCCTCCTCAGCCCGGATTCTCCGTCCTCCTGGCCTAAGCGACCCTCCTCATCTGCTCCAAGCCTTTGCCCCAGTGTGGCCCTGTTGGCCCATTCCTAACATGTGACACCTCGCTGCCCTCTCACCCCTATCCTTGCCTTTTCTGTCTCCAGGACAAACGTTTACCTTTGAACACGCCTGTTTACTTAGGTATTGGTTTGTTAATCTTTCTCCCAAGGATTTTTGTCTATTTTTCAACAAAATTAAGTCCTTGCCATTGGAAAACTTTCAGCCTGGCAAGAGAAAGACAGACAATAAACAAAGAAGGAATTGATAGAAAGGAAGATTTAAGATTTTGGTGAATACTTGGGGGGGTATGGGGCTCAAACTCAGGACCTTGTGCTTGCAAGGTAGGCGGCAGCTCACTGAGCTAATTCCCCAGCCTTGATGAATACTACGAAGGAAAGAAAACGGGGAAGGGACAAAGAGTAAGGAAAACCTAGGAAGGGTGACTCCGTGAAGAGGGCTTCTCTATGGAGGTAACATTTGAGTTGAGACCTGAAGGATAAGAACACATCGATTACACAAGGACTTCAAGGAAACGGTGTTTCTGGCAGAGGGAGCAGCCAGTGCAAAAGCCCTGGGGTGATGAACTGACATCTGGGAGGCCTTGTCACTGGAGCAGAGTGGGTCTTGGGCAAGTGGGAGATGATGAGGGCAGAGAGATAACAAAGACAAGTTTTGCAGGGGCTCACGGGCCATAATTTCATTCCAAAGGAGACAGAGTTATGGGAGGGCTTCAAGGTGTGAGGAATGTAACCTGATTTAGTATCACTGAGGATTGCATCTTAACTGCTGGGGTGAAGTGGGAGGTCCCCGATTGTGAGCTGCAGTTAAATGTGTTATTGAGTAAGTGATCAAACACTTTTATGCCCTTAGTAAATATCTTGTCTTAGCCATTTTACACCCGTGTGTGTGTGTGCGCGTGTGTGAGATACTGGGGGTTGAACCCACGGCCTTCACATTGAGCTACATCCCCAGACCTGTTTTATTTTTTATTTTGGTTTCCTCCTCTTCAGCACAGTGAGGCGATAAAAGGCTGCTTGAGCGTCAGTGGGATCATACGTGAGGAGTTTTGCAGTCAGCTGGCCCACAGGACGCCAGCCCTGGCATCGCTGTGACTGCGCCAGCCCAGCGTTCAGATGCAGTGGACACTCAGGAAAAATTGCCATAGTTCTCGTGATGTGATAGGGTTATATGTGCAGAAAATGACCAACACGTGTGTTTGCATTGTTATATCTCATTTAATGGTTCACCCTGGAACATAACATATGCCCAGTGTATACTGGCTATCATGATCAGCATTATTATTGTAATCCCCAAGATATACTATGGTTATTGTTAGAATGCTTAAGCCTGGGCATGATATAAATGAACTGCCCAATACATTTTAATCAGTAGTAGTAGGAGTAGTAGTAGTGTTGGAAATGACACATCATCAGGACTCAAATCTTGGTCATTAAAATGACACTAACA
This sequence comes from Fukomys damarensis, assembly GCF_012274545.1. Lineage (NCBI taxonomy): Eukaryota > Metazoa > Chordata > Mammalia > Rodentia > Bathyergidae > Fukomys > Fukomys damarensis. The sequence goes on from NW_022900931.1 coordinate 55,215,760, forward strand.
ACAAATAACTCATTTACTACAGACTTTTGTTTATGTTAATAATAACATTAGCGGTTACGATTACTGTCTATATTGTGATTGCTGTTATATCATCAAATTGTTTAGGTTGGACCAAGCATTTAGTAGATAACCAATAATAGTTAATTTTAAAAAAATTAATAATGCTAATAGTGGTAGTAATAATAATAGTGGTAGTAATAATAATAGTGGTAAGCACAGGGAATGAGCTACTAAATATTAGTTGCAGAACTCGGATCATCATGATAAAAAGCAGCACGTTGTAAATACCTGCCGAACCATACCAATCACACCAGTCGGATGTGGGTGTCCTGGGTTGGGTCTATCCTGACAAGCTCAGGCTTTTCTGTGACCCCAGGATGGCCAGGCCAGCTCTCAGGAGCAAGATCCAGTCCCGGGCACTTGTGAGAACTAAGCAAGTTAGAATAAAGTCATAGTGGGACAGAGCCTGACAGACTGCAAGCCTGAATGAACGTGGCCTATTATTATGTCAGAAACAATACCAGCTGGCCTTACCTTTCCCACTCCAGTGAACGCTGGCCTACACTTCTTCTCTGGCCTACACTTCTCCAAATGGAGACCACACGTCACTGAGAGACAGGCAGGGAGTGAGAACTCTATCCAGAGGAAGTGGAAGCGCTGACCTCTGCATCCCATCGCCTGAGTCCTTTCACAGGCACCTGCCAGAGCAGGAGGCAAGCTTAGTGTTCCTCAAACAGCCTGCCCCCGCTTTTTTTGTTTGTTTTTTGAGACAGGGTCTCACTATGGAGTTGAGACTGACCTGGAACTCACTGTGTAGCCCAGGCTGGTGCGGAACTCACAGCGATCCTCCTGCCTCAGCCTCCTGAGTGCTGGAATTACAGGCCTGTGCCACCACACTCGGCCTAGCCCCCTCTTTGTTGGACAGTGGCAGTCCCCGCAGGTGCCAGTGGCCAAGGGAAGAACCTGGTGCTGGCTGGACTGGGTTCTGCCCTACCGGAAGCGCCTCTGTCCCAAAGCCAGAGACACCCCAGAGGAGACACTCCTCCCAGAGTGCTGGGATGACAAGCACGGGCCACCATGCCTGGTGTTTTCTTTCTTTTGTAAGTCCTAATCTATTAGAAAATCATGCTGGAGTGTTTACAGATTTATGGGTTTACGATGGCTGGGATTTGCTTCACAAAAAAATAAATGAATAAATAAGGCAAGCATGCAGGTAGGCTCAAGGTTGGTCTCATCTTGGCCTTTGTTGAAGCTGCTTGATGGGTACTGGGGCATTCATTGTACTACTCTCTGTCCTTGTTTATGCTGAAGTTGTCTATCATAAATAATTAAATAAGAAAGAGAGATAGGAAGGAAAGGAGGAGAGGAAGAATACGGCTGTAACAAAACTGCCTTCTATCCCTAGAGGAAGTTGTGTTCTCCGCTGTGCCCTGTATTAACTGTGGCAGTGACTCTGTAAGGATGGTTTTCCCAGCTGTAAGACAGGGATACACCATCTCCCACTTGCAGGGTTTCTCAGAAGGAGAAAGCAGTGAGCACACAGACCCATCATCAGTCCTAGTGGGTGCGGACTCAGTGTTAGTACTGCTTAGCCTCTCTGGGAATTAGAAAGTCAGGCATCCCAGGTGAGGCTTCCTGAGGGTGGGAAAGGACATCCAGTCACCCTGATAAGGAGGCAAGAAACACAAAGGTCAAGGCAACCTAGGGGTGGTGTTTATATAGCAATCAGCAGAATACAGAACACATCAGCTGGAGCTTGGGAAGAGTCTGGGAGCACCTGCCAGGCCAGGCTTCCGAGTGTGGGAAGTGGCTGGGGCGTCTGGGCAGCTCGAGAAGACAGAAACAGCGCTCTGTGCACAATTGGCTCGGCCATCTGGAATATGCAGATGAATTCCCACCCCATTCAACTGTGACTCACCACCAAAGGAGGGACTTCTCCAGTGCCCAGCAGTGACGTTTGCATCCTGGCAGAGTGCACCATGTGCCTGCAGGGCCACGCGCAAGATGCGGTCACTGCCCCCTGCAAGACACAGATCACTGACACAGCTGGATACCTTAGGAATCTGGTGGAGCTCCATGGGTAGGGGCCAAAGGGCCCCTGCAGGTCCTGCAGGAGTCCACACTTCCTCCCGGGCCACACGCTCTGCCCCTGGTCGGTCCAGGCTGGACAGGCAATGCCACATGCCTTGCTCTTTCTCTCCAAGGTAAAGTGGGCTCTTCATCATCACTGGGGCTGCTCTTGGAGTTGCTGCAGAGCCTGGCAGTGTGATCCTCACAGAGCTGGGGCAGGGTGAGGCTGAGGCTCTAGGTGAGCTCCGGGCTGAGCCACAGACCAAAGCCAGACCTTAGCCTGAATAAGAGGCCACTCCCCCTTCCAGCCTTGGGAGAGGACTGCTGCCTGGCCACTCACCAAAGGAGCAGAGAAAAGAAGGCCCTGGGAGCGGGATCATATTCCCTTGGTCCAGTGTTTCTCCACAGGAAGTAGGTATCCCAGGACATGTAAAAAAACAGAACCCAGATGTGTTATTCCAGCACTCAGATCCACCTCTGGCTGAATCCAGGGATGGGTAGGTTTTGTTTCAATTATGTAAATCAATAAATTCCTTATTTCACTCAAGTTGTTCTTTGGACGAACACCCTTCAGGGTGTTTCTGTTATTTTAACAGAGGACATCTGAAGGGAGAAACAGAAAAATAACGTCGTTTTGGTCAGGGTTTTCAAGACAATAGATTTAATAAGGGACACATAATTTTCAGAATTATTTTATAATATTCACCCAAAAAGTCAAATGCAGAGGAATGCAAGAGATCTTTCCACATGCTAGAGACCCAAAGAAACCAGCCGAGGGCCTGGATCCCATGGCAATGTCCAGCACAAGTCCAGCCAGAGGCCTGGAGTCCGCAGCAATGTCTCACACTTGTCTGTATTGAGGACCTGCACCAGGAAGGCCCAGAGGCCAGTGGAGGAAGCCAGAAAGCCTGCGCTTATAGGGTGAAGGATTTGTGCCTCCAGGCTGAGGGATCTGCTCTGGAGCCAGGAAGTGACGCCTCAGGCAAAGACCAGAGCCCGCCCCAGGAGAACAGCAGCCATTCCCTGGAGGGCTCAGGCTCCTCCCCCAATGAAGATGGCCAAATTCTTATCAGGAAAACCAGCTTCTCCAGGAAAATCAACAGCACACAATCTCCCCCTCCACTTCTGCTTTTACTCCGTTGGTTGGCAACAATTCTCAGGTGGGTCTTCTGCACCCGGAACCACGCTGATTCAGTTCAGCTGGGCTTTCCAAGTTGCCCATGAGTTAATCTACCACGTGTATAATCAGAAAATAGAGGTTAAAATGTGGTCCACTCCTGTAATCCCGGCACTTAGCTCAGACAGGAGGACCACCACAAGTTCGAGGCCCGTCCGAACTATGTCGTGAGACCCTGTCTCAAAAAACCAAAAATGTGAAAATATTAGTCACATTTTCCCTTAGGGCTATGACTTTGGTGGAAAGGCTGGGTTTCTTGGAATCTGCAGGTCCCTAAAAGCTTCGCGCTTACCTGAGTTGCACCTGGGCTGTTCCATCACAGGTGGGCCTGGGTCCCATTAGGACAGACACCTCCCAGATGAGAACAAGGGGGCTGCTGGCCCTGTTCTTTCCCCCAGCTCCACCAGGAAGAAGGGCAAGAAGCCAGCAGAGCCAGCCGACGGCAAAGGCAGGCGCACAGGGGCCTGGGGACTCGGCGGTCCCTCCCATCACAGGTGATAATGTGCCAGTGCCAGGATGCCTGGCAGGCATCAGGGGAGAGCGGGTGGCCCTGGAGGCCTTGAGGTTTCCACATCTCAGCCCAGGCCGACAGGAGGAGAGGGAGCGGCGCACAGCAAATTGCTCGCTGTGCTCAGAGGTCTCCTTGCTGCCCCAAGACCCAATCCTGTTCCCTGCTGTCTCCCCAGACCCAGCCCACGGCATGCCTTGATGAAAAAGGCCAGGCATAGTGGGTCAGACCTGGAATCCCAGCGCTCTAGGAGACTGAGGCAGGAGGATCACAAATTCTAGTCCAGTGTAAGCAACTTAGTGAGACCCTGTCTGGAAATAAAAAGTGAAATAGTGTTGGAGATGTAGCTCAGGGCGAAGGCCCGGGATTCACTCCCCTGTACCACCAGCCCCCAGTGTTCTGAATCCTGTCTCTGCGTTGATTTACTCAGTCTCAACTGAGAGCGTCCTACCCGCCAGGAGTGTTTTAGGGACTGGGGTTACAGCAATGACCAAGACAGTCAGAAACCCCCGACCTCATGGAGCAGATATTCTGGAGCAGAGACTGCCAAGCTACTTCCCTTGAACCAAATCTGGCCCGCCATGTCATTTTTGTACAGCCTGCAATCTAACAATAGCTTTTACATGTTTAAATGGATGGGGGAAAAAAATCAGAAGATGAATAGTATTTTGTGAAGCATGAAAATTATGTAAAATTCAAATTTTGGTGTCCATAAATAACATTCTCATGTAGTCCAGCTCGTTTGCTTACCTGTTGTCTCTGGATGCTTCTGTGACAATAGGAGAATTGAGCAGTTTCTGCAGAGTGTGCTTGGAAAACTCAGACTATGTGTTATCGGGTCCTTCAGAACAAAAAGGAAGCCAATCCTGTTCTGGAAGGGGGACGCTGGCCATGAGCCAGTAATAAACACAGATGATTTTAGATTCAGGAACTGGGTTGAGTGACAAAAAGTGGCTGAGTTTTGTGGGCTGCCCTGAGTACAGGGAGACATCAGAGCCTGTCCTGAGAGAGAAGATTTGTGATATATGTGAAAACAGCTCTCCGAGCAGAGGCAACCGCAAGGGCAAAGGCCCTGTGGTTAGAATGACTGGTGTATTCCAGGAGCCACAGAGGCCAGTGTGGCTAGAGGGAATGAGCCGGAGGTGGAGGCCAGGGAGGCTGGTGGGCCGGGTCAGGCAGCCAAGAGGGTCTCCAGGCAGAGGTGTGAAGGTAAACTTTCAGAGGCCATGGGGATCCATGGGTGGCTTTAGTCAGGTGTGTCGTGAGAGTTGACTTAGGCTTGTAAAGGCCCTTGTGCCAGCTACAGTAACATGGTGGTATCGTGGCCTCCCCACCCCCAGCCTCGGGGGAATTCACAGATCAGGGTGTTGCCAATCAGTGGAGGGTTCTTCTGTGTGATTCAGGTAGAAATCATGAATCGGCAAAGTGCAACTCTCGTGGGGGTCCTGATGTCCCCTGATGTCCCCAGATAATGCCACAGTGGTCACTGCCACAGCCAGCTGTCAGTCTGGGGAAAGAGAAAGCCCCTGCACGCTTCCCAGACCTGTTCTTGGGGATACCGCCTCCACCTACGTGGCTCCTCCTTCCGTTTTTGATCCATGGAACCTCCTTGTGCCCAGCCAGCCCTGACCGCACTGTTTGACACTTCCTACCCATTCCCCAGGACCCCACTCCCACCTGCCACAACATCCTGACACATTGTCTAACCGCTGTAGTTTGTGTGTGTGTGTGTGTGTGTGTGTGTGTGTGTGTGTGTGTACTAGGGATTGAACCCACAGCCTTTGTACTACACCCAGTCCTCTTTAACATCTCCAAATTTTAAGATAGGGTCTCTATGAGTTGCTAAATTGCTAGGCTGGGCTCAAATTTGAGATCCTCCTGCCTTAGCCTACAGAGTATTTGAATTACAATGTGCACCCCTGAGCCTGAGGGGCTGGGGATTTAGCTCAGTGGTGCCTCACCTGTCTCCTGAGTTTGATCCTGGTTGTAGGAAAAACCAAAAACCAAAACAGAACACCGAGCCTGGCTTACTGGTACTGTCCTTTGTTTTCTCTACTGGAATGCCGCACCATCACAACAGAAGGCTTGTGTCTTGGTCACTCCTCTGCCCTCCAGGCACAGACCACAACCTGGGGTTCCCGGACGCTCATTGAGTCACTGTCCTGGGGAAGTAAGCACTGCCCCTGTGGTGTCTCTGGCTTTGGGAGAGAGGCTCTTCCGGTAGGGCAGAACCCAGTCCAGCCAGCACCAGGTTCTTCCCTTGGCCACTGGCACCTGCGGGGACTGCCACTGTCCAACAAAGAGGGGGCTAGGCCGGGTGTGGTGGCACAGGCCTGTAATTCCAGCACTCAGGAGGCTGAGGCAGGAGGATCGCTGTGAGTTCCGCACCAGCCTGGGCTACACAGTGAGTTCCAGGTCAGTCTCAACTCCATAGTGAGACCCTGTCTCAAAAAACAAACAAAAAAAGCGGGGGCAGGCTGTTTGAGGAACACTAAGCTTGCCTCCTGCTCTGGCAGGTGCCTGTGAAAGGACTCAGGCGATGGGATGCAGAGGTCAGCGCTTCCACGTCCTCTGGATAGAGTTCTCACTCCCTGCCTGCCTCTCAGTGATGCGTGGTCTCCATCTGGGCCTCATCTCTCTCTAAGCTGTGCCGCGCTCTGGCTCAATGGCCTGAAGCCTCTGGGCTTCAGACATTGTCCCTTCTTCCAGGAGCTTTCTTCCTCTCCCTTTTTGCCCGTCAACTTTGATTTGTCACTCAGGCTTCTGTTCCAATGTCCCCGTCTCCCTCCGGAAGCTTTGGGGCTGCCCAGGCTGGGCTGACACCACCTCTGCTCCAGCCCACCCCCACACTTCCCTCCTCTGATCCCCGGGCTCCTGCCCTGTGTTGTCAGGATCTGAGGACAGCTTGGCCCACCCCACTGGGGCCCTGGGGATAGTTTGGGCCTTTCTCAGTCACCGCTATGTCCCAGCCTCACCCAGTGCAAGGTCAGGCCCTGCGTGACTCCTCCCTGCCACGCACTATTAGGCCACACCTCTCTCTCCTGTGGCTGGGAGACTGCTTCCCCGCTGTGAGCTTGTCACATTCGCCCTAGCAGGATGGGAAGGTGGCATGGACTTCACCTCCGCTACCTGCTGACCCCAGGCCTTCCCGGGACCGCTGACTCAGGGGTCTGGGGCAAGTTCTGTCACCAGAATCTTGCAGAATCCTGCGGCTCTGACCTGGGGGACAGAGTGATGCAAACAGAGTGTCTTTCCCTGCTGCGAAGGTTGAAATTTAACAAGAATCAATACTTAGTTATAACATTCACTTGTCTGGCCAAGAACTGTTCATTTCTTGGATTCTCACAACTCCGCAGAGTAGATACTATCTTATCCTTTCTGTTTTTATGTTGACGGGGAAACTGAACCCAGAGCACACAGCTAGAAAGTGGCGGTGCTGGGATTCTAACCAAGGCAGCCTGACTTTGGGCTCTGTGGTCCCTTCCTCAACGTGACACAGTCAGGCGAGGACATTCCTCACTTTATGGAAGTAACGGCATAGAGAAGAATGCAATGGAAAATGTTCAAGTGGACACAGCCCTAGCTGGGGACACTCTGTACTCGGTGTACACACAGATTGAGTAACAAACAGCTCGCCCAGAGATGTCTGCAGCTTTGTCACGGGTCCCGCGAACAGGTTCTGCCGTGCGCAAGGAAACGACCCTCCCCAGCCATCAGAAAGGAGCCCAGCCCTGCTGACATGTTGCTGTTGACCTGCTGAGAACTGTATTAGGCCTCTGCCCTGCAGAACTAAAGCGTGAGAAGGTGTGGGCTACTGTAGGCTGCTGAGTTCCTGGCTATTTGCTACAGCAGCAACAAGAAACAAACACAGTTCCTCAGACTTACTGCACTTCACACCAGGGCCTCCATCGAAACTGTTTGGGTAGCTGGGTGTGGTAGCACCTTCCTGTAATCTCAACACTTGAGAGGCTGAGTCAGGAGGATCACGGTGAGGTCAAAGCCAGCCTGAATCACATAGTGAGACCTTGTCTCCAAAAAAAAAAAAAAAAAAAAATCTGTTTGGATGTCTGCTTAATGCTCTTGATGAAGATCAGCTAGTGGCAAGGCAAAGAGAGGGGAAATGGACATTTGTCCTCTGGGCACCAGCCAGTACCCATCGCTACCACTAACTTCATCTCAGTGTCAGCCGGCCAATGTCCCCGCGGCCAGAGCCTCAGGTCAGGCTAAAGCCAACTGGAGAACCCTCTTCCCTGGCCACACAACTGATTCAGGAAGCGGCCAGTCAGTGCCACTGAGACACGGTGACCTTCCACTGGGGCTGCCAGGACACACAGGCCTCTTTCCTGCTGAGCAGAAACCTGAGTGGCTGCCAGATGGGCCAAAGGGGAGTCACCTGGATATGGAGCCATTTTGATAGCAGGTATCTCGGAGAAATGGAGGCAGGGCTCTGAGCACCTGATTGAGCCAGGCCGGAAATACCCACTCAGAGCCTGAGTCATTTATGCAAGCCATCACAATGACCGATGTGGCTTTCTGTAACAAGCAAGCAGAGGGATGCTGGCCCGTGTGCAGGGGAAGGCAGTGTACAAGGTTGCCGCTCACCACAGGCCACCAGGTGTCTCCAAGGTCGGCACGGGGAGGCCAAGTTGCTGACACTGCTGGGCATAGCTCCCCAGCACCTCACCCAGGATCTGCCACAAGTGGCCTCCCACCCACCTTTGTGGCACAGAGTCCTTCACATGGACCTGGTCCTTGGCTGGCTCGTCACAGTCTGGGAAGGGCTGTCACAGCCCACTAGCTGCACACAGAAGGCCAGAGACTGGTACTGTCCCTCCCTGAACTGTAGGAGCAAGGGATGGGACTGTGACACTGGGTCCTTCCAGCTGAGGACAAAGGCCTTGTAGTGCAGGAAGGAGCCATCGAGGACACGGAAGTGGTCTTGGGGGTCCCTATTAAAGTTCCCACCCAGGCCGTAGAGGACACCAGGAAAGACACGTGGAGGTGCCGGGCACAGGACGCGGAGGCCAGCATGGGTGCACAGCCCTACCAGAACCACTGAGGCCACCACCCAGGTGTAGCAGCCAGCGGGCCCAAGTCCCATGTCACCTCAGGCTGGAGACACCCCCAGCTGGGCGCGAGCTCCCTCAGAACTTTTGGGGTAGGAACCTGCCCCGCTTAGATTTCCAAGTCTGAGCCTGCCCTCACCGTCCACTCCAGAGAGTCTGGACCTCCATCGTCACTGTCACCCCATGGACACTGATCCTGGTGCATCCAGCCCTGGTCCCTCTGGCTGTAGGGCTGAGATACTCAATGCGCACCATGTTTAGGGCTGGAGCCCCTGCGGCTCAGCACAAAGCAGCAATTCCCCTGTGCCTTGAAGGCAGCATGGTCCAAAGTGCAGTATGGGGGCCTCTGACTCCCAGCTCTGATCTTTGGGCTCCACTGTGCCAGGCCCCAGCATGCAGGAGGCATAATGCTTGGTCCGCACCAGGCTGTTCTAAATGAGGCAGCAAGCCACTTCCTTGCCCTCCCACACCTAGCAGCAGATGCCCCCCTGGGGGCAACAGCCAGGTGGGGGTGAGGAATCCAGGGGAAGGTGCTTTAAATTGGACAAATCAGTCTGTTGGACTATGAGGAGCCAATAGAAAATAGCATATTTACTGGGCATGGTGTAATCCAGCACTCTGGGAGGCTGAAGCAGGAGTTCAAGCCCAACCTACAAAATTTAGCAACTTAGAACTTGTCTCAAAAGCAAAAGTAAAAAGAGTTGGGGCTCTGAGTTCAGAGGCCCTGGGTTCAATTCCCAATAGTGGAAAATGAAACAAAACACAAAAATCTTGAATGTCTATGAGAGTCCCTGGAAGGGCTACAGGGCCCTCTCAGAGTGGTGGTCTGAGAGGGACCCAAAAATGTGTCTTTTGGTGAGTTTCCTGGTGATGCCGCTGGTCAGGGTGCCGCCCTTTGAGAAGCCCGGACACAGAGGGAGCCAGAGCAGAGAGTTTCAGGGGAGACTCAGGGAGAGTCTCGGGGTGGCTGCAGCCAGGAAGGAACAGAGCTCTGCACACCAGAGCAGCCTGGGAGGCAGAGGCCTTGGAGCTCGTGGCCATCCCATGGCTGTTTGCCCAGTGACAGGGAGGAGAGAGTCATCACAGCTCTGAGTGACGCAGGGACAAGCGGTCTGGCCAGGGTAGAGAAGGCGTGAACAGGTCACAGTGGTGGGGGCCAGTGAAAGTATGAGCGAAGTTCACAGTAGAGAGCCATTCTACATATGAAAGCATTTCATAATTAAACATGATTAGGGCTGTCTAGTGACAGCCCGTGAACCAGCTACAGTGTGTGGAAACGTAACCCCACATGCCTCTGGTCACAGCTGAGGCCTTAATGGTCCTGGGATGCTGCGACACTCAAGGTGAGACTACATCAGCTGAAGACCTCCTGGTTCTTTAGAGCGAGTAGTACTGAAAGGAAAAGGTTTCACCCGGAGGAAGGTCCGCCTACTATATCCTAAGTATGCTTTGCTCTCCTCACCGCCCTGTGATTCACCTAAACCGTGCTATACGCCCTCCAGTAAATAACTCCGAGGGTCTTTTGTCTTTGCCCGCTCTGAGGCACTGACCTCCCAGCCCTTCGTGGATTATGAGATTATTTCTATTGTTTTTCTTTAGCCCTCGCTGCCCCCTTTCCAGGCAGACTGGAGGATGGATCGGCCTTCAGTAGTCACAGGTATAACGGAGGCCAGCTGTGTGCAGTCTGTGGAGGCAGGAGTAGCACTCGAGGGAAAGGAGTAGTAGTACTAGTAGTCCCAGAAAAGGGATGTGGACAGAGCAGCAGGAGTAGTAGATCGCCACTGAGGTCACTTGGGAGCTGGAGTCACTGAGCTTGAGGGAGGGAGGCACAGCTGAGTTTTATAACAAAGGCAGCAACAGGGTAGGATGGCGATGGGAGCTAGGCCCCAGAGGGCCGCACTGCTGAGGCCCTGAGCGGTCATCTCCCCATGACCACATCTGGTCATGTCTACCTTGTCTGCCTGGGCCAATCCCGGTGGTCTGCCATCTGCCCACCCTTTGTCCACCTGTCCCTCTCTCTGCCTGTCTTTGTTCCAGTCATCTCAAGTGGTTCCATCTCTGACCCTCTGCCTGTCCCTCTGCCCAGCCCTTCCGTCTTCCTATCCACTGCCTGATGATCTGTCTTCTTGTCTCTCTCTGCCTGTTGTTCTTTCTGTCTGCCCATGGCCAGAGGATCCTGTGCCCACCCATCTCCGTGTGCCTATCCCAGCTCTGTCCTCTAGCCCAGCTTCCGGCCTCACTCACCACCACACATCCTGTTAGATCATCCCATTTCACCACCGTGCCCTTTCCTTTGGGCCAGGCCTCTGGCACCAGGGCCCCCCTGCCCGGCTCCACTTCCACTCAGATGCCGGGAAGTAGGGCCAGGAGGAAGTGGTAGGGCTGGAGCCACAGCTGTCACCTGGACAGTGTGTACAGGTGGCCCCGGGGGGCCAGGTGACGCAGCAGAGGGCACACCCGGCAGCCCTCTGGCCAGCACTGGACCTGGCCTTCCTGCTCACAGCGGCACCTGTGGCTGCAGGAGCTGCTGCTCCAGGAAGAGAAAACGAAGCGCAGGGAGAAGGCTGTTCAGAGTGGGGGTGGGATGGAGATATCTGGAGCCTGAACAAGGAGGGGCAGGGATCTAAGGACGTTGGCTGGGAGCCTGGCTCCTGGGTCCTGGAGAGGGAAAGGCTGGAGTCTGTGGACTAGGATGTGGGAGCAGGCAGGTCAGGACAAGGTCCCCACCACCTCACCATGGTAGGCACAGCCATTTAGGACTGCAAAGATGTCCAGAGAAAGCCTTGGCACCCGGGATGTCACACTGCTGGTGTCTGCCACGCTCAGGATGCTGAAGATCCTGGAGCCAGGGACGGTGAAGGAGCCCCCTGGTGGCCACTAGTGAAGCCCACCCCGGTGGTTTAGGTTAGGGTCAGCCACGCCATCTCCCACCCTCCCCAAAGACTCAAAGGTCAGCCTCCGTGGCTTCCCCACTCACCGGGCCCCTGCCCCTGCCTCCTAAAGCCACCAAGGGGTCTCCTGCCCCTGGCCACACCCATGGTCCATTGGATGTTGGCATAAAGGAACAGGCCGGGTCACACCCACAGGCAGCCCCAGCTGGAAGGCATTCACTTGCTGGGGCTGGGGGCAGGGAGCCGCAAGTCCTGGGCAGGCCAGGAGCACCCATGATGCCCAGCTTCATAGCTGGGTTCCATCTGCTGGTGGAGCCGGCTGCTTCTGGTCAGTCCTCAGACCCTGTCCGAGGCCGCCTCCAGCAGAGCCGATGGCGGCCTCTCTTTCACGTCTCTGCCTCCATTTCTCTCTTTCTCTCTTTCCGCCCCCTCTCTCCCTCTTCCTCTGACTGTCTTCCTCCTGCTGGTGTTCTCTGCACCTCCTTTGCTGGGCCTCCCTGTCTTTTTCCCTGTCTATCTCTTCCTCTCTTCCTATCACCCATTTGTTCTTCCTTGCTGTCTGTTTTCCTGTCTCTCCTCCTCCCTGCCTCTCCCTAGTGCCAGGGATTGAACCCTTCACAGTGACCTCTATCTGCAGCCTTTTTTATTTTTTATTTTGAGACAGGATCTTGCTAAGTCAATAAGTTTCGCAGGCTGGGTTCAAACTTGCTGTCTTCCTGCCTCAGCATCCCCGAGTGCTGGGATAGCAAGTGTTCTCCCTTATCTTTTTCTCTCCCTCTTCCGCTTCTGTCTCCATTTCTCTTCCCTATGGTGTTTCTCGTTTATGCAGAAATCAGAGCTGGTCTTCCTCAGAGGCTGGGCCAGACACTCTCAGCCCTGGTCTTCACTGCCGCTCCTTTCCTGACCTGGGGGCCTAGAGTCCCGTGAAAGGGAATTCCGTCCCACACAGCCACAAGCAGGGGTCCAGGTCTGGGAGCAACATGGGGGAAGGTGAGGTTTAGGTCAGGTTGGGACCCAGAGTCAGCGGTTCACATAGGCAGTACTGTGTGTGACCCACGGAGAAAAGGGCTCCAGGAGCTGCAGCTCCTAGAGCAGCTGTCGTCACCGCAGGAAGGGCTTTGTCCCCTTGCTGCAGCCCACAGGGGTACAGGGGTGAGGCTGGGGACACCAAGACCACCGAGGCTCTCCTGCCCCACCTGCATCGTCCCAGGTGGGCTGTGTCCCCTCGGGCCCTCCAGGGAAGGGCCCTGTTCCTTCAGTCCCTTAGTGCAGGGTCAGGTCCCCTGAGGGCACTATGTCCCTTTAGGGGGCCTCCGGACAGGCCCCGGCATCTCTATCCCCTCTCTAGGGTTAGAAGCATGACGGGTTCCCTCTGCTGTCCTCACTCCAGGTAGCTTATTTCTGCAGGCCTGAGAGGAGGGGTCAGCTGAGAGCCACCCCACCCACCGCAGCCCACCGCAGAGCCAGAGCATCCTCCTGGTGGCCCCAGGTACTGGGTGGCCAGGGTGGGACGTAACTCTGCTCCACCAGCCCATTGGCCCTGCATCCAGGGACCGGGAGGCTGCCAGGGATCCTGGTTTCCATCCGTCTGACTAAGGCTGGGCAGGCCTGGGAGCAAGAGGAGGGGCAGGAGGAAGGGGGAGGCAGATGGGGCTCTCCCACGGGCACCTAGGCCCCCCAGGAGCTCCACCCCCATTAGCAGAGCACTGCAAGTGCAAGAGGTGAAGCATCCGCGGACAGGGAAACTGCAGCGCTTCTTGGCTTAGCAAAGGGGCTGAGGGAGAGCGGCAGAGCAGAGCGCCTCTCCTCCTGGGAACCTTGCCAGTTCTCCTTCCTGCTGGTTAAAGATTAATTCACAGCCTCCTGGGAGCTGAACAAGTGTGAAGGGGAGGCCAAGATGTGGACCTGGGGAGATGAACAGCAGCTCAGGGCCCAACGCTGGGCATTGCGGGGGATGATGGGGATTCAGCCACAGAAACCTGTCCCTGGGCATTTGTGACCGGTACTGGGTGCTAGTACTGACATAGCACAGCAAGGACTGGCCTGGAGAAGTGTGTGGGGAGCAAGTCAGGGCTCGCTCTGTGCACCCTGGAGATCCGCAGAGCTGTCTGCACAGAGTTGGGCAGGAGGGACTCCATCCTCAAAGTGGCTTCCCAAAGGCACTACTCCAGCCAGCACATAATAGATTAAAAACTACGAGTTAATGAATTAATGAATAGCAAAAATTAAGGCAGCCACCTTCACACACCTAAATTTCTGTAATCTAATACTCTGGGAGATTGAAGCAGGAGGACTGAAAGTTTGAATCCAGCCTAAGCAACTCAGCAACATAGCAAGACCCTGTCTCAAGACAAATGAATAGATGAAGGACTGGGGACATAGCTCAGTGAGAAGTCCCGGAGTTCAATCCCCATCACCCCCCGCCAAAAAAACACCCCTGAACTCGAGAAAGTACATGCAGAAAGCTCCCATATAGTCCCTGGCATTTGGGAAGTAATCAAAATATTCTCAGTTATGTTTACTCATATCCATATAATTTAGAGTGCCACAAATAGGGTTGTAGCCAAACGTTGACTGAGTGCTAAACTCAAGATTCGCCCTAAGCTGAACATTCCCATCTTAGAATGGACCTCTGAAATGTACAAACAAATTGGGAAGTGTATTACAAAGTTATTGCTGTCACAGTTTCATGATCCACAACTCTAGCAGATAAATCTGTTTTTCACATTGGCCTTTAGCATCATTGCGTTGCTTTGTCAGTGGCCAACTGGCTCCTACAATCTGTGACTGTGGCACTTCCAAGAAGTAGCTCTTTGGCAGTGGATGGCAAAGTTGATGGGAACTGGAGGGAAAACTGAGGCTCTCTGAACCCTGGCAAAGAACCCTGGCAAAACCAGTGAATGATGGCTGAGTAATTCACTACCTCCCCAGCCCCTCCACTCCAAGACAGGGATGGTGCCCGCAGACCCCAGAATGATTGCCATGTTTGTATTTTCCTAGTAGACTGAATTTTTTTTTTTTTTAGTAATGGGTATCGAACCCTAGCCTTTATATCTGTCTATCCATTTTTGAGACAGGGTCTTGCTAAGTTTCCCAGGCTGGACTCGAACTTGCAATCCTCCTGCCTCAGATTCCCAAAGTGCTGGGAAGGCAGGCACTACCACACCCGGTTGCCCGTTGGCTTTTAATACCCTGCTACGGTTTGAATATGGTTTGTCTCCCAAAGGTACGCATATTAGAAGCTTGATCCCCAGGGTGGTAGGATTAAGAAAGGCAGAACCATTAAGAGGTGAAGCCTAGCACAAAATAATTAGGTCATGGAGACGCTGCCCTCGGGAGAAATTAAATTGTTCTCATGGGATCCCGAGAGACTGGGTAAGTATAAAGAGTAGCTCTGTCCCCTCCCTGGTCTCCGGCTTGTATTCTAATCATGTGATCCTATCCACACAGGGTCCTGAGGCTGAATGATGGAGTCAATCTTGTACTTTCAGCCTCCAAATAATGAGCTAACTAAGCCTCTTTATAAAGTACTCAGCCTTGGGCATTTTGCTACAGCAATGGAAAATGGACTAATACAAGCACAAGTGTAAACCAGGTCCTCTAGAATAGGGCCACGTCCCTTCACATCCCCCAGGACAAGATGGTGCCCTCTTCAGTACCCCCTCCTTCCAGGATATGTTTATATCTGTTCAGACTCCCCAGGGTGGGTCCTATTCCCTCAGAGTCCCCAAACTTCATAAAACACAGGTATAACACATTTTTCAGCTCACCATTGCCAAGGAAAATTTACAGGCACTTCCTGTAACTGTACATTTCTAACAAACCAATATATGAGCCAAGCCTCATGTTACACTCCAAATGCCACAGGTAGTAGAGCAATCATGAGGGGAAGAGAGGGCTGTACACATGAGAATTGGGGTGGGGCAGCTCTGACCGACACAGCATTGCTGGGATCAGCCTTGCCAGGGCCTTGGGGACCAGGACTGATGGTTGGAGCATTTCCCAGGTGATTGGTTTGCTAGTTCTGACATGGTCATGGCATAGTTCAAGACCACTGCAGGGACAAAGGACAAACTGTTGGGCCCTTAACCTGTTACTCATTAAAAGCACACTTTGTGGTTTGTTTTTTCCTGAAATAATCAGAGACTTAAAAATGAATTTCATAACTCTTCACTTGGGCCTACAAAATGCCCAATAAGTAAATAAAAGTAAAGCCTGATGTTCATTTTTGCATCCTTTATTACCTTAAAACTGGATGTAGGTACATTGCTCATTTAAGAAAAATCAGTAGAGCAGAGCTGATTAGCCCTAAATTTCCCTAGCCTAACCCCCTTCAAGACAAGGGCACCAAGGTAAGAGTAATGAGAATAATTCTCAGGATTCAGGGTGGCTCCGATTGCTAGGTTTTACAATGTCCAGCCGTAGACCCTTCTCCCTGGAGCAAAGTTTAGAAGTCTCCAGCTGTTGTCCTGAACCTGCGGTCACCCGAGAGGAAAAGCAGAGCCTCACGTGACAGGCACCGTCACAGACATCATTTCATGACGAACAGGACCGCCCCCTCGGCCAGGAGGATTTCTCTATCCCCATGCAGCCGGGACTAAAATAGTGATGGGCTGCATCCTAGCCCACCTCCGTCATCCTTCACAGCCGGCCTCCTAATCCTCTTCATCTGAGTGTGCCGCCTCAGCCACTCAAACTGGAGTCCTTTCCCTACCTCCTCTCTTACCCTCCAGTGAAAGCTCCTTCCCTGCAAATTCATACTTTAGCTTTAATCTCCACTTCTTCTAAAATAAGGACCCACACTCGCCAGCGACACCTTTTCAAAGGTGCTTTCTTGGATCTATTTATATTTTAAGAAATCTCTTGGCAGCTTGAGGTTGATGGGTGACGTGTTTTAGCACCACCACCCCCACAGAGCGACTGGTTTTCTGCAACTCTAGGCGAACACCTTAATTTTTCACCGTGTGGGCGCGTCAGTGCCCCCTGGTGGCCATTTGGGCCACTATGAAGCTCCCCAGAAGCTCCAGAGAAGAGTTGAGGAGTGGTTCCCCAAGGGAAGCTGAGACCCCAGCCTAGATGGAGGAAGGGGTGAGGATCTCAGGCTGTGGTCACAAAGCCTGGCACCTCAGTCTCCAACCTACAGGGCTCTGCTTTCTTTTTCCTGTTTGTTTCAATTCTGGGGATTAAACTACATAAATTACATCTCAAGCCTCTTTTTTTTTTTTTTTTT
>NW_022900931.1:55232911-55237185 GCF_012274545.1 Fukomys damarensis
TTTTTTTTTTTTTTTTTTTTTTCCTTTTCTTTTTAGACAGGATCTTGTTAATGCACTAAGTTTCCTAGGCTGGGCTCAAATTTATGATTCTCCTGCCTCAGCCTCCTAGAGTGCTGGGATTACAGGCCTGCACCACCATGCCTGGCTCAGGGCTGTTTTCTATATTGGCCCAAGATGGATGTCTGTTTCTGCTCACTGAGCATTGACGTCAAGTTCTCCTGGAAACAGCCCCTCATTTTCCTCTGGGGAATCTCCCACACTCAGCTTGTCTGATTCTTGAAGGCCTAGATCCCACCCTTATGCTATACATCAGCTGCGCACTGATTTGCTGAGTTGGGCACATGACCCAAAACCTGTCAAATGAAAGCTTGGGGTAATTGGGACTAATTTTGCTGGAGCTATAAAGAAAGAAGCATTTCTCTTCCACTAGAGCTGCAAAGCTGGTCTGTGGCATGGAAGCCTGGAGTTTACATGCAGGTGGGGTACAGCTCTGTTTAGAGAGGAGCCTACTTGGAAATGAAGCTGATACACACTTAAGGAGAATTGAGAGCAGCTGGATCCAGCAGTACCTGAAGCCAGAATGCTCTAGAGTACTTCCATTTATGTGAACCATCCTTTTGTTTCAGTCAGTTGGAATTAGGGAGTCATACTTCCTGCCTGATCTGTGCCAGCTCCAAATTCCTCTCTTTCCTCTTTCCAAAAATTGCTTCATGCATGTACAAACTCAGAGAAAACATTAATCAAAACTATTTTTTATTATTTAAAGAGCATCCTGTCATCAGGGGCCCCCAGACTAGAGTCCCCAGGGGGCAGAGCAATATTTACATGGGGTGGGAGGGTGAGGCGTGGGTGGTCCCAGGGCTGAGTGGGCCGGCCACTATGGAAGTCAGGACCTGAGAGGAGGCTATCGTTGGGCCTGTGGACTGGGCCCAAGAAGAAAAATGTCCCATCCTAGGCCCAGCATGGAGCCTACCATGTGAGGATGGAGCCACCTAGATCAACTCCAGCCCTGGGGGCAGGTGCAGCAAGGAAACGCCACAGGTCAGAGCTGAGTCACCATGCCGCTGGCTTCGGAGTGAGTCTGGGGGAAAGACAGCTAGGGGCTTTCGGGGTCTGTGAGGCACCCCCAAAGTCCCACAACTAGTCTCCCTTCCCCAGAAGCCCATGGAAATCCATCCGTTCCCTAGGGCGCCCTCTTCTGGGCCTGAGTTTCCAAAAAACATCTGCCCCCTCTGCCCCCTCATCAGAGTCCCACACATTCCCACCCCAGCTCCCTCACCTGGGCTCATCTCACCTTTATGGCTTGGAAGATCCACTCCCGGAAGTCACTGACTTTGGTGTAGACACCCGGCTTCTGGGCCAAGGCACAGCCAGTGCCCCAGCTCACAATGCCGCAGAGCCGCCAACGTGACGTCCGAGAGATGCTGTCCTCACACACAAAGGGACCACCACTGTCGCCCTGGGAGGGGAGGGAAGCCCGGCTAGAGCTCAGGATGGAGCCAGGAGGTCCACTGGCCCTGAGACAGGTAGCCCCAGGGTGTGGTAAGCTGGGAGCTGCCCCACAGTCCCTCACCTGGCAGGCGTCGACCCCACCTTCAGGGTAGCCGGCGCAGAACATCTTGGGCTTGATCTGGTTCCCATA
Organism: Fukomys damarensis; assembly: GCF_012274545.1. NCBI lineage: Eukaryota > Metazoa > Chordata > Mammalia > Rodentia > Bathyergidae > Fukomys > Fukomys damarensis. The sequence goes on from NW_022900931.1 coordinate 55,234,554, forward strand.
GAAGTCGGGGCTATTACAGACGTTGTTGCTGATGATGGGGACTCGGGCCTCCTGGAGCACGGCAGCCTGCTGGCCTGGGATGTGTGGACAAGGCTGGCTGAATTCGGGGAGCAGGCATATCCCCTTCCCTCCTGGTGCCCACCCCACACCCCTCAGGGTGGCTACACCCCAGAGTTGTGTTGCAACTGCCCCACTGGACTGCCCTTCCCCCACCCAGCTCAGAGTCACCGTCACGGAGGTGCCAGAGCTGGTACACAGGACTCACCATAGTACTGCGTGTTGCCCCAGCCGGTCACTGTACAGATCTTGCCATCCACCAGGGCCTGGCCGGCCGCCGGGAGGCACACGGGCTGAATGTACTCTGTAAGCGAGACCAGAGTCCAGCCCCTGCTGGCCTGCCCATCTGGTGCAAACCTGCCCGTCCAGCCACCCCACATACCCCAGCATGTCCCCTTCCTCTGTCCCTTTATAACATCCACAGTAGAGCTGCCATCTCCCAGGAGATGCCCATGTGCTACGCTTTTCTGCACCACTTCCTTTAACCTCCGTCAGTCCTGGCAGGTTGGGGCATCTATCACCCCATTGTACAGAGGAGGGAACCGAGGTCAAGCCACTTGGCTAAAGTTCATAATAAGTCGAAGGCAGAGCCAGAAGGTGCAGCTAAGTTGGGCCAAGGTTCATCTGTGTTCTAGAGTGAATCAGTTCTTCTTCCCCCTTTTTATGGACAAATGTTAGTCCATGGTACGAAGATACCACATGTGTTTATCCACTTGTCAGATAATGTACATTTGAGTAGCCGGCATATGGGGCCAGTGTGAATAGAGCTGTCATGAACATCCGGGTACAAGTGTCTGTATTGACATGTATCTCATGTCTCTTGAGCAGATAGATACCCTAGGAGTGGAACTGTTGGGTCAAATGGTAAACTTTAACTTTTTCAGAAATTTCCAGCATTTTCCAAAGTGCCCGCACTTACCCTTCCGTGAATGTCTGGTTTGTGTCCCTGAAGGATTAGTCCCTTGCTACCTGGATACCTGAATGATCAATTTAATCTACGACCCTGGCCGCTCCTTTCTCCTCTGTCTCTGGGGTCCCCAAGGCGAGGCTTGGTCCCCAGACTCACCCGTGAGGGGCAGAGGGTTGGAGAGGTGGACCAGGGCAATATCGTTGCTGTTCTCCTCGCTGGTGGGGTCCCGGAAGGGAAGATAGCCTCCATGGTAGACCACAGCCTGCACCCCTAGCTGCATACCCTGGGGCGAGGCCTGGGCCACAGCTCCGGCAAACACTCGCCAGCGGGATAGGATGCGGTTCCGCCTGCCAGGGAACAGGAGGGAGGCTGGCGGCCTGCTGGCGCGCGCCCTCCAGCCCGAGGCACTGCCTCTCCCACCTGGGCACTCACTCCGGGAAGCAGTGGGCAGCCGTCAACACCCAGTCCCCCGAGAGCAGGGACCCTCCACACAGGTGGGCTCCATCGTAGCGCAGGCTGACTTGCCACGGCCACCTGCCCAAGCTGGTGTCCTGGCCTCCCACGATTCGGTCTACGGGTAGCTTCCTGCGGCCACAGTCTGTGGGAGAAGGGCCAGAGGGGAAACAGTTCTGCCCTGGGAGTCCAAGGTCCCATGCTTAGGGCACCTATGGAGACACAGCCCTCCCCTGGGGAAGAGTCTGAGGGGCCACAGTTCCCCTGAGGCATCTAAGGGAACAGTTTCTGAGTTCCAGGATCTCACCTTGGCAGACGGTAGCCAAAAATCGACCTCTGGGACAGTCGCTGTGACAGACAGGGATGGAGACACAGAGAGACAAAATATGGAGACCCATGAGGGCGGAGCACAGGGAAAGGAGGGACGTGGGTGTGGGTGCAGGGACTGGGTGATGAGGCCCCTACCCACCGCTGCCCGCTCACCACACAGAGATGACCTCAAGCAGCCTCCGGGCCTGGGGCAACCTGCCCTCGTCCACACAGTAGAAGCCCGATGTGCCATTGGTGCCTGCTGTCCACACGTCCAGCTCTGAGTGGGCCACGGCCCTGGACAGGGCAGCGGTCAGGCCTGCTCCCGGGCCACTCTCCCGTAACTCCTCTCTCCCGGCAAGGGGCGCCCTGGTACCTGAGGAAGCCCATCTCCTCGCAGCTGAGACCTGCCACCCTGGCGTTGGAGCGTGAGGAGCACAGCAGCCGCCACGTCTCCTCTGTCTTGTCAAACACCATGAGCCGCGCGTCCACAGGGCTGACCTGCACTGGGAGGTGATAGAGCGGGGCCGCCTGGGTCCCTGGGTCCCTCAGGGTCTGTTCTGCAGCCAAGCTCCTCTCGTCCTGGATCCCCAGGGGCCCCTCGGAGCTCGCCACCCCTCCCCATGTGGTGTTGGGAAGGACCCACGATCGGGTCACAGCGGGAGGTGGGTCTTCTTTTCCCACCAGGACCCCTAACCAAGCCGGTTGCTAGAACCTGACTTGGACATTTGGGGAAGGGGAACTAGTTTCCAGTCAAGTTCTCGAGAGAATGGCATGGGGGCTGAATCTGCTGAGCTTCACTTTTGTGCCCCCTTGATGGGAAAGATTGGCCAACTTGGAAGAAACCTGAAAAATCCTGTTTTTAACCTTTCTTTTTTTTTTTTTTTTTTTTTTTTTTTTTTT
>NW_022900931.1:55237464-55248718 GCF_012274545.1 Fukomys damarensis
TTTTTTTTTTTTTTTTTTTTTTTTTTTTTTTTTTTGGTATTGGGAATTGAACTCAGAGCTTTTTCAATATGCTACATCCCCAGCCTTTTTTATTTTTTATTTTGAGACAGAGTCTTGCTAACTCACTAACTTGCCCAGGCTGGGCTTCAAAAGTCACAATCCTCCTGACTCTGCCTCCCTTAGTGCTGGGATTACAGTGGTGCACTACTTTTGCAAAGCTCCTTGACCCAGCCAGGCTTGAAGAACCCCAGATTCAAGAAAGGTAATAATTTCCCCTTCCATTTAGCCAATTTCATTTTTCCTTTTGTCTTTTGCAGCTGGAAGACCCTTGGCTAAGACCAGATTACCAAAATGTTTCAATAAATACCTTATGATCATAAAAAATACAGACAAAAATAGCTATCTTTTCCATAGGACTTATCAGAGTCTTCAGTGCTAATGTGCATAATTCTCCAAACAGAAGGTGCAATATCTATTCATTAATCAGCATTAACTACTGCATGACCCTGGTGACAGAGGGTGCCAGAGAGAGCCTTGGGCCCTTCTATCCAAGCCAAAGTCTGGGCAGTGGGGAGACAGATAGTAATTAAACAGTCACTCAACGAACACACTAGAAACTGTGCAGTGAGGCAGGCTGAGACACAGAGGAGGGCTGGAGATGTCATAGGGGTGGTTCATGTCTAGGGCAGGATAGAGACAGCCTGCTTGAGCACTGATGTTCTCAGGGGGCCCATCAGTCTGTCCCCCACAACACATACACACCGCTGGGGGGCTCCTGGAACCACCTAAGTTAGGTCAAATCCTTGAGGTACGTTTCTTTATATTTACCAAACACTAGGTGAGTGCCAGGCTCTATTTTAGGCTGTGAACAAATCATCACAGCAATGAACAAATCAGACAAAACCCCTGCCCCTGTGGAGCTCGAAGCCCAGCAGGGGACGTGGATAACGAACTAGATAAGTAACTGAAATATGCCATGAGTCACCACAGCAGAAGAGTCCCCGAGACAAGAATCCTGACAGCAGAGGGAGAGAGGGTAGGGAGAGAGGCGCTTCTCAGCACGCAGGCAGGGAAGGCTGAGGTGAGAGAGTCACAGAAGTACATATGGGGACAGCGACAGGAGGCCAAGGAGCTGCACGCGAAGTCGCGAGGCTGAGGTGTGCACAGGGGACAGCGAAGAGCCAGGGAAGAGGGGAGCAACGGAGCGACCCTCGGACGCGGCCGTCAGCTGCAGCGGCACGGCTGTGCACAGGTTCTGGGTCCCAGGAAGAGACAGACTGGGGTGGGGTGGAGCAGAAGATCAGGCTGGGGGCCGCATGATGCCCAGCTCTGAAGGGACACAGGCGGTACAGGGAGAAGAGCTGCATTCTGGATAGATTCTGTAGGCGGAGCCGGCAGGAGCTGCTGAGAGACTGGACTCGTGTGTGAGTGGGAAGGGACGAAGGAGAGGGTCAAGGGGTTTGATCTGAGCCACTAGAAGGACAGAGCTGCCACTAGCACAGGTGGGGAAGGTGGAAGGAGCAGGTCGGGAAAGAGAGCTTCCCTCAGGATGCTCCAGCGCGGCCGTGTCCTCAGGCCACCAAGTCTGGTGACAACACAGGTTTGTATCCTTGTATTAGCACCTGACAAGGCCACGTGCAGGCTGAGTCCTCTTGGGCACCCCTTGCAGGTCCAGACCAGGAAAGACAAGATGACCAAGGACGACTCAGCACCTATTGCATGCCTGGGACAATGCTGCTGTCTCTCCCTGCCCCACCGGTAAAGGCCTTGCCACTCCCCAGGGATCACTGACATCTCCTTCCCTTTTCCAGCTGCACAGGCTGAGACTTGGAGAGGTGGCGACTTACCCAACATCACCAAGAAGGTGAGAGGCAGAGAGGCAGGATTTGAAAACAGGCCTAAGGGATTCAACCCTGGTAATCACTTCTCTGTCTCACAGATGAGGGAACTGAGCCTTGGAGGTATACATGTACCCAGGGACACACAGCTAATCCTGGCCAAGCCAGGGTTTGAACCCAGACCGGCCAATCTTCACTCTCTGCTCCTTCTGTGGGTCTCACACAGGCTCTCACCTGTCCCTGCCTTGAGTACACTCAGCCATCTGAAAGCTACTGCTCTGGGGTGAGGCAGGGGTGCCCAGCACCTCAGCTGGATAGTGACCACCACTCCCTGAGCTCAAGACCAAAACAGGTTTAGGACAGCAACTCGGGGGCAGTAAGTTCTTATTTTATTTTTTAAATTTTTTTTGGTACCGGGGATTAAACTCGGGTCCTTGTGATTGCAAGGCAGGTCACCGAACCACTGAGCTAAATCCCCGGCCCTTATTTTTTATTTTTAAAAAATTTCTTTTATGTGTGTGATACTGGGGATTGAATCTAAGACCTTTGCACTGAGCTACATCCTCAGCCCTTATTTTAAATTTTGAGACAGGGTCTCCTTAGTTTGCTAAATTCCCCAGGTTGGGCTCAAATTTACAATCCTCCTACCTTCTAGGGTTCTGGGATTACAGGCCTGCATCATCACGCTAGGCTCAAAGTCTCACTTTAAAATGACTCCTAACTGCTTGCAGAAATTTCCAGCAAGAGTAGGATTTGAGGAAGACAATGTGACTTTAATGGATGTGGGTTAGGTGAGGTGTGGGTACATCAAATGCTTCCTCTGATTATTTTTAAAGCTACATTTTATGCCACTTTTAAGTTCTTTATTCTCATTTATATTATTTTAAGCAATGCAAAAAGTATGTTCTGGGTCAGCTGGTACTCTTACCAAATTGCCTGATATATTTAGAGGTGTGAAAATCCCAGAAAAACAAGATGGGAGTTATTTGGGGGGGTTGTTTTTGTTTGTTTGTCTCATAATTTCTCAGTGTTTTGGGAAACACTCAAGTATGACTGGAGGGCAAGGGCCCTGGCACCAGCCACACCTCGACGTAGCCGGTGACTCCCAGCTGGAGGCCCAGGACAAGCGGGTGCATCTCAGTGATTTTTTTTTTTGTGCACTGATTCATTCACCAGAGATTTCCTGAGAGCCTACTATGTGCCAGGCACTGTTGGAGCAATAAACAAAATGTCCCAGCCGGTCTGACTTGTGCCTTCAGTAAATGATTAACCCTGAATGTGAGGGAGGGCTTGCCGGGGGCAGAGGGATGGCCGTGGGGTGGTAGGGACGGTGAGATATAGGGGTGTCCAGGAAGCTCAAGGGGACTGAAACTGGAACAGGAGGAGCCTGTGCCGCGCTGGTGGAGTTAGCCAAGCGCCAAGCCCCGCAGGGACAGCTAGGATAGTCACCTCCTCCCCTCTCCCGTGGTTCTCTCACCCTGCCTCCTGGATGAGGAAACTGAGGCTTCCAGCAGGTCGGGGCTGGTGTGAGGCCCTGAGCTCTGAAGCGACAGCACAGAAGGAAATTGTTCTAGGTGTGTGCGGGGGAGTCAGGGCTTTGGCGCCGTGGGGACAGGAAGAACAGGCATCTGGATGAATGAGAGGAAGCCCAGGGATTGGAGCCCCTCAAGCTCCTCAGCAGGACCCAGGGCAGGGTCCAGGGAGCATTCTAGGAGCCAAGGAGGGTCAGGATCTCATCTTGAGGCCCTAGAGAGCCACGGAGGCCTGATCTCATTGCTCTGCCATTTATCTGTGACATGGTCTTGGGGAAGTGAGTTCACTTCACCGGGCCTGCGATTCCCCCATATACCAAGCACTGGGATGTGAACAGCCCCAACTCCACAGACCGGCAGGGCAAATCCGCAAACAGCGCTCTCGCTCAGTATGTGTTATTCTTCACATGATGATGGATTCAGTGATTTCGGAACAATCTCAGGGGAGTTGCCCTCAGTTACCACCGAGGCTGCACGGGGGCTGGTCCCAGCCCTGCCACATCGCTATGGACCAGGGGCCGCATAGTTTGGCCCTTCTGGGCCTCGGCTTCCCCACAGGAAAACGGGCTGAGCTGAGGACTGAGTGAATGGATCTCATCAAGCCCCAAGCCTGTGCCTGGCACAGATAAATCCCACCGCAGTCCCAAAGAGGATGGTGAATGTTGCTTTGGCTTTTCGTGTCTAGATTTTCATTTCTTCTTGTGATGTGAGCTGCATCCTTTATGGAATTAGAGGACACTGGGGAATGTGAAGAGTACATCCTACCACCCCTTCTTTCTGCAGCCCTGTAGCAGAATGGCACCATAGAGTTGGACCCTGGGTAGATTCACTCATTCATCCTACATCCTGCAGTCTGTCCACCGCAGGCCTGTCTAAGAGCTCATTGACCAGCTGTGTGTCCTCTCCGGTCCTCACCTTCCACATCTATAAAACGGGCAAACAGTAGCCGCTACCTCCTCGGAGAGGTGGAAGGGGCCACTGAATCCATGTGGTACCTCTGGAACAGGTACAAAACACATTTGTATATCATGGTGTGGCCCCCGGGAGCTCTGTGATCTGGGGAAAACCGCTTCATTACCGAGCCTCGGTTTCCCCTGTAAAAGGAGGAGAGTAACAATCCCACCTCCTAGAGCTGCTGGGAAGAAGCCACAGGATCGCATATACACGATCGCATAAAACCAAAACAAAGCAGTAACAAAACATTTTCTTCCTGGGAGACATGTACAGTGATACTTTCTAATCTAATCTACTTCATACTTTTAAAAAATGGAGCTTTCAACTCCCTCATTTAATTTCATGGCTCACTAATGGGTAACCCGCTGGGAGCCTGAAAACCACCGGGTTAGACGTGTAAAGTGCTTATTAGACTCTGCCTTAGACGCAGCACTCAGTCCAAATACACTACTATTATGAGCATTTCAGAGGTATACAAACGTTCATGCAAAATACTTTTTTAGGGGCCAGGGATTTAGCTCAGTGTTTCTGGCTCCTGCCTTACAAGTGCAAGGACCAGAGTTCAATCCCCAGTACCAAAAACAAAACCATGCAAACAGTAATAGTTTTTAGGGCTGGGATTTAGCTCAGTGGTTCCACCTGCCTCACAAGTGCAGGGACCCGAGTTCTATCCCTGGTACCAAAAAGAAACAAAAATATTTTTTACTGAGCTCCCCCCACAAACAGGTTTCCTCTGGGGCTCCGCAGAGGGTCCCAGCCTACGGTACTCACCCGGGTACAGCGGCTCTTGGTCACTCCTGAATAGGACGGTCACTACAGAGAAGGCAGAGGTGAGGCAGGAGGCTGGGGGGACGGGCTGGGGAGGGTAGAGGCACAGGGGCCAACCGCTCTCACCAATGGCCCAGGATGCCGCCCCGATGCCTGTCAGGAGTAGCAGGGTCCCCACAGTGAGAGCTGCCACCTTGGGTCTGGAGCACGGCACAATCCGGCCACCTGCAACAGACACCATGCTGGGGCCACTGCCAGGCCTGTCCTCGTTCCCCCAGGCTCCGGCACTGGGCCAGCCCCACCCTGCCCCCTGCTGCACCCTGGGTCCTGCTTCCTGGGTTGACAGGTTGGCAGGGCCGTCCCTCCCCTGCCTTGTGGACAGCCAAGTGTCCGGCTCCTGGAGGGCTCCAGCCCAGCGCTGCCCTTCCTGCCTCCGCCCCTGGCACTTCCCTGGCATTTATGGGCTCACTCCTCCCGCTGACACTGTGCTCCTGTACTTCTTTGGTCACTTTCTGTTCCTGGGCCTCTCACTCTTGCTAAGTTGTCCAGAGGCTCCTGAAGCTTTGGGGTGGGGTGGGGGTGGGGTCTGGAACCCCTGACCTTTGCCCTCTTGTCAGCTCTCTTCCCTCCTCTTAGCATTTCTTCACTGCCTATTTTCTGCTGTCATAGATTCTTTGCCCCAGTCACCCTCTGAGCCACGTTCTCTCACAGGACCCCACTCCAAGATCAAATCTGTCTCCTGGAGGCTGAGAATCCAAGTTTGGAAGTTTTTCAGCCTTATTTTAGAATACTACCCATTCCCGGCTAAGATCTTGGCAGGGGACATCACCTTTTTGAGCCTCTTCCTCCTCCTCTGTTAAATGGGAACCACCTAGCACCTACTTCTAAAAGTAGCCCTTTCAAGTTCTTTTATGGGCCGGGGGTTTAGCTCAGTGGCACTGCACCTGCCTGGCAAGCACAACACCCTGAGTTCGACCCCTGGTTCTGCAAAAAATTAAAATAATAATAACAAAGTTATTTTAAATAGCAACAACCAAACTCTCGGTGACGATTACGATGTGCAAAGGCAGTGCTCTAAACACACAAGCTATTCGGTCCTCATCTCAACCCTACACTGCCATTCCCATTGCTCCGATGGTTCCAGATGGGGTCACGTCCCCATGGCGACTCAGCCTCGGGGGGTCAGCGCTGAGCACTGAACCCTGGGCAGATTTGCTGCTGGGTCCAAAGTATATACCACAGAGCCATAACACCTATCGCTGTGTCAGGGTGCTGATGAACAGCAAGTTCCCAATAAGCTGTGTGGCCCTGGGTACCTCCCTCTGCCTCTCTGAACCACAATATTTCCATCAGTAAAATGCAGCTTTATTCGCTTATCATCTTGGTGAGCATCTGCCATGCCCCTGGCAGCAACCTAGGCTCCAGGAACAGACCCCAAAACAAGACAGATAAGAGGATGGCTCTCGCAGGGCTTACACACGAGGGAATATGAGCAGGGATGAGGCGCATCACAAGAAAATGAGCCCAGTTGTTTCTAGATTGTGGCAAAAGCTATGAAACTAAGGCAAGCTGAGGGCAGCAAACGGGGCTTCTGGAAAGGGAACAGAAGAGACTTTGGACCTAAGAATAGAATGAAAAGCCAGCCACGCAAAGACTTCAAGGAAGAGGGAACAGCCCGGGCTAAGGCCATGAGGTGGGAAGGGCATGTCCTGCAGGAAGGGAGGGGCAGAGAGGTGGTCAGAATGGCAGGGCCAGCAAAGAGGTGTGGCCCAGGGAGAAGAGGGATTCTACTCCCAGGGAGACAGAGGTCCTGGAGCTTATATGCCAACTCTTCCACTCAGATCAAGAGGACCAGAGAGAAAAGGCCACTCAAAACTTCACTGACCCCAGCTTATGTCAAAGCACTCCCAGTCCTCCTATCTGTGACCGTGGTGGTACGGCTGTGGGCGCAGTGCCAGGCCAGTATCGGGAACAGAGCAGGGTGCGGTCCAGGATCTTGCAGGGACACCCACTGTTTGAGTGGCTTAAGCATCTAAGAGCCCAGTAGCTCCCATCAAAGCATGAGGAAACACTCTCCCTCAGAGGGGCCCCAGAGGGCCAGACCAGCCTCGCCCAACCCTGCTGGGAGACCCTGCCTGTCTCAACATGGCCTCCTAGCCCGTCTACCAGCTCTGCCCCTGCCTGCCTTTTCGTTTGGGAGAGGATCAGGCTTCCCCCAACTCCTCTGTCTGCAAAAGTAGCTGCCTGGGCTACGCGGACCAACCCAGAGGCCCTAGTATCTTCTAGGGTGACGGGAAAGCACTTTCTTCCCTGCCCTCCGGCTCAGGACTTTGGATGCCTCCAAAACAGGTGCCTCAGGTGACACAGGACTCACCTTCACTCTGGTGCCCCCAGTGTGAGAAGTGCCCTCTTTGTGTGTTTTTGTTGGGGCAGGAAGCACCCTTGCTCTTCAACTCTGTCCTCCGTGAGCCAGGCCTCCCTGCTCCCTCTTCTCCCTGAGACTCTCTGCTCCCCATTTCTCAGGAGATTCTCAGCTGTCCCACATCTTCTCCCCAGATGATTTTGCTCCTACCAATGTAGCTGCCAAGACCCTCAGAGGTGACACCTTTAACTTCTGGCCTCTCAAACTCCACCCAATCGATGGCTCCAGGTCTCTGTCCTCCCAGAGCCTTCCCATTAAACTACATCCCCAGTCCTTTTTAAAATGTTTTACTAAGTCACTAAGTTGCCTGGCCAAGACTTGAACTTGCAATCCTCCTGCCTCAGCCTCCCAGAGTGCTGGAATTATAGGGATGCACCACCATGCCAGGCTTCCTTTTAAATAACTCCAGCTTCCTGGGTGATGGTCTCTCCCCTCTGGACTCTGGACTCCATTTTCCTTCTACTTCTCTGAGGGGCCAGCTCTTCAGTTCAACTCTCTATCCCCTGCCCCAAAATCTGGAATTCACAAGGTAGGTTGTGGTCCCTTCCCCTTCATCCCTCCCTGCTCCTGTCTATCTCCGCTATCTCTGTGGCCTCTGTTTCCCCTCTCTATCCCCGGGCCTGGACTCTCTTCTGAGTCCCAGACTGGGGGTCCCACAGCCTCTTAGACACCTTCCTCTAGAACCTTCTAGTCTCTCTTCACCCACCGCACCCCACACTGGCTTCTACGTCCCTACCAATCTGCTCTTTGTTTCCTTTTGTTCCAGGAACAGAACCCAGGTATCTCCGAGGTATATCCCCGGCCCCCTTTTGATTCTATTTTGAGATAGGCTCTTGCTAAGTCACCCAGGCTGAGCTCAAACTTGCAATCTTCCTTCTTCAGCCTCCCAAGTAACTAGATTACAAGCGAGCCCCACAATGCTCAGCTGCAAGGCTCCTCTCCCTCACAGGTCCTGTCTCAGAGGCCCCTGTCCCCACACTTCTGTCCCCCTACAGCTTGCCAGTTTGGCAGCCCACCAGGCCTCCTGGGTAACTCTGCTGTCCCCCTTCCCTTCTTTCCCCCAGTCCCACCTTGGTCCAGCCCCATCTGACTGCGGAGCTCTCTTCCCCTCTTGAGCAATATGGAGCCTGGAAACCTTACTAAATACCAAACCCAACTCAGTCTTTTACCTAGAACCCTCTATGACTCCCCAGGATGGAGGCTAAAGCCCTCATTCCAGCACTCCAACCTTGTCAGATATAAGCATGGCTTTTTAAACATACATCTCCTCAAATTCTGAGACAGCCACGGGCCATTGTCAGACACCCAGCAGAGCTTCCAGTGAGCAACCCAGCCACACGTGAAAAATCCCAGTTAGAAAGAAAAAGAAAGAATAACCACCAGCGCCACCTTGTGGAGAGACCCAGCACCACCAGGGAATCTCCTCTTCCTCACCTTGGTCCCAACAGTCTGCTCCAACAAGAGCGGGGGACACATGTGGACCACCCATATCCGTTTCCATCCTCACCTCCAAACTCTCCAGGGCTATCTCTGCACCCTACACAGGGGCACTCTGACACCCCAGCTTCCAGCATGCTGTGCCTCTGCCCTACCATCCCTCAAGTCACCACCTCAATTCCAAGACCCACAGCACTGCGACCTCTGGGGACACTTCAACAGTGGTAACGATAATACCAGTGGTCACTGACACGGCCCCAGCTCTCAGGATCCCACGCCAACTCACAACACTGCCTTAACCCTGTTCTCTTCTGCACCGTCCTTAACCTCTGCCGCTGACAATTAGGAAGGGACTGTTGTCACTTATAGATGAGGAAAGGAGACCAGAAAATAGGTGGAGCCACCAGCAAGCAGGTGCAGCATCAAAGCCGTCCACACCTGCGTCCAGACATGGCCCCACACCCCAAGCTTCTGGGAATACACCAGGCCCTCTGCATCTTTTCCTTTATAGGCAGACCAATCTCCGCCTGTCCCAGCATTTGCTGCTTTTCTTCCCTTGGTCAGTCACCCACAGGCCCCAACCCTGGCATCAGCTCCAGGAAATAAACTGGCACAAAGGGGCTAGGCTTTATATCCGCCTGCCCAGCCAGTGTGGCACCTTCTCCCGAGTGACTGGGAGCCTGGGTTTGCTCTGGATCACAGCCGAATGGTTTGGGGCCTGAGTTGCTACCTACACCAAACTGGGAGCCAAAGAAGCCAGAAAACCAAGCTAATCATTTCAGCCAAGATGTTTGGTGCCTCCTCACACCCAGCTCTGAGTTCCGTGCTACTCTCATCTCCATTTTGCAGAGGAAAATGGAGCCCAGAGAGGGTTAGCTGTGTGCCCAGGGGCCACACAGCTAGAAAGTGCTTCTCTCCGTCATCCCTGCTGCAGCTTCTGCACTGCCTCTCCCTTCTCCATCCCTCAGGGCTGAGTCCAAAGTCCTCCCCCTGCTCTTCCGTGACTGAGCCAGGAGGTGGGAGGACTGTCTGGAGTTGGTGGGGTCCTTGGGCCCCCATCATGACAGCTCCAGTTGATGTCCTGCGCCCCCCTCTCCCAACCACCTCACAGAGAGAGAATTAGGATCTGCACTCAACCCGGGGGAAACTGAAGCCTGGAGAAATAATGTCGCTTGCACAAGATCACACAGCGAAAAAGGAGCAGAAGCAAATTCAGATGCAGCCCTGTGGGTTTTACTCTAGGACCTGAGTCCTTAACCGTGACAGCTACAGCAGTGTCCCCACCTCAGCCTCAAGTAGAGGTTGGATCCAGGGTTAGTTGAAAAACCACTGAGGAGGGGGCAGTGAGGGGAAACTGAGGTAGGGTGTCTGAAAGATCCTAGGAGGTGGCAGGAAGGCAGGTGATGGCAGAGCCCCTCAGAAAATGTGGTTAATATTTAATCAGGTGCAGGAGTCCCCAGAGGGGTGGAGTGGGCCTGGGAGGGGTGCCTAGGATGAGGGGCTCCGTGGGCTGGAGGATAAAGGAGAGGATACAGCAGAAGGGGCACCAGGCAGAGCCAAAGTTGGGGCTCAGGTAAGGGGGACTCACCCTCCTTCTCAGCCATGTCACTTTCTCGTTAATGATTCCCCGGCTGACCTCCTAGGCCGGGGCGGGACCTGTGGGGAGATGAACAAGGAGGCAGGACCGGGGGAGCCCAGCCCAGCCCCGACCTGCGCCCCCAGTCCCAGGCACCCATCCAGGGAGGCTGGAGGGACTGGGCCCTGGCCAGAGCATGCCATGATCACGGGTGCAGACCAGGCTGGGTTCAAGGATGGGGTCAGTGTCTGTCAGCACCAGGGGGACACCTGGGTTTGCAGGTCTGAGCCTGAGGAGGAGGAGGAGGAGGTTGAGGATTGGAGCTCCTGGGTCTGAGGGAAGAGAGGGCTGAGGGCCTGGAGAAGGAGGAATTCGGGGGCTATGACTCCTTGGCAAGAGGGAAGACAGATCTGGGGCCTGGACTCCTGGGTCCATACTCTGACTCTGAAGGGAGAGCAGGATGAAACTCCTAGGCCCTCAGGGAGAAGCCAGACAGTCCATTCTGGGAGCCCCTGTACTGGGAAGTGGGGCGGCGGCGGGTAAGGGAACCCATGTCCTCAGGACTGCAGCTGTGAGGCTGAGGGCCCTGATCCTTACCCTGGGGTCCGGCCGGGGAGGACAGGGCCTCGAGATGGTGACGGCTTAGGGCTCAGTCTCCAGGCCTTGGCAGAAGCATGGTGGCCCTGCAGCGGAGGGCAGCCTGGGAGGCAGAGGCGGCGGGTGGCAG
>NW_022900931.1:55249587-55258722 GCF_012274545.1 Fukomys damarensis
CTCTCGCCCCCGCCCGACCCAATCCCCACCCACTGCCAGCCTCAGCTTCAGCCCTGGGCCTCTCCCCCGCCCCCTTACTTCACTAACCCCTGGTGCCTGTGTCCCTTCCCTGGTCCCCAGCCCAGCCTAGCCCGGGGCCAGCAGGCATTGCCCTGCTCACCCCCCCAGCCCCTCCCCCAGCTGCTTTCCTACAAGTCACGGGGGTTGGTTTGCTTTGGCAGCCTCTCTGCAGCCTGCCCGGTGACCTCTGGAGCCAGGAAAGTCCTCGATAGGGGGATGGGGGGGATTGGCCCAAAAAAGGCCACACAGAGTGCTCAGGGCCAGGGCAAGTGGCCGGAAGTGTCTAGAGGCAGATACACACTGTTCCGCCAGCAGCCAAGAGCCATCCATGACAGACCCCAGGGCCAGATAAACACCCGACAGGCCAGCGACGCTGCTCATCCCAGACTGACTGTCCCACAATCGAACCCACCTGCTCACCCCCACGTGCCCTCTGTGCCCGGTTCACCCTCAGACCCGTGACCTAACGTAGTGGGACACCCTGGTGTTGCTCAGCTGGAGGCCGTCCTCCTCCGTCTGTCCCCGTGTTCTCTCTCCCCCACCCACTTCTGCTTCGCCTTCCCCCAGCCCAGAGCCTCCTGCTGCTCCTGTCCTAGCTCCTCTCCACCCACTCCCGTGAGCTAATAACTCTCCTCAGCTGCGACATTAGCAAGTGTTAAGTGGCTTCACCGTTCCCATTCAGCTCTAAATGTCTGTGGGAGAGACTGGCTGCCTGCTGGGAGAGGAGGGGAAACTGAGGCTCTTAGATTTGGGGCCGGATGTAGAAGGTGCTGGAGCTCAGCAGAGAGACGGTAAATCAAGTCCAAGAATCTTTATTTCAAGAACAAAACTACTTCTGTAGAGACCAGGCAGAACAGGCCCCTTTCTGAGGGGCCTCGGTCGAAGGCTGGTGAGAGAGGGGGGGGGGGGCGGGGGCCAGAGTGCATCACAAGGAGAGGGGACCCCAGGTCCAGCCGGAGGAAGCAGGAGGGGACGTGATACCGGGGGTCACAGTGGGGCCAGAACCCCCTGCCCCGAACTGTTCTGGGCTCCCATCACAACCCCCAGCCGGGAGGGAGGGGCTGGCCCCAGCAGTGCGAGTCTGAAGCTGGCCGATGTGTGCAAATCAGCAAGAGGGAGGGATGCGGAGCCGCTGCCCCTGCCTCGCCGCCCCCTCCCTGAACAGGCAGCAGAAGCAAGGGTAGGGGCAGCGGCAGTATTGCTTCACCCATCATGCATGGCGGTGGGTGGGTGATGGGGCAGGAGAAAGGCTGGGTGAGGAGTGTGCGCGGTGCCAGTCCCCCGTCCCCTCCCACCCCGGCGGCTCTGCTGGCAGGACTCTGAGGCACGGGGAGGCCCTGGAACGACCTCCCCCGCTGCGGGTGGGTGCACCTAGATGTCCCCTCTTACAGCTGGCTCTTCCTTGAGGCGGAGCCCCGGGGCCTAAAAGGGAAGGAGAGAGGGCGGGTAATGGACCTGGGGGGTTCAAACCCTCCTAGAGCCTCTGCCCTGCCACCCACCTTACCTGGGCTATTCGGCCACCTGGACACCTGTACAGTTCTCCTTGCTCTCTGAGGTGATGGCCAGGTATTCTGAGCTGTAGGGGAAAGCAGGGGTACGGTGACCCCATGACCAGTCTGGCTCAACTGCCCACAGCACAAGGCAGACCAGGGCCTGACACCCGCACTCCGCCCCAGGGACACTGACAGGTGGCATCCGGGTTCGTCCCTTCTCCAGCCCTTCCTCGCCCACCCCACTCACGCATTCTCTTGCGCAGCAGCCTCCGTGGCAGCCGCAATCTTCTTATAGCAGTAAACCATCTCTGCCACCAGCCAAATGGTCAACACCACGATAAGCACGTACATCATGATCTCGGACACGATGGACGCCATGTCTCTGTTGGCTGGCAGGGCAAGGGCGTGGCTGAGACCCAGGCGCGGAAGACGAGACAGCCCAGTGAGTGCACACGTGCTGAGCAAGCTCGAGCAAGTGGCTTGACCTCCCTGGGCCTGGGCCACAGAAGGGACAGATACACGGCACGCCCCACCTCAGACAGACCTGAGGATCACTCTTAAATGTACCTCCTTGTGTAACAGGGTGCATCTGTGACCTACGGGAAGCTGTTTGGGTACGATGCCTAAGAGCCTGAAACTGCACCCTAAGGGCTGGGGTTCAAATCCTGGCTCTGCCATTTGCCAGCTGTGTGATCTTGGGCACGTTCGACCTCTCTGGGCCTCCATTTCCCCAAACGCAAAAAGCTGATAATCATGAAATCTCCTGTACTGAGGTGTTATGAGAATAAACTTCTAAAAATCCTTCGGACAAGCTGGAGGTGATGGCAAACACCTTTAATCCCAGTACTTTGGGAGGTAGAGGTGGAAGATGGTAAGTTCAAGTGCAGCCTGGGCAACTTAGCAACTTAGTGAAAGCTTGTCTCAAAATTTAAAGGGTCGCCAGGGTATGGTGGTGCTCTCCTGCAATCCCAGCCCTGGGGAGGCTGAGGCTGGAGGATCACTGGGAGTTCAAGGCCAGCCTGTGCTACCTAGAGATCCTGTCTCAGAAACAAAAAACAAAAAAACCAAACAAAAATCAAAAGTAAAAAAGGCATGGGGATATAGCTCAGTGAGAAGGACTGGGTTTAATCTCCAGTACTGCAAAATTAATACAATTAAAAATATCCTTAGAATAGCACTTGACCTATTGATAGCACTCAGTAAATATTTACTATTACGTCTTTGACTATTACTGTCACAGTTGAGGCTGAACAGCATAACAGTTAGGAGTAAGGGGTCCCGGGCCCAGATTGCTAGGGTTTAAGTCCTAGCTCTACCTTCGACTAGCTGTGCAACCTTAGGCAAACGACTCTACCTCTTTGAGCCTCGAACCCCCCCTCTGTAAAGTGAGGGTGGTAAACTCTTACAGCCCCCAGGACTGCTGGGAAGAGGAAATGAGTTAACATCCATGACACGGGTGGCTCAGCCTGCAGCCGGCCCTGTGTTGGCTCCTTTCCGGAAACCCTGCAGCCTTCCGCAGCGCTGGCCTTTGCCACCACAGGATTCCTTTCATGGAGCCTAAATTTAAACTGTAAATGGAGCACAATCAGCCAGGGGATCAGTCGACTCTGGCGTCCTCCACCGGATCTCGCAGGTGTCCATCGCGCACCTCCCGCCCCTCCGTGACCTCACTCCCCCCGCTGCTGTCTTCATGCGTTTTCTTTCCTGCCGGCAAGGCACTGTCTGCTGCTCCACCCTGAGCAGAGGGCAGGAAGTTTTCCAGGCCAGGCTGAGGGAGAGGAAAGGCCTGGATGCTCCCCGTGACTTCCGTGGAGGAGGATCCAGGACAAGTTTCCATGTCTCCTTCGCCCATTCATTCATTTGCCCAGTGGACGTCACTAACGCCTGTCCTGCAGGGAGCGGCCCCTCTCAGCCATGCCACTATCTCCATCTGAGCATCTTCCTGGCTCCTCGGAACAGCCCCAAGCGCAGGACCTTCCAGGCTCCCGAGTCAGCAGCCACACCGAGGTACATCCTGGGTAGCTACAGCTCCATTGTCTGATTCTCACCTTTCTCCGGGAAACTGACGCCCAGATGGATTTCTGTAACATGGATCTCTGCTCTCCCAATCAGGTTAGGACAGCAATCATATTAGATTAGGATTAGCAATTAGATTAGGCTAGTGATCATATCAGAGACAGGCAAGGGTCTAAAGCCATTCTTCCACACAGATCTCTGAGGTGCTGAGAGGGACAGGTGCTCACCTGAGAAGACACAGCCAGGATGGGCCTAGGAGCCTGAGGGTAACGGACTACAACACTCTGAGCTCTCATCTGCTCTCTCATCCTTGCCAAAGAGACCACAGGCATCTCAGGAGGTGGGAGGGTCAGGGCTCCACTCTATAGGCAAGGAGCTGAGGCAGAGGGGAGCTTCTAATGGGGTCACGTTCAGTAACATCTTCCCTGGGGAGCCCCACAATTTCTTAAAACCCCAGACTTCTAAGTGCACTGCCTGCCTGCTCACCCAGCAGATCCGAAGGCCCCTGCTGCACCACTGCAGGCTGATTTCTCACTAACCCCAGGCACTGCTAACCTCAAGACATTTTCCACTTCTGCCTTGTATCCTTATTGTCTGTGCCATCTGCAGCTCACGCCTTCAGTGGGCTTCCTGCCTTCTTCTACAGCCCTCCCCAGTCCGTGGCATTCTCACCACCAACCCTGGGTATGACTCGACTCCTCTCTGGGGGCCACTAGCAGGAGGTGTCGTGGGCTGCTGGTAACACCAAAACCACAGTGAGACAGCGAGTAAAAATAATTCTAAGCCAGACACGTGCAACACGCCTGTAATCCCAGCACTTTGAGAGGCTGAGGCAGGAGGATCACAATTTTGAGCCCAGCCTGGGCAACTTGATGACTTAGTGAAATCCTGTCTCTGTCTCAAAATCTAAGAAAATAAGAGAAAAAAAGAGACTGGGGATGGCCACTGATGTTAACAATACAATATCACAGGGAATGAAAAACACTGTAGCGTGATGATGTCATGTTGAAAATACTACAGTGTCCTGGGTAGTGGCGAGTGTAGCGCGGCATAACAAGCTCCATTGAACCTCACTGCAGTACAAGCCATAATATTTTAAAATACCAGAGCACAGAATGATAGGCAATAATAAAAACATGATAGTATGGCAGAGAACATTAAAAATACTCTAGTTCTATGGGTTATAAAAACACCATTGTCTGGCAATGTCGAAACAGTATTACAGAAGGGAGAAGCAGTATAGGACTATAACCCCAGTACTCGGAGAGGCTGAGGTAAATTTCAGCCCAACCTGGGTAACTTAGCAAAACCCTCCAAATAAAAAACTTAAAAAGAGCTGGGGACTTGTGTTCGCTTTGGCAGCACATATACTAAAAAGAGCTGGGAACATAGCTCAGTATGAAGGCCCCGGGTTCAAGCCCCAGCACTAAAAAACAGGGCAAAATCATAACACAGTGGACAGAAAATACTAAAATATGGTGGATTGGGCTGAAAACACAGTCTCGAAAGACCACACAGACTTCTGTATCGTGTATGGTCTGAAGTGCAGGCTCCGGGGGGGCATACTGTGGTAAGTAATGTGAGACGAAGGCCCACGGTCCCAGGAAGGGGAACTCCAGGAGCCAGGGCCAGGGTACAATGGAGAGGGGCCTGGCGACGGTGCGCCGTGTCCTAGGGCCTCACACCCTCTCCTCAGCACTGAGTGGTGAGAGGAAGAGCCAGGTTCTATGGCCCCGGCATCTGGGAGTCTTTGCTACAGCCGCTCCACTGCACCCCACTCTTGGGGTTGACCATCCATCCAGCAGGGTGACACGTACCCCGAGTGGCTGAGTAGCTCGTGCATACCTTCCAAACTGCACTCTGCTACTGTATCCCTTAGATAAGAAACGTAAAAATGCTAATCTGAAAAGAATCCCACAGGCATGGCTGAAAAGAGAACAGTGATTCACGCTGAGGACAGAACCCGCAGCCACCTGAGGGTGGGAGATCAAATCCAGCTCTCAGTCCCGCGACGTGGGCCCCACAATCCACCTCCCTGAGCTCAGCTTCCTCACCTGTACAGTGGGGACAGTAATACCTCTACCCTAGAGGTTGCTGGAGGGCTCAGCAGGGCCTTCACCAGGGGCACCAAGGGCAGCACGTGTCTGGAGGAAAGGAAGGGCGCTGCCTGTCACTGGACTGATGTGCTCACTGGGCCGCAGGGGACATACTTTCCACGGCTCTTTGCTGGCTTGAGACCTGGAATAGTTCCCTGACTCTGGGAGCCAATGGGCCACAGGGCCCTGGAAAATTCCAACATGTGCTGAAGAGAACATGGCCCAGAAGGGGAGGAACTCCTGCAGAGAAGGGAAGCCACTGAAGCCACATGTGGAGATGGCACTGCAATGCTTGGACCCCGGGGCTCTCCCTGTGGCCCCCAGATCTGCAGCACTGGCCTTGCTGAAAGTTTATGAGACCCTATTTCTGGGCTACCCACACCTGCTGAGTCAGGCCGAGCAAATCCACAGGACCCCCTGCTGGCTGGCTGGAGTGCAGGGCAGCATTTGAGGAGCCACTCTGAGTGACACACTCCGTCTGGACAGAGCGAGTTAGGGCAAAGGCTACTCAACAACAGAGCGGCTAGGCACAGTGGCACATGCCTATAAACCTAGCAGTCTGGGAGGCTGAGGCAGGAAGATCACAAGTTTGACTTCAGCCTGGGCAATTTTACAACTTAGAGAGGCTCTGTTTCAAAAGAAAAAATAAAAAAGGGCTGGGGATGTTGCTCAGTGTGAAGGTTTTGGGATCAATTCCCGGTACTGTAAACAACAACAAAAAAAACCCACAAAACAAAAACACACGAGCCAAAGCCCTAACCCAGGCAGATACGGTACTATTGTGAGCTGGACCCAAGCAGCAAGTGACATCTAGCATGGTGCTCATCTTCTTAACCTCCTGAGACAGAAGAAAGGCTCAAATAACACTGTGGCAGGTAGGTACAGTTAGCACTCCTCTCTCCAGTAGGCCCACTCCGAGGCACAGCGACAGCACAGGCACCAGAGCTGGGATTTGCACCTACAATATCTGTGGGGAAAGCCCCACTTTGACCTCTCCAAGTAAGTAGAACACCACAGCCAGAATGGGTGGGGGTGCCGCTCACCCCACTGTCGTGGGAGGGTTGGCTGGCCCAGGCACAGAGCCAGCCTGTCCCCTACCCGCCATCTGTCCCTCCATCTGGTTTACCAGTGAGTGACAGGCAGGACTCACCTTTGTCCACCACCTCAAGGTGGATCTTCTTGACAACGCTGGTGTTGTGATCATAGTTCTCGAAGAAGAGCAGGCGGTAGACGTGGCATTCGTAGTCACCCGAGTGGTTGTAGGTGACATTGGTGATGAAGATGGACATGTCCTGCAGGTCCTTCGTGCCGCGGCTGCCATTCCACACCACACGGCCCTCAAAACGTTCATCCTCCTCCAGCTGTAGCACCTCATTTTCATAGCGCAGGATCTTGGGGAGCCCAGGGATGGGGTGGGGTGGGGTGGGGGTCACCGCCTGGGCCTGTCTCCCACCTGACCCCAATTTTGACTCTGCCCTGGCACACACAGACACTAATGGCACACATGGGCACCTTCACCTCGGGCAAGGATCGTGCCTGGATCTGTCCCAGACCCTGAGACACACAAGGACTCTCCCAGCCCCCATGCATTGTCCCAAGCCTCCTGGAGCTTCCCGACCCTCATTCTCAGTGGTCCTTGCCCCATCACCAGATACACTCCTCAGGCAGGGACTGGGCAGCCTGATCCCAGGAGCTGCAGACCCCGATTCTCTAGCAGGTGGGAAAAGTCGGTGGCGTCTCCGATACGTAATTGACACATACGCACA
Source organism: Fukomys damarensis (assembly GCF_012274545.1). NCBI lineage: Eukaryota > Metazoa > Chordata > Mammalia > Rodentia > Bathyergidae > Fukomys > Fukomys damarensis. The sequence continues at coordinate 55,257,019 of NW_022900931.1, forward strand.
TAGGTGAAGGAGGTTTTAAAAGGCTCCACTTTTCCCTTCGTGATGACTGTCCAGGACATCTTCGCTGGTGACAAGTAATTCCGGTGACATTTCTTTCACGCCAACCCCATGTGTCAGGAGCATGAACTCACACAAACCTCCGGGCGAGAGACCATCACTACATGGTCCTTATAGAGAGGGACGCGATGCCTTGCCCAAGGTCACCGGCTGATCAGGGGTGCGGGCAGAATTTGAGTCCAGGTCATTAACCACAGCCACACTGTTCTCGTGAAAACAAGCAAGCACACAGCGCCCCCACACACCTTGTCCACACAGACACTGCCCTCCCGTGCCTGCGCGAGGCAGCCACACACCTTGACAAACTCCTCCGTGCCCTTCTGGCGGAAGGTCCACTCGGTGAAGGTCTTGGCCGTGGTCTCACTGCGGCGCTTGCAGGAGATGCACAGAATCTTGAAGGTCATGCCGTACACAGCCTCGGTCTCCGAGTCCACCTCCACGCAGCCCCCACAGGCTGAGGACACTATGGGGACAGCAGGCTCCAGTTGGGCAGGGCACCCTTCCTCCCAGGAGCTACCGGGCTCACTGGCTAAACCATCTGTTTCCCCTCCATAATGATCACAGACAGGCAGAGCTGGAGCCAAGCCTGCCCCACGCTTCCTGTGCGACCTTGACACATCACTCATCTTCTCCGAGCCTCAGTTTCCCTCTCTGTTAAATGAACAGAGGAAATGTTGTGATCAGCAGTTGTTGGGCAGAATCTCAAGGCATTCGGTAGCCACCACCACCACCCCCACCACCCCCCGTACCCAGGGATGTCAGTGTGGCCAGTTACTCTGTCTTCCACACTGAAGGAAGACACTTTCCTCAGAAGGCCAAGTCACTAAAGCATCAAGGTGGTGGGACTGGAATTCCAGGTGCTTTAGAAGTTCAAGGTGGTGGAGTCATTCCCACCATTAAACTGGTATGCAAAGCCAGCTTAGGTCTGAGAGAAGAGAAGTCTTGGGGGGGCGCAGAACACACTCCAGCCCTGCTCCCTCCTCCCACAAGGCCCTCAGACTTTGGCCTCTTCCTCTACTCCCCAAGCTCCATCACCTCCAGGCCCCCACCCAACTAGTAGATTCCCAGAAGCTCTTTCCTGTCTCAGGGCCTTTGCACTTCCACTGGATTCCAGGCTCTCTGGGTTCCTACTTCACCCTCTTACCTCCTTCCCTCTCCCAGTACTCACTAGCTACTTCGCGGGTCTTTCCCATGTCCCTGAATCCCCAGGGCTTCTTGTCCGCCTGCCTCCCTTGCTATCTCTCATCTCGGGGAGCTGCTCTCCCACTACAGCCCTCTCTGGGGTCTCTTCGAAGGTCCTGTCACTTCTCGTCCTCTTACCTGCTCAGGCTCTCCGCGCCCCTTTCTCCACCTTTCCAAGTCTCTCACTTTTAAACTCCCTCCCTGCTTTCTCCATCCCTCTCTGCCTCTCCCAAGTTTCCCTCTCCCTCGCTCACACTCAACTCTTTCTCTCCTCCACCTCTCTCCAGCATGACCCGTCTCTGTCTCCCACCCGGCCCCACACCGCGTCTCCCGGTCTCCGTCTCCGTCTCTCCGGCCGCTCGGTCTCCCCGTCCCAGTCTCCGCGCGCCGCCTCCCCCACGCCTCCCGAGGCTGTGGGTGTCACATTGCAGCTTGCGGGGCTCTGGGAGCAGCTGACTCCGCGTT
>NW_022900931.1:55259550-55266655 GCF_012274545.1 Fukomys damarensis
CCGCACCGGCCTCTCGGGTGGCGCAGGGCCCGCGGCTTCTGGGCGCGCACCGCTAGGGTGGTCTGTGTGTGTGCGACCCGCCGGACCCTGGGACTGCTCACCGTCCCAGTCTGAGAAAGGGCACCCCCGAGACGCACGAGAGACTTAGCGGGCAGTTTGGGGACGGCTCCCTTCTCCAAATTATGGAGGTCATCCTCGCGAGTTCCAGGAGGGCTAGGATGGGACATCTAAGCGACCTGTCCCTCGGAGCCCTCGCACCTAGGCCTGGAGGTCACTGTGGCAAGTGGGCAAGGGGCAGGGGACTCAGGCTCCATCCACTACCCTAGGCCCCACCTAAGCAGGAGGAGCAGAGTCCACATCAGAGGTGCTGCTCCACTGTGGAGGCGCTGTTTCAGGAGGACCACTCCGGGGACCCCCTCACCCGTGTCTCTGACTTCATCTGTCCCTCTCTCCTCTGCTCCCACTAGGCCCCTCCCTTCACAGAGCTCACTCCTGCCTCAGGGCCTTTGCCTAGACCCCCCATTCTGCCCCAGGTCACTCCTTGACCTCCTAAAGCTCTTGTCTCCAATGTCACCTTGGTCAGGTCTTCTGTGTCCTCTCAGGCTACACTGCTTCTTTCGCCACCGATTTGACCTCCTTTTCCTCCTGCGTAGTCGCTGCTACCTCACTTCTTCTTTTACATAGTTTACCTGTTCAGTGCCTGTGCTTCCAACTGCGGAACAGAAGGTCCCCAGGGTGAGGCCACTGCCCTTGGCACCTGTACCTGGCACACCATAGGTGCTAATTAAGAAATAAACGCTAGTGCTTATTAGACCCTTTTGGTTTGCTGAACCCACGACTGCTTCCCAAGATTTTGCAGCAATTCAATTATTCATTTTACAAATGAAGAAACGGCTAAGGGATCCAGACTCCTGCTCATTGGTGGTGGGTGACAGACCAGTATTCTGCCAAAGGTAAAGAATGAGGGGCTCTGAGTTCTCAGGACTAGGCTGGAAGTGAGACTCTTGGCCGGGGGTGGCTGCCCAGGTCCTAGCTTCTAGTGCTGGCTGGGGTAAAGTTCCAGACTTCCCCTGGCCACCCCGCACCAGCCTAAGGATGTGGGGCACATCTAGGACAGAGGGCAGAGATCCAGGGACACCAGACACTTTTGTGGTCTGGGCTTTTATGCCAACACCTCCCCAGCTATGAAATTTCCCTGCAGAAAATAGCTACCTTGCTCTTCCCTGGTGGGGGATGGTAGGTGGCGACACCATGAGGACAGCCTCAGCACTGGGCAGGGGGCAGCCCCTACAGCCCTGTAAGCTGCCTGTGTACCTGCTACGGACTTGGTCCTAACCTAAGCACTGAATCAGTATTAACTAAATGTTAACACTTCCTAGAAGGTGGGTCTTGGCGTTATGACCGATGTACACCTGTGGGAAACCGAGGTACAGCGTGGACAGCTGGCCCTGACCACACGGCTAGAAGGTAGGAGGGGCTGGTGATTTTTACAGCCTATCAGGAGACTTGCCCAAGGTCTCTCATGACCTCCCCTTTCCTCTGGGTCCTACATGACCAGGACTTGGCCTCAGCCCATTTCCTCACCAGGGTAGGCTGAGGGCTGGCACTTTGCATGTAAATATGGAGACCACAGGGCCAGCTTTGGAGCCTATGCCTCCCTGCTGGGTGGTCTTAGGCATCTTTGTTACCATCTGACAAAAAAAACACCCTATCTGGTCACAGCACTCCAGACATACTTGATGTTCACTACTTACTTTGCCTCTCAATGTTGTGCAAGCACATCTTCTGGGTACTTATTCTGTGCCAGAACCTGGCATACTTATGAACGCCCTGAATCTTCCTGACAGTGGTTCTCAAAGTACAGCTCCTGGGGAGCTCTGTCAGCAGAATCTCCTCGTCCTGCGCCAGCCCAAGTCAGAAACTCTGATTCTGGGCGATCCCTGCACTCCATTTTGTAGCAAGCTCTTCGGAAGATTCTTGTGCAAGTAAAGTGTGAGAAGCACTCAGTTAAAGCAGCCGTAAGAGAAATGAGCTGTGACTGTGCCCATTATGCAGAAAAGGAACCTGGGGTTCAGAGAGACTGACCCACTGGAGGCAGCAGGGACCAATCTGTTCTTTTATACCCTGCTTTGGACTTCAATGATGCTGATAGGAACATGCTGGGGGGGATTCCAGATGGTTTCCATGCCTACAGCCCCCCAAAATGCACAAATGCCTCCTCCGTGCCGCAGCAAGATCTGAGAGCCAGGGAAAGCCCCCACCCACTCCCAGGGCCCCAGGACCCCAGTTACAGCCATTTCCAACCCTTTATTGGAGCTTGTCAGCCCCAAATAAATATAATACATTAAACCCAGAGCTGAGGGAACGGTGCACCCCAAGGGGCGCCCCCCCCACAACCCCAGCTGGGCAAAATAAGTTAGTGGGGGGCCCGCCAAAGGCCAGGCCAGCTCCCTGGCCAGACAGGTGGTGGCATCTGGACTCGCACACGCTGCTCTAAAGTGCATCTCAGTTCTGTGGTCCCCAGTTCTGCACGGCCCCTGGTCAGGCCACCAGGAGGGGTGGACAGGAGGTTTCCGGCGCTCACACCGTGCCAGCAGTGGCCGCCGGGGCTCTGTGTATCCTTCTGTCGGTTTGGGGGGACAGCTGTATGGCCCGGCATCCTCAGGAGAAGCTGTCATCGGCCCGCGGCTGGGTGTCGAAGGGAGGGTCTGAGACGGTGATCCCTTGATGCAGCTTCTCCAGCGAGAACTTCATCTGCCAGGAGGAGGCGGCAGTGTGAGGGTGAGCGCCCACAGGGTGGCGTCACCCAGCCCTACTCGCAGCTGGGAGGCCCCCTGCCCCAGGTTACTTTATGGGAAGGGCAGAACCACTCTGCGCCCTGTTGTGCTTCCCACAGGCAGTGGAAGACAGGCTTAGTGTGAGCCCGGGATCCAGATGGCCTGGGTTCAAATGTTGGCTCTACTACTTACTGAGTGGCCTCGGGCAAGTTCCTTCACTGTCCTGGGCTCTCACTGAAGCATGGGTCAGCGACAGCCCTGCTTCATTACTGATTACTTCCCCTCCATGACCTTGGGCAAGGTCAGGAACTTGGACCCAGGATGCTGTGCGCCTCCTACCTAACTATACAATGGGGTAACAAGAACATTCTCTCTGTCTCACTAGAGGGATTTTCATCATCACCTACTACTCCGGCTCTGCTGCTCTCAGGAACTCAGCCAGTGCTGGGCTCTCCCTAGTTTCCCACCCGTGCCCACCACAAGCACCTACTCCAACACTCATATCTGCTCTGGCCAGAGTCCACAGGGGCCCAAGGACATCTCCATGTGGTGACGACACGTTTATTGAGCACCTACTGTGTAGCTAGTGCTAGGCTCACATATACAACACGCATAAAGTGTTTACTCTATACCTGGCACTTTTCCAAAATGTTAACCCACTTAATCCTCACAAGGGTGAAACCAATGAGAGCGAGCTTTCCTTCAGATCCCAGCCTGGAGCTGCAGGTACCACTTTGGTCCTCCCGAGGGAACTAAAATGTCCCTAAAACAAAGTTCTGTCTGGGATCAACAGAGTCAAGAGATGGATTCTTACCACCACTGAGCAGCTGGATCCAGCCATGCCTGACGTGAGACCTTCCGGACTTTTTCCCCCCCCCGATGTGAACCAATATATTCCCTCTTCCATCCCACTTGACTTCCCCAGCAGGGACTGAACCATAAGGCAAGAACTAAACCAGTTCCTCATTTCACAGAGGAGGAAGCTGAGCAAGGCAGGGGAAGGCTCGGAACACAGGGTCCCAGCCAGGGGCCGCCCCTACCTCGTCCAGGAGCTCCACAGAAGCCCGCAGGATCTGCCTCCACTTGTGTGCCTCCACACTGTGGAACTGCTTCTGCAGGGCCAGGATCTCGGCCCACTCCGTGGCCGTCTGGGGGAACTTGCTGTGGGGAAACAGCCTGAGCCGGGCCTTGGCCTCCCTCACCTGCCCCAGCCCCCAACCCTGCAGATGACATGCTCACCCCTTGGCCAGGGCCAGGCTGTGCCAGGACTCAATGGTGTGGGCTGTCCTCTCCAGTGACCAGAGGCGGTAGAAGAGAAGGGCGTTGAGGGCAATGAGGACGATGAGGCTGGGGGCAGGGGTCAAAGGTCGGGGGTCAGGGGTCCTGGGGTTCTAGGGCTCCCACCAGTCGGGCACTGAGCTCCAGGTCTCCCCTTCCTCCACAACAATGACAGCCTGAAGGGGACATGACCACACACCCCACTCCTTCAAAGGACAAAACAGACTCAGACAGAGTGGGAGACATCCTAGGGCCACGAGCAGAAAAGTCAGGTTCACACCCTGGACCGCCACACTGGGACACCTCCCAGGCAGATGGGGGCCAGGAGTCGGAAGAGGAGGTCGCAGGGTACGCGCCTAGGGGAGGGGCAGGCAGAGGGTGAGGGCCCCTACCTCACACAGATCCTGCGGAGGCAGCAAGGGCGAGACAGAGAGATGAGAGCCGCCCAGCCCCGCTCCTCCCCAGTGCCCTGAGCCCAACAGGTTCCACGGCCTCTCGTGAGCCATTGCAGGTCTTGGGAAACTGAGACCCAGAGAGCCTGAGTGTGAGGCCAGCCCTGCTCTCCTGGGGCCTCCCACCCACGTCCCTAGAATGCTCACTGGCTCACCCTCCCACACCCATGGGCCCCACATGCCCTGGTTTCCCAGCCCAGGTCCCAGCCCAGCATCCTCAGCTTTCCCAGATCGCTGCCCTGGCTGCCACGTAGGCTGGGAGGAAGCCAGCATTGCCGCCATGGCGTCCCCATCCTGGCCCCAGTCCCTTGGGCATGGTGTCAGCTCTGTCTCCCCTCGGGGCTGTCAGTCACTGCTGTGTCCCCACCATTACCCAGTGTAGGGCTGGGCAAAGAAAACACGAGTAAACCATACAGAACCATACAGACATCTTACTTCTTCTGCAAACCTCTCCCCACCCACCTGGCTAATTCCACATCCTGAAGCACCTGCTCCTCCAGAAACCTCCCAGGCCCCCCGGGGCCTCTGCTTTTCCAGCAGGCAAGACTTCTCCATGACAAGCGGGGTATCTACTCTGTGTCAGGAGCGCTGTGAATGTGTCCCAAACATCTCATGTGATCCTAACTGGGAGGTGACTCCCCACTCCCAAGTGAGCAGAGAAGCCCAGAGGGGCCCAGCGTCTGCCCAAGGTCACACAGCCAACCTGCAGATCCAGGCCTTACTCACACAATGCTGATGAGAACCAGGGCGCCGGGGATGCCTGCCCCGGGGCCCTGGTCCATGGATGGCTCTGAGAAGCGGGAGCTGAGGGAACCTGTGAGACACCAAATCGGGGTCAGAGAGCCACCCCGCAGGTGACCGTGCGCCAGACCCTCTAGCTCCTGCACCTGCCCCAACCCCGCCCCAGAGGAACGCACCCGAGGTGTGCATGCCAGCCCGGGCACAGGGGTCAGGGTCTGCGTGCTGGGGCCCGTCTCCGTGGCCCCTCCAGCTCAGGGGCCTCTTCCGCCTCCGCAGGCCTGACAGCAAGCCCCGGGCATCCTTCCCGCCTTCCTCCAGGGACAGCTTCTCGGCCTTGGCTAGCTCTCGCTCTGGGGAAAGCAGAGGGGGCTCTGGGTGTCTGCACCCAGCCGGGCCACAACCGTCCCCGGCCCTGGCCGGCTCCTGTCCCCTACCCAGGTGGTGAAAATAGTCTTCAATGCCACTCCACGAGTTCTTCTCAATGAGAGACTTCACAAGGCTCCACGGCTGCTTCCGGTAGCGGATCTCCGAGGACACCCTGGGGGCGGGGAGGCAGGGACAGAAGTGAGGTCTGCCCGTGCCCCAGGTGGGGTCTTCCTGTCCTCTAACTCCGAAGGGACCCGCTGCTGCTCACAGACAAAAACAATCCCGCCCAGCACCCTGTGGCCGCCCCCGCTCCCCCGTCCCAATGTCAGCTGAGGTACCCGGCCCCTGCTCCATCTGTGCCCTCCACCCGCAAGTCTCCTGGCTGCCTGGACACCATCGTCCCGTCGCACAGATTTCTCAGCCCAGACTTTGCCCCGGAACCTCTTCCATCTGTGCGCCCCAGCTCTACATGGGGGTCCAGGAAACAGTTCGGCCCACCCGACCCAAATGGAGCTCCCAATCACACTTCAGACCCCTTTCCCCCACGTCCCCTGGCCTGGTCTAGGGCAGCTCCATCCTGTAGTTGAGCTTGTCCTTGCCCCAATCCCCTTCCTTCCTTCACACTCACATGTGAACCCAGCCTCTCAGCAAACCCTGTCAGCTCCACCTACAAAATCTGTCCAGAAACTAACTCTTCTGCCTCCACTGCACCCCCTGGCCCAGCCTCCATCCCCTCCTGCCTGCTCATCACAGTAGCGTCCCCACATCCCTGCCTGCCTCAGGGCCTTTGCACTGGCCATCCCAAGTGAGCTGCTCTCACCTCTGTCAGGTTCTTGGTGAAATATTTTCGGAAGACCATCCCTGACCAGAGTATTCAGGGTAAAACCCTCTGCCGGCCGACTCACCCCCAATTCTTAACCTGTTTTTCTCCAAAGCCCTTATCACCAGGGAGCATTTTTTCACACTCACAGAATCACTATTTATTGGCCAATTCTCCCACTGAGATCAGGGTCTGGAACAGAACGGGCACACAGTAGGTGCTCCATAAACGTGAACAAATGAACTGTTCCTCTGCATACTCACCCAGAGTCGCAGCTCCACACGTACTGCAGGTGGGAGGAACTGGCCCCCTGTGCTCCCTTGCCTACCCTCTGCTATTCAGAGTTCAGGGGGCCTCTGGGACCCAACACTTGGGTTGGGCCAGGTGGGAACCAACACTCTGCTGCCGACTGTGGCTGGGAGGATGGGGAAGGGCCCTGCGACCATCAGGCTCACCGGAGCCGGGCCTTGTTCCGGGCCAGGCCCAGAATGCAGTAGCGGTGGGCAGTGTAGAAGTAGTCCTGGTATGGGATGCCCTGGGTCAGCACCTCCGAGTCTACCACACAGCCACCTGCCTGTGGGCCGCGCCGGAACAGAGTCTGCGGGGCGCAGAGGAGGGAGGGGAATCAGGGCCACTCCTGCGGCCCCCCCACCCTGTCCCCCCACCTGCCC
>NW_022900931.1:55266774-55276742 GCF_012274545.1 Fukomys damarensis
CCACCTGCCCAGCCACCCTGCCGGCCCACCTGCGTCTCCACCACCGAGGCGCTCTTGGGGCCCAGCGGGTTGCTGATGGGGATCGTGTATGTCAGCACCCGCCGCTGGTGGCACTTGCTGTCCCCGGTCCAGGGGCTCAAGTTCACATCTAGGGGAGAGAGGAGCCGAATGAGGAAACCATTCTCTGGTCCTCTGCCTGGGCTGCAGGACACTCGGGCTTTTTAGAGGGTTTCGGTCCCAAACCCCCGCCCCTTCTAATACCCCACTGTCTCTACCCCACGTTCCGTTTAAGAGTCTAAAACTTTAGATGAGGTTGGAGCTGGCACCGGGGCAGCTCAGCCACTCCCGCAGCCTCAGTTTCTCCTCCTGTACTGAAACTGGCTTCTGCCCGAGCATCAGCTCTAGAGCCCCCCGCGACCTTCTGACCCTTACCAGGAAGTCCCTGGATGCTTCCCACCGGCCAGGCCCCACGTTAGCCTCAGCGTCTCCCCAAGCCTGCCCCCCTTGGGTCCCCATTCCAGGGGTGGCCTAGTACCCTCCAGTGTCAGCTCTGCCGTCTGTGCCGGTTTCCACGGCATCACCCTCATCGGCCCAGGGACTCCCCCGACCCCCAGCACCTGGCCTCAGACTCCACATCTGGTCAAGGATTGCACGAGTCCAGCCTGACCCCATCCTTAAACTGCCTAATGTGCCTAGCATATTCCATTGCTCCCTGGCGCCCCAGGGCAGAGTCTGAGCTCCTGCGCTGGATGTGCCAGTCCTTCCAGTATAGAAGCATTGCTCTGAGTGACCTGGCTGACCCCCACGAGGCAAAATCATACTGACTCTGCGTGGCTCCTTGCCACCAGCAGAGAAAAAGAAACAGGAAAACCATCATCGGACCAGCCCCTTCCGTGCTCCAATCTCATTCACAGGCTCCCTCAGCCAGTCCTGTGTCAACCCCTCAGTCTCACCTGGAGCTGCGGCTTCCCCTCTGCACACCTGGCCCTGGCGGTCACTCTGAGGGTCTCTCCCAGCGTGTGCCTCCTGTTCCTCCCTCCTCTCTCCTTTGCCCTGCCTTCCTCGGTCCCTCCTTTAGGTTTTGGGGCACTTGGGGGTGCTGAGAATTGAACCCTGGGACTGTGAACGCTAGGCCAGCCTCATACCTCTGAGCTACAGGCCCAGGCCTTGACATTGGTACTATCTGCAGTATTTCTGGCTGTGCTCACTGCATTCTGTGCACCAAGGACAGGAGTTCATTTACCCTGGGGCTCGTGGGCCTCCAAGCTCTGTACAGACCTGACAGAGTAGACTTTACATGTGTGATCATTAACTTGTCACTGTTGTTTCTCAGTACCAGGGATTGAACCCAAGGCCTCTGCACTCAGATACACTCCCAGCCCTTTTTTATTTTATATTTTGAGACAGCGTCTCATTAAGCCACTAAGTCACCCAGGCTGGGCTTGAACTTGGACTCCTCCTGCCTCAGCCTCCCTGAGTGCTGGGCTTACAGGCCTGTGCTACCGTGTCCAGTTCACTGACTTGTATTTACTAAGTACTGACTGGACATTACTGTCCTGGGCTCTTTCCTGGTATTAACTCTTCTAGTTCTCATGGGTCCAAGTGGACAGGCGTTACCGCATACACCCCATTACCAAGAAGAAAACAGGCCGAGGCTCGGAACACGGCCCCTAGTCACTCAGCTAGCCAGAAGCTGACCCACTTCTGCTCCCATAGATGCCAACTGCCCCCACCGCGCACACCCTCCTGCCGGTGGCTACTTCCTGTCTCCCCCATGACCCCCGCTCACCCTGCCCCGCACCTGGGTAACCAGGACATCCCTCGGGCCTGCCTGCTGACCTGTGAACTTGCACTGCTGCAGGAAGCCCTGGAGGAAGGGCGAGTCTGAGAAGAGCATCTGTTGGAGGCGCTCAGCACCCACGTGGAAGACAGAGTTGATGAGGAGGCGGCCAGAGAGATCCGGAAGCAGGGCAGCCAGGTCGGCTGGGAGACAGAACAGGACCCCGTGGATGCTGATCCTGCTCCTCCCGCTCTCAGACTTCACAGGGTGGAGCGGAAGACCCACCACACGCGTGCGTGCATGCGTGTATGCCTGTGTGTGTCACTGGGGATTGAACCCCGAGCTTCTTCAATAAGCTACAGCTACATCCCAGTCCTTTCTAAATTTTTGAATTTTTATTTTGAGACAGGGTGTTGCTAGCTAAGTCACTAAATTGCCTAGGCTGGACCTGAACTTGCGATCCTACTGCCTCAACTTTCCAGAGTGTGGAGATTATAGGCCTGTGCCACCACACCTGACTCAGAAGACTCATCTTGCCGGACCTCTCCAGGTCCAGTTCCAGTGGACCCCTGTGACTCCAGAGAGTTTGCTCCCTAGCGCATGAGTGTCAGCGATTGGTCCATTCTCCAAATTGGGCCAATCAGAGCCAACCCTAGTTTTTACTTTAGCCTATGGAAAAAGCTTGCTCCCTGGTGCATAAGCATCAGTGATTGGTTCAGGGATAGGCATTCCCCAAGTTGGACCTATCAGAGCCAACCCTAGAATTTTCCCTTTAGCCTATGGGAAAAGTCTGCTCTCTCTTGTGTGTGGCTGGGCAGGGCAGGGCTCTATCTGTCCCCCACACAAAGGCTACCTGAAAAGTAGCTGACACAGAGAAAGTGAACATAACTGGCTTGAGCATTTTACATGTACGAACTCATTTAACTCTCTTAAAAACAACCCTGTGAGGTGGTACTGTTATTGCTACTCTCATTTTTCAGATGAGGATACCGAAGCTCACCTAGATTACAAAATGCGCACACATCACATAAGTAGGAGGCAGTACGGCCAGGATCTGAACTCTGACCACTGGTCTTCTGAGTCTGCACTCTTACTCATCCTGGCACACAGCCTTTAAAGCAGAGTTCAAGACAGACGGACTTCTGACAGACTTCTAACAATACTATTTGGAATGCCACCCCTGCTCACATCTTGAAATTTTGCCCCCACCCAATACTGGAGATTTTCCCACTGAACTATGCTACTTTTTGTTTTGAGACAAGGTCTTGCTAAATCACTAAATTGTCCAGGCTGAACTGAAACTTGACATCCTCCTGCCTCAGCATACCAGAGTGTAGGGATGATAGGAATGCGCTGCCAGGCCTGGTCAAACCCTGCATGTTTTAGTCCCATGAGCCAATATATTCCCCACTTGCTTAACCTGTCTGAGTGAGGTTTGTCAGGTGTATGCAACAACAGCAAATGAAACAGGATCCACCCGCCTCACCTTCTTCCCCCGTGGACGAAGAGGAGTTACTGGTGTCCGTCAACAGCTCCTCCCTGGGCAGCAGATCCAAGGTCCCCAGGGAGGTGGGCCCTTCAGGTGGGGCGGGCTCTGTAGCCAGGGGCTCTGCCACTGGGGTCACGGTCTGGCTGGAGGAGGCATCTGGCAGGCTATCCATCTGCTCCTCCTTGTCCTCCTCTGCCTGCACAGAAAGGCTTTGTCCACCTTGCCCCACCTCCAGCCCAGCCTGAGCAGCCCGGCAGGTCAGGGCTGGATTGGAGACCATGCAGCCTTCAGGGAGGGGGAGGTGGTGTACACCCCTGGGATGCAGGGCTGAGCTGGGAGGGGAACCAGGGCCAGCCTGATGTGGGCTCCTCTCACATGCCTGGACCATAAGCTTTCTTGCCTATCTGTCCATCCATCTCCTGTCTCCTCCAGCCACACCTCTTGCCCTTTCCCTCACCCTTCATGGCTTTCTCACCCCTACTGCCTGTTTCTCTTGCCCTATGTGGTCCTATTTCCCTGTCCACCTGTCCATCCCCACTGTCCCTTCCCTCCCTCCATCTCCCTGTCACCCTGTACATCGCCCCTCTGCCAACTCGCCCCTCTCTCCCACTGCCCCCCCCGCGCCCTCCTCCCCAGCACCGTCCTACACACCACATCGCTGCTGGCACGGGAAAGGTTGGGTGTGACATGGCCATGGCGGGATCCCATGGGGCTCGGCTCCTGGCTGTGCTCCGTGGCCCCCGAGGGGGTGATGTCGCTCAGGGCGATCACATCTCCCACATCCTTGGGGCTCCTGCAGGGGAGGAGAGGAATGGGTCCCCTGGATCCCTGAGACCCCCACACCCTGCCGGGCCCGTACTCCAGGAACTCTGAATACGGCCCTTCACGTTCTCTCCCCCAGGCCCACGCATCCTCCACTTCCGACTCACCCCAGACCATTCAGCTGCAGAGGGGAGACATAGTCCTCATCCTCGCTGGTGAGGCCCAGCTCGGACCCGTAGCACTGATGCACCAGGTGCCAGAGCTCCCGGGGACTCAGCGTCTGGGCAGGCAGGATGTGGTGTTGGCCTCACCTTACCCGGATGGGGCCCTCCCTACCAGGATCCCCATCGGCCCTCTTCTTCGGCAGTTACCCCAGGCTTCCACAAGGGGGCGACATGCTCTCCCGTGCCAGACTCCACCCTCTGGGGCTGGGGATAGACTCCTAGGAAGGAGCTACGGTCCCTCCAGGCCCTGGCCCCTCAGCTCTCCCAAGTCCTCACAATACTCTGGCCAATTGAGGTTTCCATTCTTTCAGAGAAGAACATGGAGCTCCAGGAGGGACGGTCATTTGCTCAAGATCACAAAAATGATCAGAGGCAACTCTGGGATTCAAACCAGGCAGACTCCAGAACCTGTATTCCCACCCTCAAGTCTTCCCCCAGGAACCCTGGGCTTTTAGCTGCCCACAGCCAAGGTGGCTGAATGAAAACAACGGTGCTGATGGTGAAACAATAACAGTAATAAGGATAAGATAGCGGTGGCAGCTGTATGAACCAAGCTGTTTCTAGGGGCCAGGCAGTTTTCTAACCCTTTCATGGGTGCTAGCTCAAAAGCCCACAAAATAATTCTAGAAAGAACGCCCTAATGCAGTACTATCTTTGTTTTCAGGACAGGGGAAGGTGCACGGTAACACATCGAGGTCATCTGACTGGCAAGAGGAAGAGCTGTGATTTCAGGGGGCTTCGGAGAGCCTCAGAGCTAACCACTGGGATACCCAGCCTCAGAGGAGCTGTCATTCCTGAGCATTTACTCAGGGTCTGGCTCTGGGGGCTACGAAGTAGGAATGGGGCCCATATGTGTGACTCAGTCCGGGTCACGTGTCTGAAAAGTGGTGGGGCTTGGGCTGCACTCTGACCTTCCTGCAGTGCCCTCTCCCTCAGGCTCCCGAGTGGGACCTTTTGGAACCCTTGTTTCTGAGCTTGGCCAGAGCGAACCTGCCCTGGGAGGCCGGATAAGAGCCCTGGGAAGGCAGGATGTGTATAACAGAGCTGCGGGAGGCAGGGGGGTCTGGGTGCACCGAGGTGCCACAGCCCAGCATCGATACCCACTCCCTCTCTGCCAACAGAACCCTGGTTTTTGCGGTGTGAAAATCTTCCCCAACCCCAGGGACAAATTATGACTGGTCTACACTGACTTTTCTCTCCTTTCCCAGAGATCAGCTTCTAGGTCAGGCCCAAGAACCTCTGGCTGCCCCTGGAAGATCCTGCGGATGTAACTGCAGGGGAGAAGAGCCAGGGGTTCCTCCTGCTCCCCAAGTTCTGGCACCCCTGGCTCCATGGTCCCTGGGAGCCCACACCCCAGGCCTTGCCCTGCTCACCTTTTCCAGCAGCGCATTCTGCCAGAGGCGGAAAATGAGGAGGAAGCAGCGGTCACGGGCCCCAAAGGAGGTGAAGAAATGCTTCAGGAGAGGGGTGTCAGGGGTGGGGGAGAGAAGACAGAGTGAGGGAACAGCTCCCTCTGTCCCCCGGCTGCCCCCCGCATCTCTGTCCCACGGAATCCATTTATCAGCCCTGCATTCATTCCACAGATGTTGCTCCCATGGCTGGCCCTGTGCTGGATGTGCCCGTCACCGTGAGGAGGAGTCCAGGGTGCAGGCGGGCCCTTCTCCTGGCAGCCTCAGCCCCACATGGCTGGGGCTATGATGCAAAGCCCTGGGCATTTCCCCAGAACTCGCTGTCACTAGGGGTAGCGACTGACTTGGCTTTGGGCTGGCAGGACACAAAGGGAAGTCCTGCTGTGAAGGCTTCCCCTGCCTTTCCCACTCCCTTTGGGACCACAGGTGTGACGTGGCCATCTGAGTTGCTGCGTGCAGCGCAGAAAGGATTTTACTATCACTGCTACACTCCCAGGCAGCTGTCAGAGGGGACAGAGTGCAGAGAGGGAACGGGGCGGGGGGTGATGAGGACCAGGCTACAGCAGGGGCTGGGAGACTAAAGAGCAGCTGACAGATTGGAGAGAAGGTCAGGGTTGAGATGGATCTGGGCTCCGCTCTGCTGAGCTTTGTGCAGCTTTGTGCGGGGAAGGAGCAGCCACACGGCCCTGTCACTGGGTCCCTAGCTCACCTTCTCACTCTCCGTACAGATCTGGATGGCATTGGGGATGAGCTTGGCTGTCTTTTCCTTCTTGAGACACGTCACTTCCTTCAGCTGGATGGAAATCTGAGGACAGGAGGAAGGTCAGAGGTGCCAGGGCCCTGCCCCCAGGCTCCTCCTCGCCCTGCCACTGCGGCTCACTGTAGTCTCCCAGCGGAAGATGTTGCTGTAGAAGCAGATCCAGTTCTCCGAGAGATAGAGGCGGCCCTGGAGGAGGATCTCACGCTGCAGGGCGCAGGAGTAATCTGAGAGCCACCAGGCACAGGGAGAGACAGACAGACAGACACGGGAGTCACCCAGCCATCCTGGCAGTGCAGGCCAGCAGCAGGGACGGTGGGGAGGGCAGGGCCGCGGAGGAGGTCAGGGGCCGGACTGGGTGTGGGGTGCTGCGGGGACTCACCCACAATGAGGCGCTCGGCCTCAGGGAGCTTGCTGAACAGTTTCCGGAAGTCCTCATTGCGCTGTTTGTACGTGGGGCTTAGCATCTGGGGGTCGAGAAGTGAGAGCCTGGATGGGGATCCTACCCGGGGTTCAGCTCCACACACCTCCCAGATCCTCCTCAGGCTTCTCATCCCAAAGCTCTCTGAAGCACTCCTTGCCTGCTGCAGCCTGAGGCTCCCAGCCAGTGATGGAGCCTCCCTCACACCCTGCTGGCGAGTGCCCTCAACCCAGTACTTACACTGTACCAGCTCTGCATCTTCTGCAAGAGAAAGAGAAGTCAGGATGAGCCCCTGGGTCCTCCGCACTCCCCCTCCCCACCGCCTGGGCTTCTACCAACCTTGCTGTTGCGGATGAAGTTCCGGCTGCCCAGACTCTGGGTGCTGGGGGTCCCGGGCACCCCACCCTTCTCCAGGGAGCTATCTGACCCCTTCTCCACCATGGTGCCTGGTTCGGGCTCGGGTGGTGGCCGGCTTGGGGGTAAGAGCTGCAGCCGCTTACGGAGAGACGGGGAACTGCTCGGTGTGCTCCGGCCAGAGTGGGGCGTGGTACTAGGGGCGGACGGAGGAAACAGGCTGAAGGGTAGGGCTGCTCATCAAGCCCCATCTACCAACTCACCCCAACTGCCCGCCCGTCCATCCATCCAATCTCGTCCTCCCACTGACCCATCCCTCTCTCCCTCCATCTACTCCATCCACCCACCCTCCCGTCTGTTCATTCATCTGCCCTCCCAGCCACCCAGTGTCCCCAGAGCCAACTCCTGACATTTCTGTGTCTCGGTTACTGTGCCTGTAATCCAGGGAATGACAAACACACACCTGGGTGCTTGAGGGTTAAACAATACATGTAAAAGACTTCTAACACAGCCCGGTACATAGTGAGCTCTCAATAACATCTGCTATTTTTTAAAACTTACTGTGAATATTCATGCAACAAATATTTACTGAACAGCCGCTCGGCTGCTCAGCTAAAGCCATAAGCATGTCTCTTAATTTCTTTCTTTTCCTCACGCCTCATTTCTGATCTGTCAGCAAGTCCCACCAATACCACCACCAAAATCTATTTCGTTGATTCATTTTTGTTACTGGGAAATTGAACCCAGGGCCTTTGCACTCGGCTGTATCCCCAGCCCTTTTTTATTTTGAAACAAAGTCTGGCTAAGTCACTAAGTTGTCCAGGCTGGGCTCAAGCTTGCAGTTATCCTACATCAGCCTCCCAGAGTGTGAGGATCACAGATGGCCACATTATCTCTTCTACACCAATTCCCCCTGTTCCAGCCTCCATACCCTATTACCTCGACGTCACAGCAGCCTCCTCCCTGCCCTCCTGATCCTGTCCATGCCCCCACACTGTTCCCACCTGCAGCCTCTGGCTACCTGAGTCAGGTCAGGACCCTCCCAGGGTCTGCATCTCATCTGCAGGTAAAAGCAACATTCTCACTTGGACCCCCAAGACCACTGTGACCAGATCCTGTCACCTCCCCTGTTGTCCCAGCCATTCCAGCCTTTGTTCCCGAGCTGTCCAACCTCATCCCCACACCCAGCCTCCACACTCCCTTTCCACTGCCCAGCGCCCCGCTCCACAGCCCCAGTGTGACAGCCTCCATCCTATTCATCTCCTTCCTCAGAGGCCGAACCTCCCCAGCCACACCCCACACTATCTACATTCCCCATCTGTTCATTCAGTTTGCTTACTGCTCACCCCAGACAGAACTTCAGTGGGTCTTGCTTACTATGGTGTCCCTAGCACCCTAACCTGTACTGGGACCGTAAGTAATACTCAGTAAACACTGATGACCAGATGAACAGCCTGCAAAGACCATCAGGTATGGCTGCTACCCGGGGAGAGTTAACCTCCTGGCAGGAGGCAGAGTTAAGCAAACAGAACGCTATCGGGAACTTTAAAGGCACATTCCTTGTTGACTCCTTATCGGGAGCCATGTCAAGCTCTCCTTGTGATTAATTTCATTATTCCTCAAACAGCTCTGCAGTGAACCACTTTTGACAAAGGATGCACAGCAGGTTTGTTTCAGGGTGGAATTAGAATTCAGCAGGCACTGATGGATTCCGGAGGGACTTTCCAAAGTTGTCCACCCTGCCTCCTAGCTTTGGCAATGCCTTCCTCACCAGACTACACTTGCCTTGCATGAACCCAAGACCTTCACGATGAACTACATTCCCAACACTTATCTTTTATTTTGAGATGGGGTTTCGCTAAGTTGCTCAGGCTGGGTATGAACTTAGCGTTCCTGCCTCAGCCTCTCAGAGCACCCTCGACCTTCTCTTGCTCACACATTCTGCGGGCCTTCTGCAGGCCTCCATAACCCCCTGGGCAGCTCTCATTCGGGCTGTAACCACCCTTGCCTGCCATTGTCTGATAGTGGGCCACTTCCCCTACAGATCTGTGGGCTCCCTGAAGGCAAGCCTCGGGCTGTCCTGGTCCCTGATCTCTTCTTCAGTCCTGCCCAGGACAAGGTGGAGGGAGGCATTCACATAACACTAGTAAAAGGAATCGGCCGGATAAAACATATGAATAAATAAGTTACTCTCCTGGAACCAGTCTGCTCCTACCTGCAGCCAGAGGGAGCCTGTGCCCACCTGGATCAGGGCGGGACTCTCCCAGCCTGAGCCCTGCACCTACTGCTGGGAAAGCCTAGGGTGGCCCCTCTTCGCCCACAGTCCCTTGCTCTTCCCTCTGCCCCAAATGCCTCTCTCCCAGATGTCCGGGGGCCGCTCACCTCCCTCAGTTCTCTGCTCCATGGACATGTCTCAAAAAGCACCACCAACCCCAGCGCCTGCTGTGAAATCCCACCACCCACTCCTACCCTCCTTCCCCGCCTTCTCGTCCTCCTCAGCGCATCCCCCAGTGGCTTCTGTATCGCTCTTGACTTCTCCCCTTTCTCCCCCACCAGATGTCAGTATCCCCATCACCTAGCAAGGGCCTGGAGAAAGCACAGCAAGTGCCTCAAGAATGTCTGTTGCTGCCATGCGTGGTGGCGCACGCCTATAATCCCAGCACTCAGGAGGCTGAGGCAGGAGGATCGCTGTGAGTTCGAGACCAGCCTGGGCTACACAGTGAGTTCCAGAGCAGTCTGAACTACATAGTGAGGCCCTGTCTCAAAAAACCA
>NW_022900931.1:55276834-55279849 GCF_012274545.1 Fukomys damarensis
AAAAAAAAAAAAAAAAAAAAAAAAAAAAAAAAAAGAATATCTGTTGCTGTGGACTGAGGGGATGATCAACCCTCCTCCCTTCCAGAACTCGGATGAAATCCACCCAGTGTGTGATCTGCTGGACTTGGACATGTAGGTGTCCAGGACTTCCTCCCTGTGTGGCCGTGGACCAGTGGGAACCTTCCTGAGCCTTCATTTCCTCAGGTGTACAGTGGGAATAGCAATGGTTCCCACCTCACAGGGCTGCTTGGAGGAGAAAGCAAGGAGCAGTACAGACTTCCCAGCACAGCGAAGGCACTGTGGTCTGAATGCTTTCCTTCTTGGAAGACTGAAATGCAGTGCCTGGCCCTGCCATCATCTCAGCCCCATTTAGTCCGAGATGCCACGCTGACACTGACAAGGACCTCACATGCACCTCAGCCAACATCAGGAGCCTCCAATTACTTCTTCTGTAAACACACACAGAGCACCTGCCCTCTACCTGGCCCTGCAGACACAATGAGCAAACCAGAATGCTGTCCAAAGGGATCTGCTGGGGACCCACGCAATTAGTAAGACAACACGGAAATGAGGGTAATGGCCTCAGACACCGGCCACTGCTGTAAATCAGGCTGCAGCATGGCCAAGGACCACCGGGCCAGGGTACCAGGAAATTATTCAAAATGCAGACTTCTGGGACCCACTTCCTATTACAGGATAGGGACGGGGCCCAAGAGATTCTGATGCATATTCAAGTGTAAAGACCACAGAGATTCAGGATGGGCTGACAGGTTGTGGAGGTGGTTTCTTAGTGAGTCAGTGAAGGCCTCACTGGGCCTGGCACACTTGAGCCAAACAATGAATGGCAGAAGGCAGTTCTAGGGACAGGAACATCAAGTTCAGGGGCAGACTGAGCTTCGCAGGGCTGAGGAAGAGCGAGGTGGCCAGCAAGGTGGAGGGAGGGGAGGAGGGCACAGGCCCACACTGCAGGCCTATGGATGCTGGTCAGGGTAGAGGAGAGTAGGGAAGGGCTCTGAGCTGCAGGTGACCACACACCTCCCGAGCCTGTCCTTCTCACCTCTTGGGCGGGAAACACAGGCCTCCCCTACTGTCCTGAAGCCTGAGGGACACAGTTCAAGGCTCACAAACAGGCAGGGCCCACACCCCAGTTCTTGCTCCTGAGGTGAGGACAAAGAGGAAGTGCTCAAAGAGCAGGGGCTGCCCAACTCAGGCAGCTGTGGTATAGTGGAGGGTGGAGCCCCAAGTGACTAGAAGACGCTTAAGGATATGGACTTGTGAGAGAAAATGGTTTTTGCTGCCACAGACTGTTTCACCTGGGGTTTTCTGTGCCCTAGCAGGTCCAGAGCTGTTTCTGGTCACAGACAGGCAGATATATTATATAGATGTGCACAAGAAGGAAACTCAAAGGTCCCAAGGCCTGAGTCACAAGCAAACTGCACTTGCTTACAGTCGCAAGTCTCTCTCTCTCTCTCTCTCTCTCTCTCTGTTACAAACGTGCTAGTCAGACACACAGCCAGTCTCAGAATAGTTACTAACATACACAACTGCAGCACTACAAACATGCTATAGCAGCACATAAAGACCCAGAAAAGTTACACACACAGTCATGCACACAAGAACAACAGACAAAACATCACAGAAACACAGAGAACTACACAGAAAGCCCCAGACAAATGACATCTATGCATAGAACCACAAAAGTCTCATCGAGGCATCGAAGGCAAAAAATATTCACACGATCACCAAAGAGAACCACACAGTTAAAAAAAAATAAGGGAACCCCAGCTACATAACACACACATGCATGCATGCACACACATGCATGCGCACACACACACACACACACACACATGCACAGTTAAGGTAGATTAAATCATGCAATCAGCGTGCAAATCCCAAGAGTGCCTCTATTCTCATGGTGGTCACCATCTGGCAGGGGAGACAAACCAAAAGGATGGTGTGTATGGCACAGAATCTCCACACTCGCACAGCCATGAAGGACTGTGGGATAATACAGCTCCAGGGCGCTGAGGACACACCTTGACATCACAGTGGCCAGGTTTGGAAATAATGCACAGGACATGTTTTCTAAACTGCTAACGTGGGGCCAACACTACTCCCTCCAGACAGTCAAGGTTATACCCAAGGTCTCAGGAAGGAGGGTCCCAGGCCCACAGAGAACCACAAGGGGTCTCTGTGTCTCTCTCTTCACACACGAAGCCACAAAGAATCTAGGAGGCACACAGAAAAGCCCAAGCACATGCAACAATGTCACGATCGGATACACTCCGGGACGTTCACACAAAGAATCGGAAGTGAAGTACAGACCCAACCACAGAGGGTCCCAGCGACACGCACACAAGAGACCCAGACACACAACAGTGGATACATACTGGTAACTTCCATTGCACAAAGAGCAGAGAATGAGAGTTTCAGAGGTGAATTACACAGCACAGATCCCAGCAGAGGGTCATGGCGGACACACGTACACGCTACAGAGTCACAATGGGACAAACACTGGTAGCTCACAGTGACACGTGGAGGCACAGACGGAATTAGTGGCAAATTAGAAACACCAACAGCTAAAGAGGACTACAGCTGCTGCACACTAGGAGCCCCAGGCACTCAGACACACCTCCAAAACACAATCAGACACGTCAGTAATTTGTATTTGCACGGATGAAGTGCAAAAGCGCAAAATACACACGTACAACCAAAGGCGGGTCACAGCAGGAGGCAAAGAGCCCAAGAGGTGCACTACACAGCCACAATCACACACACAGATAAGGTATTGTAACCCACAGTCACAGACGGAATTCGTGGAAATTACACACGCCACCACAGAAAAGGCTCACAGCTGCTGCACACGCACTAGGAGCCCAGACAGACCCACAGACACGACCAAGGCAGGCTTCATAATCGGAAACACATTCGCACACCGAGCCAGACAGGAGGAGGGCAGTTTCGCGCACACAGGACCCCGGAGAATTCTCGGGAGAGAGGTCCTCTGGCCAC
>NW_022900931.1:55280389-55292155 GCF_012274545.1 Fukomys damarensis
ACGGGGCGGGCGCGGCGCGGCCTAGAAGCGGGGGGACCGGCCGGGAGAGCGCTGAGCTGCGGCGAGGGCACGACCGAGACGGATGTTTTATCAGAGCTAAACACCGACGCAGCACCTGCCTGGGCGCAGGCTGGGGACTCCTCTCCCTTAGACCCGGAGAAGTCCAACCGCTCGTGCCCCTGGCCCGGAGGGAACCGGGAGTTGACGTGGAGCGGCGCGGCCTAGAAGCGGGGGGACCGGCCGGGAGAGCGCTGAGCTGCGGCGAGGGCACGACCGAGACGGATGTTTTATCAGAGCTAAACACCGACGCAGCACCTGCCTGGGCGCAGGCTGGGGACTCCTCTCCCTTAGACCCGGAGAAGTCCAACCGCTCGTGCCCCTGGCCCGGAGGGAACCGGGAGTTGACGTGGAGGTGGGGGTGGCACGGCGGTGTGTGTGGAGGGGACCGAAGCTGGAGGGAACGGGTGGGGCGTGGAGGCCACCTTACCCCCGTCCCAGCCTCTGAACCCCAGTTCTTACACCAGGAGGTTCCAGGGCCTCAGGCTCTGGGGACTTCGCAGTCGCAATCCCAGTCTGGTTCTTACTGGTGCTGTGACCTTGGGCCAGTCACCCTAGGCGTGGGGATCTCACTGAGACAAAAGAAGCGAGGGCCTCATCAGCGCGGGGGAAACCCGGCTTCAAAAATGGGAAGTGACTTGCCAGGCCCCAGGGCTACAGGCTGCAGAGCCAGCACCACCCTCGCAAACCTCTGCCTGCTGGCGCCCTGGACTCCTTGCCCAAGAAGAAAGAAATATAAATTTCACCCTCCCAGGAGCCCCAGCCCAGGGACTTGATCCCTACCCTTCCAGAGTGGGTTGTCAGCACACACGCGCGCGCACACACACACACACACACACACACACACTGGGAATTGAACCCAGGGCCTAGGCAAATGCTACCACTGGGCTACATCCTCAGCCCCTTTTATTTTATTTTGAAACAGGGGCTCTCTGCGTTTTCCAGGCTGGCCTCGAACCTGCAATCCTCCTGGCTCCGCCTCCCCACTAGTAGGGATTTCAGGCATGTGCCACTGTGCCCAGATCCTGCCTCTTTTTGGAAAATCTCCATTCCCGTTCCTCCTTGGCCCTTACCCTTTCTCCTGCCCCACTTCTGTTTTGGTGGCTGGCAAGCCCCAACCTCTGAATCTTACTTGACCCCTCTCACCTACACAGAATCTACCAGCAACATGGTCAGCTCCACTTACACAATGCCCCTGAAGCTAAATTCTTCCCTCCCCCCTTGAGCCTCCAACCAGCTCCAGCCTTTATCTCCTGGCCAGGACCTTCATACCAGTCTCTTCTCTGGTCTCCTTTTCCTGTCCTTGGCCCCACAGTCTGTCCCCACCCACAGTTAGATCGGAGCCACCTGGCTTAGGCCCCTTCCCCAGGTAAAAGCACAGTGCTCACCTTGGCACGCAAGACTCAAGCATTGGACCCATCTCACCTTTCTGACTTTACCACTTCTTCTTTGGTCTCTGCATTGCTCATTACCCAGCCACCCTGCCTGGTCCTGTAACTCACCAGGCACATTCCTGCCTCTGCCTCAGGACCTTTGCATGTGCTATCCCTTCCACACGGGAAAGCTCCCCCCCCAGTTTTCCTAGCTACCTCCCACATCTGGATGTCAGAGAAGCCCCTTTTCCACTATATTCCTGTGTCTGAATTCTGTTTTTCTCTGCTTGTGTCTTCATTGGAAATATGTTTACATTTTAAAGTAGGGAATATTAATTTCAAACAAGAAAATATGTATTGGCCACCTATATCCCTATAACCCATATGCAATCAATGTGGACATTTGGGCCAGATTGCTTCAGATCCTTTTTTTTTTTTTTTTTTTTAAGGAGGAAATGAACTATTACAGCCAAAGGCCCACTTCCCATCCCTCCTTTCTCTCAGTACCCAAGGTCCCCTCTGCCTCAAAGTCAGTGTTGGTCCTTCCTGTGCGGTTTTTTTTTCCTTTTTTTTTTTTTTTTTCTGTATCTGGATGTATCCACCAACAATATAGTCTAGCATTTGGTGTTCTTTTCAAAAAGATACACACTTAGGCACCTATGGTATCATTTTGCAACTTGCTTTTCTTCACCATGGTTTCTAAGTTTTCTCCACACCCAATACACAGAGCTCGGCTTCATGAGTGTTCACTCTTACTCAGTGCCCATTGTTGGAAGAAACCACAGTGCATACTTCTACTTCCAGCCAAAGAACGTCTTTCCTTTTTCCCCCTGTGCCAGTGAACCTCCCAGTTCCTGTCTCCTTGGGGTAGGAGTGAGTCTTTGCAGACGTTTGTGTAGTTTTCTTTTGTTTTGTTTTGTTTTGTTTTTACTTTTTTTGTCTGCAGGTTTCAGCAGGAAATACCTCTTGCACTGGCCTCTAGCACATACTTAGAAATATATGTCGTGTCACAGAAGTCACAGGAAACCACACTTATTCTCATTATGCCTGCTGCATAGCCTTATTTTCAATCCTACTCTACGTCAGTTTGGAAACAAACTGCTGACCATGGTTTTACCACATCGGCTCTATGGTCCTTATGTGGCTCATGATCCACAGTTTGAAAACTTCTGTGTGGGTCAAAGGGAGGTGGGCGGTCCACTCCAGTCTTGCTAAGCCATGCTCAGCTGGGCTCAGGGTCGATGTCACAGGTTTTGTCTGTGCATCTCCTTTGTGACTTTGCCGGGGCCTGTGAGGCTAAGGCAACACACACCTGTAGCCCCCAGCCCAGACAGTGACAGCCAAAAGGATCCCACCCTCCACCATGAGGAAGGAGAGTTGCGGGGGAAGCCCTCTTTCCCATCCCACCACCAAGGTCCCACCACTCAGGACTAACCTGTCCTCGGACAGACTCTCTAGGTCTGGGCTCCTCAATCGCCACGAGCGTGAGGGTGTCGGGGTGCTAGGGAGTGACTCCCCATCACTGGATGGTGTGATCTGAATGGTGGGCACCGCCAGGAACATCCATGGCTCAGGGGCCAGGCCCTGGGCTCCATCATCCTGTGCCTGCTGCTCCACTGTGGGAGCAGGAGAGTCCTGGGTGGCACCCTGGTCCCCCTGGGGCACCCAAGACAGCAGGAGCTCAGCCATGACGAGGGCCTTGAAGAGCAGTGTGGTCCCTAGGGGCGAAAGAAGGCAGGTGAAGGGGAGGGTAACTGTCCAAGACCCTTCCGACTTCCCCTCTGCCATGCTGAGAGAGACGAGCTATGATTAAGAGCAGAGCTTAAGGGTCACAGAGATCCGGTGAGGTCCCACCTCTGCCATTGTCCTCCCCTTGTGCCCCTGAGCCTCACTTTCATCTTCTGGACACTGGAGGGTTTGGAGTGACATCCTGGGGGAGTATCAGAAATCCCAGCCATGCAGAGTAGTGCATAGGGAGGGCATAACAAGTGTCTGTTCGTGTCCCCAGGCTGGCAGTGTTTTCCAAGCATCTGCTAAGGCCATGCCCTGGGTGTTCTGTACACACTACCCCAAACCCTATGTCCCTTCCAGACTCAAAGCCTGGAAGGAGCCAGGTCTGAGGGGGCCCCAGAGACCTTGGGCCCCAGGAACAGCTGGTTAAGTGGAAAGAGACAGAACCAGGATTTATCATGCCTGTTTGCCCAGCAGTTGCCCCTCCCACGACAGAGGCCCAATGGCCAGTGGCCGCTGCGGCCTCCACAGCCTGGGAGGAAGCCTGGCAGCTCCTGAGGCTATAGCTGTGATGTTGGTGGCCAGCTGGGTCTGAGGAAGCCAGACAACAACCTGTTGGTCAGCACAACAGAGCACAGCAAGGGCTTCTTGGAATCCAGCTGCCCAGGAAATAGGGAAATAGGGCCTGTGGGACCCAGAGACAGTTTCCCTGGTTGGGGAAGACCCTGACCCTTACAGGCCAGGCCAGGACCTTACCAGGCACTCTAGGACCCCAGTATTCCTCCTACCTTATGAATTCTTCATCCTGTTCTCACAGGGCTCGGAATTGTATGATGAAGGCAGAAGATCAGGCCCTTCTTTTCCTTTCAAGTCCTGACTCAGCCACGGAATCATGACCTTCAAGCCAGCACAGCATGCTGGGCGGGAGTCGTGTTACTCTGCGGCCAGGCCAGCTGTTCTTGGAGGAGCGGATAGAGAAGGGGGTGGGGAGCTCACACTACGGAGGAGGCTGAGGAAGCCTCACCATGAGGAACGGGCTCTTCTTACCCTAGGCCTCTAGTAATCCATCCCTTGGTTTGACCGGTAGCCAGCTACAGTGTAGCCCTCTGTTCCCTGCTCTTCAGACTTGCTCTGCCCTGTTCAGAGACCCCTCCTACCCAGTGGCTGAATCCAACACATGTGCCAGTCTTCATCTTTCTGCTCCGCTCTTCAAAGTCCTGAACCTAAGAGCCCCTTCATTCCTTCTAGGATGCTCTCAGCCTCCATGACACTGATTCGGGGCCCACTCCAGTCTCCCTGACAGCCCCACCGCCCTTCTGTGTGTTCCTTCTCCTAAGGCCTAAACAGGACACAGTCCCCCCGCCCCCGCTCTTTTTGCAGTATCAGAGATCGAACTCAGGACCTTGTGTTTACCAGGCAGGCGAGGCACCTCTGAGCTAAATCCCCAGTCCCTTCTCTTCCTTTTCTCTTTCTCCTTCTCTCTCTCTCTCTCTCTCTCTCTTTCTCTGCACTAGGGAATGAAACTTGGAGCCTTCACACTGAGCTATATCCCCAGCCCTTTTTTGTATTTATTTTTATTTTTTTTGAAGGACAATTTTGTTAAGCCACTAAGTTACCCAGACAGAGCTAAACTTGTGATCCTCCTGCCTCAGCCTCCCAGAGTGCTGGGATTCCAAGCATGTACCACCACACCTGGCTTCCATTTCCATTTTAAATACATAATAGTGGGCACTAAAGGATGTCTGTATTGCAGACTGAGTTATATGGTGACAATAAAGGGAACCCCATACTCCACCCCGCATTTGAGAACCAGCACATCACGGAGGAGTACCCTTGTGACCTCATTAGGCCACTGCCCTTTCCACTTTCTCTCTCCTCTAGAAGTCTCATTACCCTTCACCTGCAAGTTATTATTCCATTCTCTTTCAAGTGGTTTTTAAAACACTGCTGTGTGTCTCTAAATGATATATTTTTGCTTTGCTTGCTTTTGAGCTTTATAAAATTAAACCACACCATATGTCATCTTCTATTCAGTATTCTTCTATTCAACAACAAAAAAGGCTTCTGTGCAAGTTTTTTTTTTTTAATTCAACATTAGAGTAGTGCTCCCTTATCCTGGGGGGAAACATTCCAAGACCCTCAGAATCATATCACCAAATCCTGTGTAACAAGTGCTACTTATAAGCACCAGTTCAGCGGTGGATCTGATAACCAAGATGGCTGCTTAACTAACGGTCAGGTAACATACACAGAGTGGATACTCTGGACAAAAAAGCATGAATCCCCATCCGAGTAGGACAGAGCAGGACTACCTGAGATTTCATTCCATTCCTCAGATGGTAAACAACTGACAAGTGAATTGTTGATCTTTGGAATTTTCCATTTAATATTTTGGGACCTCTGTTAACCAAGTGTAACTGAAACCTTGGAAAGTAAAACTGCAGACAGGGAAGGACTAGGGCAGTAATGGTGACCCTTTTAGAGATGAGAGCCCAAGTTGGAACCCAAAGCCCACTTATTTATCACAAAATGCCAACACTGCAAATAAACCTGAAGACTGAGGTTTTAGTTTTGAAAAAAAAGACTTATAGGTTAACATGTTTCATCTTAAAAGAAAACCAAATAACACCCATGCCATATGTCCGCCACCACCGGACTAGGGTATTTCTAAGACACATCCGTATGTAAGCAGGCTGACCATCTATTTCTGAGGCTGTACACTGTGTGAATTCCACACATTCCACTGTGCAAATGCATCACCATTTATTTATCTGTTTTTCCTACTGGCAGACTGTCTTTCTTCTGGTTTCCTGTTATGATGAATAGAGCTGTTAGGACTGCTCTCAGGTCATCCAGAGGTCCACTGATGGCCTGGCCACCCCTGCCCGATCTGTGCGAGTCTGTCCCTGAGTTCTCAGTTTGGGTCCGTCGATCTACTGTCCGGCCCTGAGCTATAAGACTGTCTCAGTTACACTAGGCCTATAGGAAGTCTTGATGTCAGGTGGACTAAGTCTCTTTATCTTCTTCCCACACCGGGGTCAGCTTGTGGAGTTTTTGGAGAGGAGGGGACTCAAAAATGAGAATTTAACTGTTGTGTTACAGCTAACAATTGATATCTGTACAATACAGGTTGAGCATCCCTAATTTAAATTTGAAATCCAAAATACCCCCTAATCTGAAACTTTCTGAGCCACAAGCCCAGTTATTCAAGGTACACAAACTTTTATCTCATGCGCAAAATTATTTTAAAATATTCTATAAAGTTACCTTTAGGACACATACAAAAGGTACGTATGAAAGAGAAATAAATTTTGTGTGTAGAATTAGGTTGCACCCCCAAGATATCTGATTATATATTCCCAAATCCAACAAATATCTACAACCCAAAACATGCCTGGTCCACAGCATTTTGGATTAGGGATTCTGGACTTGTACTGAGCTTTCCGTAGGGCCCAAATGGGGTCACTCTCTGTGTGTAGTGGTAGGTTTCCTCTAATGTGCATGATCCTGGCCAGCCTGCTCACATTTAGGAATGGGGCCTGGTATGAGGCTCAAGCCATTGGTTAGCAACTGAAGAGACAGCAGAAAATTGGAATAAGAATGTTTTGCTGTGGGGAAACTGAAACTCTCACCTAAGAATAGTATGCGGGAAAACTAGAACTGGTTAAGAACAAGGAGTTAATCTATCAACTCGATGTCAACAGAAACCATTGCGACCAGATAGAGCCTTCCAGCCCAAAGTGCATGTGGAATGCCTTTTGATCTTTAGGAATCGTAAAATGCTATGGTGTCTAACCATTCTCTTGTGTCTTTCTGCAGATGTTTCTTCTGTAGATTTTGCTGATAATGTGTGTATAAATAACCAGGTTGCCTCAAATAAAGCAGACAGTCTTTTGTCTCCACTCTGCCTAGAGTGTCTTTCCTTTTCAATCCTCACTCTCTCCTTCAGGTACTGTTAGACTAGTGGGAGCTGGTCCCCCACATTTTGCAGAAAAAAATTAAAGAGTTTTATCTAGAGAAACTCATTGGGGAGGTCTGTGGTATCTCGATGGACATGTCAAGTAGGCATGTGGCCACAGAGAGCTAAAGCTGGCCCCTGGAGTCTGCAGCAGGTGGAAATCACCCACCCGAGGGTAGCCTGCTGTCAAGTTGCCCCTCCCTCACCTGGCACAGCTCACCCCAGAACCCACCCTCTGTCCTTGCACAGTGTCTTCAAGAGATGTCTTCAAGAGATGGCATTGTTAACTTCAGATTCTCAGAGGCTGTATTTGGGCAAGCTGAGCTTCCAGTTCACAGTCTCTTTACCATTCCTGATCTCTTTGCAGGTGGATTCTTGAATAAGATTCATGGCTCAAATTAGGGCTGTGGAAAAAAAGAAAGCTCATTTAATCCCAGTGACCTTGGAAACATGGGAAAGTGTGTGTGCGCAAAAAGGAAATCTCAAACACAGCAAGATTACCTAAGAAGACCCTTGTCTTCCTCACCCTGAAAGTTCTGTGGATTGAAAACCATCCATCTCCATGTTAGTCAGCTTTCTGTGACCGTAACAAGTACCTGCCACAGTCAGCTCATAAAGAAAACAAGTTTCTTTTAGCTCACAGTTTGGAGGTTTTAGCCCATGATCAAAGGCCCCATTGCTTTGGTCCTGTGGCAAAGCAGCACATCACAGGGGAAGCTCACAGGAGAGCGAAGCTGTTCACCCCAACGCAAGCGGAAGAGGAGGGACTAGGATGCCACTTTCCCTGCCAAGGGTACGCTCTTGAGGCTCCACCTCCTAAAGTTTCCATCACATCCCAATAGCAGGAAGCTGAGGACCAAGCTTTTAACGCATGGTAGGGAGAGATTTAAGAAGCAAACCACAGCACACGTTTATTCCATTATCTCTGCCTTCCACACGTTCAGAGGATTGGCAGGGAGACCACCCACTGCAGTCCCAGCTGACACGCAGGGGTGGGCTGAGTGGGCCAGACCTTGTTTATGTCTGTAGAATTTTCCGTGTGAAGAGTGGATTGCATAGAGTCTGTGTTGATGAGTCTATTTTTCTCTCCTATGTGAGTGCTCAACAGAGTGTGGGTTTGTGTATTTCTGACAAACACTAAGCGGTAATGCAATGTTTACACTCTTCACAGACATCAAGATTTGCTATCTTGATGTTTGTTTCTGTTTCCAATGAGCTGTGATATCTGGTTTTTCCCCCCTGAATATACCCACCTGGCAAGTTTAGACAGCTAATTGAATCTCACCCAAGTTCTGTGTATACTTATGGTTTCTTCACCAAGTTTGTCTGATTTTGATCAAACCCTTCCCACATTGTTCACCCTCAAAAGTCTCTACTCCTCTCATGTTCTATCCTCACTTCTTTGTTCACATCCCGGGACTAAACTGAGCTCATTTCTTTTTCTTTTCTTTTCTTTCTTTCTTTTTTTTTTTTTTTCTGGTACCGGTGATCAAACTCAGGACTTTGCACTTACAAGGCAGGCAGAGGTACCAGTGAGCTAAATCCCCGGCCCATAGACTGAGCTCATTTCTACAAAATTAATGCATTCCTGTGTGCCGACTGAGCGTCTGTGGGACAAGTGGGACCATCCCCTCCCATCCATCCTCTAGCCTGATCTCCTAGACAGGAAGTTGTTGGGTCTTTGCTTCTCATGAAAGTCTGCTTTGTTTTTCCGGCATCTTGGATGAAGTGCAGGTGCTCTCACAGCAAGGACATCAAGCCCAAGGCCATCTCCAAACCTTAAACTTGAACTGTCAGGGGAGGATGTGTGGTGTGCCTCAAGTTGCCTGTGGAATTAGCACTTTGGCAAGAACAGTACAGGAGGGATGAAGATGGTTTTGTTTTTCATTTTACGAACTAGACGATTAAAGACTGGGCCTCGGAAGAGTTTCTTCTTTCTCTCTAGTTCCCTTCTGAGCACCTACTTCTCTGTTTTGCTTCTCATTTCATATATTTTATTTCCACCTTGAAAACTCTGAGAGGCCCAAGATATGTTGTAAGAAAACATGCCTATTCTGCTTCTCGAACCCTACAGAAAATTACTTTTCTGACCATTTGAGTTCATTTCTACAAGGACTTGTCAAGGCCAAATACAATACGTTCTGTAAAAAAACCACTGTTTTGGAGGTATCTGTAACACTCAGTGGAGCGCCCATCACACTTGGCACCCTTGGATGCCCTTCTGGGTCTCCAACGTGGTGGTGGAAGGTCCATCTCTGCAGTGAGATGAGGGAGGGGAGCTTCTGATCAGCTGCAGTTATTTTCTAGGCTTTTCCCTCTTCCACTGGCAAGCACATTGTCAGCTGCTCTTCTGGAAAATGGAAATTAAGCCGCAGACATACAGACACACTCCCTGTAGTCAGGGAGCTTACAGCCCTCATTCATAAAGCGTGGAAGTGTTATTACCCACCTCAGTGGGTTTTGAGAGGATCTGATGAGATAATACAAGGAAAATGCTCAGTCTGGGCTCGAGCACATGCTGGATGACCCATCACTGCTGTAGCTATTGTTATTTTATCACCCTAAGGGAGCTTCTGAATGAGCACCCATGGTTCATGATTTCAACAATCCCATTATACAAGATGCTGGGATTCAGATGCTGGGGAAACAAAGCTAGGAGCGGCATAAAAATCCTAGAATGCTTCCCCCCATTAGCTTTGCTTAGCTCTGGGTGCTTTTTACACCATTATTAGGAAAATGCTTAAAATGAGAAGGTGACACCTACGTGTTTCCAAAGAGAGCCAAGAACGGAGGAACGGGAACAATCCCAGTTTGCTTCACAGTCAGGTTTGTGAGAAGAGCCCCCCATACAGAGCAGGTTGCCTTTGGTGTGGGTCATTGTTTTCCATTTTATATATTGGGATAACACTTATGTTTTTGTTTTGTTTTGTTTTTGAAAAAAATTCAAAATACTTAAATATGGCTAATTTTAATGGGAAGCAGCTGGTCCGGCCCCGGCAAGGCCAGAAAAAAGCAGGGCAGGAGTAGGTAACCGGCTAGATCACTGGAGGAAGCCCGAGCTGCTGAGGGAATGCACACCGCTAGGGAAAGCTTGGCTTTCGAAGTGGCCGGCACTGCAACACGGGTGTGCAGACACGCCCACAAACACACCGTGCTCTGAATGTGCTGGAAACTTACAAAGTTGCTACCATCTGCCGTGAGATGAAGCAGCGAGATGAACCTCACCCCTTGGGACTGCCTGACCTCGGACTCCCAGCCTCCAGAGCCCAGAGCCCAACGGAATGGCAGTGACAGCATTTCACCCCAGGGCGCGATGACTAGGACCCCCCTGAGTTACCGGAAGTGTTCTGCGTGTTAATCTGTGTATCGGCAGCATCCGTGTAAAAAAATTAATCATGTGTATATGCTGCACCTCAGTGAAGAGCCAAAAATAAATAAAATGTTAACGACGGTGCAATGTACCATCAATGTTCAAACTATTTTAACAGCTTTTATGGAAGTAGAGCTGAGGGGTGACGAACTGCACACATTTAAGCTACAGAGCTTGATATCTGATTTTTAACCAAGGTGTACACGCGTGAAGCCATCACCACGGTCAAGCTAATGACACGCCTGCCACCTCGTAAAGTTTCCCCCTGCTTCCCCCACCCACCCCGCGCCACTCCATCCTCAGATCATTAAAATTTTTATGTTAAGAATTTTTGGAAACGACAACAACTACAATGATGACATCACTGCCATGTATCTTCTTCAAGGAATTACGCCAGACCGAGAAGCAGAACCCACAAAGCCATACCTACTCTCCACTCACTCATAACTACAGTGTCTGAAAGCTCAGGAGGGAGAGCTGTAGATACAATGCAAGTCAAGAGTGCAGGAACCAACGCCCATGGCTATGATCACAGACTGAGCCTGGAAGGCCCCACAGGCCCATTTAGCTGGACAGACCAGCCGTCACTTATTTTGGAACACGAAGAACAGGATGGACAACCTAGAAACTGGAACTTCCCTGGACTTGGCCAGCACTGAGCCCTGGGGCCAGGGAGACAGCGCATGCTCTCTGGGAAGCTGCCTGCCTACCTGCCAAGGAGGAGGCTGGGCTGGGCTGCTGCACACGGAGTGACTTTTCTGCTGCCTGCCCTCCTGGCTTGTGGAGCAAAGGAAGATTAGACAACTCACACAGACACATATTCCCCCGAATCAGGAACTTCACTGGAAACCAGGGGCATTTCCCACTAGGCACAGGCAAAAGTTTCCTCCTGCCCCCTACAAAGCTCTTCGGTGAGTTGCACAGGAAGAATTGCTTCATCCATGAGCCAGAGGTAATTCAAAGAACCTCTAAGCAATGCGATTAGTGCTAGGGACCTGTCCCCTACTTCAGATGCGTAAATGATAAGATGAAGTAGTACAGTCAAACGTTAGTGGCAGAGATGAGCACATATGGTTCCTTCAGCCATTCTGTGTTCGCAAGTTCTCACTAAAAAGTCAGAGAGGGAAGGATATTCAAAGGAAGTGAATAAAAGATAAACACAACAGTAACAAAAATTTGTAGAAGGGCCAGGGATTTAGCTCAGTGGCACCACACCTGGGCTGTAAGTGCAATGTCCTGAGTTCAAACTCTGGTACCAAAAAAAAAAAAAAAAAAAA
>NW_022900931.1:55292250-55310431 GCF_012274545.1 Fukomys damarensis
AAAAAAAAAAAAAAAAAAAAAAATTGTAGATGAAGAATATTCTATTGAAAAGTGTTAAGGCTGGGCATTGTGGCACATGCCTGTAATCCCAGCACTTGGAGGCTGAGGCAAGAGGATCACTGTGAGTTCGAGACCAGCCTGGGCTACAAAGTGAGTTCCAGGTCAGTCTCAACTATCTAGTGAGACCCTGTCTCAAAAAAATAAAACAACAACCCAAAAAGAAAAGTGCTGCTAGGCTAGAAAGCCAGCTAAATTTAAAAAATGAAATAAATAGAATAGAATTATTGAAATGGAAAATAAATAGAAATAACAAGAAGCCATAGAACATCAAAGACAATGAGATGATCTTGAAAGGAGTTGGAAATAAAAAACAGATTACTTGGTGAAGCCAAAATTAGGGTCACTATGCATTTCTCAATGGCAGAAAGTGGGAACAAGAACAATCCTTTCACTGTATCCGTCTAGACTGTGTTCCCCACAGTCCTTCAAGAGTGAAGAGGGAAACGGAGACTTTGAGAAGCAAACACACTTTCAGAAAGAAAAGTTGAAAAGTCTTGCTATAAATGCATCTCCACTGCAGGGAAAGTTAAAAGATTTTAGCTCAGGAGAAAGAAAATGTTATCAGAGGGAAAACATGAGATGTAAGATGGAAAAAGGAGCAATAAAAAATGTGTGAGCAAATCTAATTAGTGATTTATAGAAACACAATTTGGTTTTCAGCTTTTTTTAAAAAAGGACAGGACTGAAATACATGATGATGACTAACAGTCAGGATGAAGGACAGTGATTAGGGTGCTCTAAAGTCTTTGTGTTGTTCCAAGAAAAAAAGGTACTGACGAGAAACTCTTGACACATGACCCACGCATTTAAAACAATAGAAAGAGTTACATGGAACGTCTTAACTGAGAGAGGGAAGAAGACGAACAAGAAAAATCCCTCAATCCAAAACAAGCATAAAAGGTAAAATAGAAACATGAAGGAGCCCAGGCATGGTGGTGCATGCCTGTAATCCTAGCACTTGGGAGTCTGAGGCAAGAAGACCCTAGGAGTTCCAGGCCACCCTGAACTACATAGCAGGACCCCATCTAAAAAACAGTGGAAAAAAGAAACACGAAGGAAAGGAGATAAATAGAAATATCACAACCTATTATGACTGAAATATTAAAGACATATCAATAATTATAATACAAGTATGTGAACTAGCTGCTTCAGTTAAAAGATGACTGCAAAACTGGAAGTAGAAAAAAACCCTAGCCCTAACCCCATCCTACCAAGATCCCCATGCATCTCCTCCTGTTTTTCTGAGCAAGCCCCCAGCTCAGCCCACAAAGTTTCCCTGCCTTGTCACCCACCGGGAGTTCCTCTCCAAACCAGAGATCCAACCTGCCTGGAGCATTCTGTCCCTAAATAAATTTACCCACTTTCCAAAATTCAGCTTCAGACTCTCCTCCTCCTCCTGCTCCTCCTCCATCATCCCAAAACACAATGCTCTCTTGACTTTTTGAAGGGTGGGAGTGTTTCCGCTTTCCACACATACTTAAGTCTACCTAAGCCAAGATCTACCACCTCCAATACCCCATTTGCAGACAACATTCCCTGGAAACACGAATAAACAGCAATAATTCCCTTCAAGAAATCTTTCCATCCTTCATTCTCAAAATAATACCTTTTTCTGGAAAAACCTTTTATTATTACCTTGAGTCATAACAAAGTAGTCACCGCCGCTTAGAATCTCCTGATAAATAAGAGTTCCTGAGGGCATGTACGTGGTATTAGTCACAGAGAGTTGATGCCAAGTCTGCTCAGTGAATGAATACATTCCTATATTTTCCTCTTAATGCTCCTATTCATCCTTCAGCACCCAGTTTAGCTATCCCTTCCTCTAGAAACTGTTCTGATGGCCCAGAGCAAGGTGGATCCTTCTACAATGTCTCAGGGCATCCTATTTCTTTATACTGATTATGCAAATCTTCATACATCTGAGTAATCCATTGTCAAATGCATCTCTTCCCCACACAGCACTGCAGGGACAGGGCAAGGTGTGTCCTGGCAAAGCTCCCTGTGTGCTGGCACAATGCTTGGCACAGAGTTGGTGCTCAGTACCTTGCTTTTTGGGGGTGCACATTTGTAGTTCATGCAGTTTACAGTCGTCTTGGGGAGTGGGAACATGTACATACTACAGCTTGTTTCTTTCTCTTCTTTAAACCCCCTCCTGTCTCCTCTCTCTTCCTCCCTCCTCCTCCAGTTCCTCTATCCCATTTTTCATTCTTGTTGATATTACTATCTTAGCTTATGTCATGGCATATAATGTTTACATTGTTTGAGGTTATTAGGTTCCTATATACAGCGTAGCTTAATTTCCCTTTCCCGTTGCCCTAGTTCCCTTGGACAACTTTCCTATTTCAAGAGATCCATCCCCCTGTCCCCGTCTGTCCATCCTTCATTATTCTGTTTGTACTTTGCTTCACTCCGGTGAGAGAAACTATACGGCATTTAAGTTTGTGTGTTTGGTTTATTTCACTCAGTGTATTCTCCAGATGCATGCATTTTCCTACAAATGACTCAAGTTTGTCGCTCTTTATAGTACTCCGTTATAAATAGACACGAGGTGTTCTTTATCCAATCATCTGTTGATGAGTATACAGGCTGCTACCAGGATTTAGCTAGTAGGAATTGTGCTGCTGTAAACATGGCTGTGCATGTATATTTGAAGCTTTTGGGGAAAGATACCTAGCAGAGGGAGAGCTGGGTCATATGGAATTTCCAATTTCCGTTCTTTGAAAAATCTCCATACTGATTTCCGTAATGGTTGTTGCTTATTAAAATAAAATATGAATCTTTCACATCCAATGATACTTTGCTTCCTCAAGACTAAACTTAGACATTTTCAAGTATTCCTTCTCTTTGGATATAATGATTTGTCTTGTGTAGGACTTCTAGCTTTCACAGTTATCAACATTTTGGCCAATCCTTTGATACAGTTTTCTAAGAACAACTGATTGGGATGTAATTCGTATGTATAAAATGCGGCCGTTTTGATTGTATGCTTTTAGCAAATAATGCTCCCGCATAACCTTCCCTTGTGGCACAGGATACTGCATTACAATTCTCAATATATATTTGCTACCTCATTCCAATATGATCTGAGGTAAGCTGAGGGAGGGGGCTTGGCCTTTGAAGAAATAGGAGATTTTCAATATCCTGGAAACACCTGAAAGGAAGGATCTGGGCCTCTTTGCTTCCCTGGAACCAACCCCAATTGGTCTCCATTGAGTCACAATATACTTTGTCTGTGCCCTTAAGAAAATTTCGTCTCCTCTGATCTGAGAATGGAGAAGCAAAGCCTTCATTTCCTTTACAGTGGGAGGCAGCTCCTGACATGGGCCAGCCGGAAATCAAGATCCCTCCCTCAGCCTTCTTGTTGCCGGTGAAGTGTTCTCGAGTGGTGGCCTCCTCATCGCCCACCGCCTGCCCCTCACAGGCCCTAGGCCACACAGAAGGTCTCTTTATCACCTCACAGATGCCAGACACAGATGTCAGTGCCGGCGCAGACAGGGCCGAGCAGGAGCCTTGCCCCGGAGCCCAGCACCACCCTGGACAAGGGCTTCAGCCCCTCAGGGCCTCCCAAGGCAGGAAGTGGGGGATGGCTGGGCAGAGCAACGGAAAACAGAGCAAGGGTGGGTGACACGGCAGCAGCGGCAGGTCGGGGCTGAAAGCATCCTGGCATGGCAGACACTGGTGGTGGAGGGCAGGGGATGTCACTCACATCCTTTCTACACCACGAGTCGGGGAGGGCGGGGGAGAGCTGTTCGGGGATACAGGAAGAAGGGCGCTTGGCAGAGGAGGGCGGGCAGGGGAGGCCTTACTGGGTGTCAGCATCTGAAGGCTCACGGAGTTACCGTACAGAACACAGTAGCTTTTCATCTGAGCAGGAGAGACATCCCAGAGAGGAGCAGGGACGGGGATGGGATGCAAGTGGGTTGGCCATTATTTGGCACCAAAAAAAAAAAAAAAGCCACCTACATCACTGATGTTGATAGTGCTTTGATCTGCACCTCGTTCACAGCTCTTGGTTCAGAGGTTCAAACTGTGCCCCACCCACAGCACTTGCAGGCTCCCTATAGCTTCATTTTCTGCGCTTGCTTCCTCCTCGTTTCGGATGTAACTTCACAAATCCTTTTGCTTTATTCATTGTTCATTCACTCCACAAATATTTGTGTCAAGTGCTGGAGATGCAGTGGGAAGTCTGTCATGCATGCATGATGCAAATATATTCAAAAAGTTTCTAATGCTGCTGGGCATGATGGTGTATGCCTGTAACCCCAGAACTCTGGGAGACTAGGACAGGAGGATTCTGAGTTTGAGCCCAGACTGGGCAACTATAGCAACTCAGTGAGACCCTGTATCCAAAAAAAAAAAGTGGCTGAAGATGTGGTTCAGTGTGAAGTCCCCGGGGTTCAATTCTCAGTACTGCAAAAAGAAGGAGAAGGAGAAGAGGAAAAAGGGAAAAAGAAGGAACAAAGCTTACCATGCAGTGAGCCAGTATGGTTTTAGCTAGCACATGTTGAAAATTGGCTCTAGCCCTGGTGACTCTTGAATAAAAAAATGAGAAATCTGGAGCCAGGCATGGTGGAACACTGCTGCTGCAATCCCAGAACTTGGGAGGCTGAGGCAGGAGGATGCTAGGAGTTGAAGGCCAGCCTGGGCTACATAGTGAATTCAAGCCCAGCCTGAACTACAAAACAAGACCCTGTCTCAAAAATAAAAAATAAGAGAGAGAGAGAGAGAGAAAGAGAGAGAGAGAGAAATCAAATAAGCCAGCTGACTTTTGGTGGGAAGTTAACATAGAATTCCAGAAAAACTATCAGCTTGGGGAGGAGAACAGAAAAGGAAGAACAAAATCAAATTCCCAGAAAAGCTCCCCAACAGTGGGCAAAGAGAAATCAGAAGTCGAATGTTGCCACATCTTGGAAAAATCATGTAGGAAATTAGGAAATTTGCCTGACTCATCCTATAAATCCAGCATATCCATTTATGTCTCTGTCACTTAGTTTTCTTCATCTGTACAGCTGACCTACTCCAATCTGGCGCAGAAGGGTATTACGAAAGCGAAATACGTAATGCACAGAAGAATGCGTGCTGAGCGCCTCTGTCTTCCAGGCACATTCCTTCTCTTTTCTTCCTCTTCCTTACTGGGGGACTGAACCCAGGGCCCTGACCATGCGAGCCAAGTGCTGTACTACTGAGCTATACCTCGGAGCTTTTTCTCTTGAGTCAGGGCCTTGCTAAGTGGCTCATACTGGCCTCAAACTTGAGTTCCTCCTGCCTCAGCCTCCCAAGTACCTGGAATTATAGCATGTGCCACTGGACCTGGCTAAGGGATAGTTTTACTTGTAGCTCAACTCATTAATTCTGCCACCTGCAGGGGTCTGCCCAGGTCACATAACCGCTGTGGGTGGCGCTTCATTGAACAAACACTGCCCAATGAACCAACACATTTTCTGCTCTCAAGCACTCCACTGTGGAGATCAGAAGGCAAGATAAGCAAACATAAAAGACCATGCTCGGCATTGCAGAGTGCAGGGGAGCTAGAATTTCTTTCTGAGCAGTTGGTGTATAACTTGAACCTTGGAAGCACTTTCAATTAGAAATAACACTTCAACATTTGCTTTAACTATCCTCCATCCTGTATGCGGTTCCCTGAGCTTTGGGGTTTTGCACACAGAAGACCCCTGAGAGAAGGACTTCCTGTCCTTTCCCTGTGTCCTCACACCCAGGTGGCCACACACTTGCACCATGGCCCAATTCCAGGCATACACAGGTTCTTAGAGTACGCAATGAGCTAGGCCTGCAGGCATTCTCAGCCCCGGCTGGAC
This sequence comes from Fukomys damarensis, assembly GCF_012274545.1. Taxonomy (NCBI): domain Eukaryota; kingdom Metazoa; phylum Chordata; class Mammalia; order Rodentia; family Bathyergidae; genus Fukomys; species Fukomys damarensis. The sequence continues at coordinate 55,298,127 of NW_022900931.1, forward strand.
ACTGGAATCCCCATAAAATCAGAATGTCTGCAAGGTGGTCTCCTCAAATCAGGAATCTTCAGAGCTTCTCTTGTGATTCTGACCCGCAGCCAAGACTGAAACCTTGAACTCATCCACTGCTTACACACACGCACATGCAAGGCCTGAGGGTCTTCACAAGATGCAGACTTTGATTCAGCAGGCCTTGTGTCTGGCCAAAATCTCTAGGTTTCTAACAAGTTCCCACCAAGTGCTGTGATGCTGCAGGCTCTCGCCCATACTTTTCGCAGGAGCTGGGACGCAGGCACTGGACCTCTGGCACAGGGTGGTGTGTCTTGTGCCCTCTGGTGGCTAGAATCTTCCTAGCAGCACCTTGCCCAGAAAAGCTGGTTTTAGAGCTCTAATGAACAATTTCTGCAGTGATTATGGACCCTTTTCCAGAGCCCAGTCAGCTGCACCTTGACTTCGACTTGTAATACCCTGGGCAGAGCCCCATCAAGTCTTCCTGACTTCTGACATACAAAATTATCAGCTCATATATGTTATGCAGCAGTAGAATAGGAATAGAGTTTTATAGACTACAATAACAGGCCAGGGATTTAGCTCAGTGGTTCTACTGCCTGCCTAAAAGCACTAGGACCCAAGCTTGATCCGCAGTACCTAAAAAACAAACAAACAAACAAACAAATGCAATAACAGGCCAATTAAGAATTGCAAACAAATCCATGGATGGATTCTCTGCATGATTCTCCTGCAATCCAGGCAGATGGATCCATTCTAGCCTCTTGCTCCAATGGGAGTACAGGCCAATGGGACTGTGCTTCTCTTCTCATCAAGACGATTCTTACTGTATCTTTCTTCCCACTTTTTTCACCGTGTGATGTTTATTGTCACTGACATCTGCAAAAGCTCAGGGAGAGCTGGGCATGGTGATCACACCCATAATCCCAGCACTTGGGAGACTGAGGCAGAAGGACTGCTGTGAATTGGAGGCCAGCCTGAGCTACATAGTAAAAGCCTAACTCAAAAAAAATAAAAAGGCTCAGGGATAGAATGAAGAGTATGTCTCAGACTGTACTTTCCAAAGATGAGCACAGCAATATATCCACCACACACACACTCCTTCTACTGGGGCCCAACACTCCTCTGTTGAGACACGGGATCTATGTTTCCTCCTGCTCAATTTAGTGACCACCACCCCCTGTGCAAAAGAGGGGGAGCAGGGGTTTAGCTCAGTGGTGCTGCCAGCTGCCTTGCAAGTGCAAGATCCTAAATTCAAATCCCAGTATCAAAAATCAAAAAACAGCCAGGGATTTAGTTCAGTGGTTCTGCTGCCTGCCTTGCAAGCACAGGGTCCTGAGTTCAATTCCCGGTACCAAAACAACAAAAATCAATTTAGCAAAGCCAAGACTATGATGGGAGTGACACTAGGTGACTTTCAAGATTAGCCATGAAAGCAGTACACCTCTGTGTCTCTCTGTCTCTCAGGATACTTATCCTTGGAAACCAGACATCATGCTGTGAGGAAGCCCAAGCAGCCACATAGAGAGGCTGTAGGGAAAGCTGGGGGACAGGCAGGGAAAGCAAAAGGGCCTCAGTAAGGTTTCTGGCAAAGAAGAGTTAAACCTCTGCTAGAGATAGAATAGCTCTGAATAACAGGGAGAGCGGATAAGACTGGCCTGTTTCATTTCAGGGCCAAGACAACAATTCCCTCTTCACTATGTCTTCAATTAAGCACAAGAGAAACAAAGTGGGGAGGGGGAGGACTATGTCATAAAACTCACAATATATAAAATATACACTAATATCTAAACATTCACACACACATATATATGTAAGTACATATGTTTTATCATTCTCACCATATTAATACACTAAAATGCACATGTATCCTTTTTATTATCTCAGCTTTGAGTAACTCTGCTGTATATCTCACAAGATAAGGACCTGGACAGCACAAGAGACCAAAGAAGTGTTTCTCCAAGAATGTGCACGGGCCAGGGATGTAGCTCAGTGGCACAGCCCCTGCCTGGCAAGTGCAAGGTCCTGAGCTTAATCCCTGGCACCAAAAAAAAAAAATGTACACATTAGGCAACGGAAGGGTAAATGGCCAAATCAGGGGTCTCAGAGTCCAGAATAGCCAATCAAGAGGGATAGTTCCTTTCTTGCCATGTAATAAAAGAAGCTTAAAACAGAGACTGCCCGAGTGCCAGCTCTGGGGTCCCTACCTTACTCCAATAAGGTCACTATCTACTTGTTTTCTCTCCTTTCCCCAGTAAAATGATTTTGCTTTCCCACTTCTCCTCCCTTTCCAATAAAGTGATTTTGTTTCTCCTTCTAAACTTGTATCTCTAATTCTTTTATTGATGCTGGTTTTTTTGCAGACCCCAGCCTCACAAGACATTACAGGTAACTTGTTGCTATCCTGGCCACAGCCCAGCTGAGAGCCACCCTCAATGCCCAGACATGAGAGCGAGCAGGAGCCTTCAGAAGACTCCAGCCCCTCCAACTCACTTCAGCTACTCCCAGTCCAAATCACAGGTTTGTGAACAGAACAATGTTGCATTAAGCCACTCAGCTCTGGGTGACAAACGCCACACTAGGTCCCCGAAGCACTCTCGGACCTCTCCAGAGGACAAAACCCTAGATATGACCAGGAGCAGGGTGAAAGTGAGGAACCACGGGTTTTGACAAATTTCAGGTGAATTGCCTATTTTTCATTAGTTACTATCTTTAAATGTTAGGATCAGGGTCGGAGATCTAGCTCAGTGGTTCCACCACCTGCCTCACAAGTGTAAGGACCTGAGTTCTATCACTGGTACAAAAAAGAAAAAAAGAGTTAGTATCATAAGAAATAAGGCCTACAGCTTATAAACAAGTAGGAAATCAGTTCTAGTACATTTTAGAGAAATTAGCATTTTAGCAATTTTCTTCTTTGCCACTTAATTCAATTAAAAGGTCATCCTCAAATAGTTGTCAGAAACAGTGTAGCCTTAGGCGTTTTCTCCAGGTACCACCCTACTTGTCTCACAGATGTCTAGGCTGACCTCTGAGAGGTGACTTTCAGTTATTGGTGCCCTTTTAAATTTCTTTCCTTTGACTAGGGGCTTGAGTCTGCGACTGACTACTAATTAAAAGACTATGGCAAGCGCAATAGCGCATCGATGCCACGATTGGTGAAAAAAAACATTGTGACTTCTGTCTTGCTGGCAAACTCTCAGCTGCCTTCAATCTTGCCTGCAGCCCAACAGTTTATGAAAAACTGAATGAACCTAGGAGTGAGTCCTTTCCAGCTGAGCCGCCCGATGAGACATCAGTGCTGGCTGGCACTCTGATAGAGCCATAGGACTCAGCTAAGCCATGCTTCAGGTCCAGACAAAACGAATTATCCCAGCACACATTTCAGATGGGCTTAAAACAACACTCATTTTGGAGGTGGTGAAGGGAGGGCAGGGGTATGGGAGAAAAATGAGAACCAAGATCTGTCATGCAAAGGTACAAGATCCCAATGATGAATGTACCTGTACTGTATACTTTAAGTACCAATAAACTCAATAATGACCAAAACAACAGCACTCATTTGTTATTCCTCAGTTTCTGTGGATTTCTTAGGCAGTAATTAAAAAAACAAACCCTCCAGCCCTGCTCCGTCTGCCTTTGAGTCATTTTTTTTATCATGTGGAATTCTTAGGCAGTAATTAAAAAAAAAATAAACCCCCAGCCCTGCTCTGTCTGCTTTTGAGTCATTTTTTTTATCAAATCCCCAGGCCTGCTCCATCTAACATCTGTGCACTTGTGTGCAAGTGTGCACACACACACACACACACACACCCCTTTCTCACTTGAATGTGTCTACATCAAGTATGTGTGTCAGTTACACTGTGTCTCCTGGCTTCCCTCCTGGTGTTTGAACCTATGTTTGCTGAGTTTTCTTGGAACAAAGTAGTCTGTTCCTCATCCCTATAAAGTATTTGTCCCTGAAACCTGGGTCAGACTGTGAATTAGGTGAAGCCTCAGCTATGCTCTCCAACCCTGATGTCACAATTTTATTTACTCTGCCTCTGGGCCAGGCTGAGCTTGAGCTCTGTAAAACTTGTGGCTTCCTCAGGATGCACTGACTCTTCCGGTAGCAGGAAGGGACATTTCCTCCAAGTCAGGAACTTTCTTTTTCTCACTCAGGCTCCTGCCTCTCTTTTCCTGGCAGTCTGCACTAGCGTCCCTTAGGCCAGTCGTGGCAAACCTATGGCACCCGTGTTATTTTTCTAGGACAAAAGATGCTAATGTATGAGTTTCTTTTTCTAAACTAAAACCTCATTACTCAGGTTTAATTGCAGTGTTGGCACTTTGTGCTAAGTAGGTAGGTTTCATGTTGCACTTTGGGAATTAATCTCTAAAAGGTTGGCCAGCACTGCCCTAGGCCTTTGATGCCTGCCAGCACAACTCACTGAGGAATCCTCTGGAGAAGGCCAGAGACAGGAGGGGCTGACGTGGACTTCCATGCTCAGTTTTGGTGAAACATTGTGAAACAGAACAGTCAAAGCTGGGCCAATGTGGAAATTTCTGCCTGGTCTCCCTGCATCTCCCCTCTCCCCATATTACATGACAACGCAAGTTGTTTTCCCCACAAAAGTTGCCTTCAAATCACACGTCTGTCCTTTGGTCTCCACGCATTACATTTTAAGTTTATATTCTGTAAATATGGTACCTCAAGAAAGAAAGACCTCCCCAATACTAGGAAATTTTCCGGAACCCTGGTTTGATATTTCCAGTGGTCTTCACAGGCAGACAGAAAAGAGGATGCTTTCTGTAGACAGGAGCCAAGCAGACCTTGGATACCAGCCCATGATATGGAAAAGGGCTCAGCACGGCTAAGAGATCTCAGGTGACCACCATGCAGCAGGGTGACGAGGACAGCGGCAGTCAGAGCTGGGGTGCTCTCCCCAGCTAGAGGCTCTTGAGTGAAGAGAGATGCTCAGTAATTTCTTACCCTCTGAGAAACGGCAGCATGCATTGCTCTACACATGAGTCAGCTCAGAGTGAGGTTTCCTGGGAGAAATAGGGGACATGGGAGCCGGGCAGTCTGGGGTTCTCTGAAATACAGTAAAGTGCTAGAGTAACAGACTAATGATTTCAGGAAACGTGTTGGCAGGCCTGAGTGCTAACTTTTCATACATTTAACAACTATTTACTGGGTTTATAATAAATATTCAAATAACAAACATTAAAATAAATATTTCTATGCAGCTTTCTATGGAGGTGATGGCAATTTGTGTTACTATCCACAGCATACAATGCCTGTTTGTGATAACTTCAAAAAAGGTTATCAGTTTTTAAATCATAGCTGATCTGATACACAAAGAACTACGCCTCATAGATTTTTTTTTTCATTTTTTGAGGCAGGGTCTCACTATGTAGTCGAGACTGATCTGGAACTCACTATGTAGCCCAAGCTGGTCTCGAATTCACAGCAATCCTCCCGCCTCAGCCTCCCGAGTGGTGGGATTACAGGCATGCACTACCACTCTCAGCCCTCAGAGAAGTTTAAGTATTCTTTTTCTCTTAACATGAGTGAAATTGAAGAGCTTTAGATCTTCTTTTCTATGAACTATCTCTGTTCTTCGTCCTTTTTTATAACTGGATTGTTGCATACTTTTTCTTACTTTCTCATTGACTTAACTCTGTGATATGATTAATAAGCATTTTATAAATACATCATTCGTGTGTTTTGTTTATGACTTTTAGCATGAATATTTTTATTTTTATGATATTATACCTAAAGAGTCCACCCCAAAGCTGAGATTAATTTTTACAGTATTCTTCCATATTATCTTATACTGTTTCACAGTTTCTGTGCTTTATGCCTCAGCCTTTGTAGATCCTACTTTGAGCTGATGGCTGTATATGTCTTGTCCTCCTCTATAACAAAACTTCCCTAAGACAGTACTTGAAACCTAGTAAATCTTGGTAGTGGTTAATATGTTCATCAATGAGTGGATAATGTGGTGTACATAAACAATGGGCCACTATTCAGCCATAAAGGATAAATTTGAGTCATTTGTAAAAAAGTGAGCGTAACTTAAAAGATCACAATGCTGGACCGGGAATTTAGCTCAGTGATTCTACCACCTGCCCACTAAGCGCAAGGTACCAAGTTTGATCCCCAGTACCAAAAAAAAAAAAAAGATCATAATGCTAAGTGAAATAAATCAGGCACAGGTTAAATATAGCATAATTTTTCTTACATGAGAAACCCAAAGTATTAATAATTTAAAGTGCAAAATAAAAGATTGATAGAAAACAGGGAGGAAGACTTTGTGGGGATGGAGGTAGGGGGTAGAAGACAGAGGAAGAGAAAAAGAAAAAAGGATGAAGATGAGACATGTATCTGTACCAATTCCCATGATTAATATATTCATTATGTATCATAATATAGGCTAGTAAAAAAGGACCATAAAAAGAAATTTTTCCTATAGACACACTACAGATGTGAGGCCTGACGCAGGTTAATTTCTAGGTGTTTTTTCCCTTACGGTAACACTGGACACAACTGAGGTGTGCACAAACCGGGCAGGTTAAATGAATGGCAGCATGCACAGAGGTGTGTGTGCTGGAGGACGTCCAGCACACAGCTCTAGGGTGAAGAAAGCACTGATTTGTAGCATTTGGATTCTTTATCACAGATCTGCGAATATGACTATAGGTCTTTATTCTCTAAAACATGAAATCGACCCGGTGCTCAGGTAGAATTATCCCTTAGGGCCCCCTTTGGCTTCCCTGGCTTCTTTCTCCATCCACCCTCCCTGGTTCATCTCTCTCCCCTCTCCAGTGTTGTTTCGCCCAGCGAAACCAATGACTCCTGAATCTGTCTTCAGCCCAGTTCTCAGAGCTCCAGAATCCATCTGCTTCCTCGGTGGCTTCCCAGCCTGCTTGCTTACTGATCACCTTAAAGTTTTAATTATGTTTTCAATTTCACTGATTGTAATTGGGGTGTGTAGAATTTTTTATCTCCTTCATTCAACTTTGGTAATTCTTATATATCTAGAAATCTGTCCATGTCTTCTGTGTTTTCCGTTTTATTAGAGTACGGATTCTTAAAGTAGGTATTCATGATCCTCTGGATTTCTGCTAGATCTGTTGTGACTTCAACTTTTTCATTACTAATTGCATACATTTCTGATTTCTCTTTCCTTTTTTTTTTTTTTGGTACTGGGGATCGAACTTGGACCTTGTGCCTGAGAGGCAGGCAGTGGCACCACTGAGCTAAATCCCAGGCCCTCTTTCCTCCTTCGTTTTGAAATAGTTTTAAATTTACAAAAGAGGAACAAAAACAGTACTGACAGTTCCCCCATGTACCTTGCAGGCCGCATCCCTAGTCTTGCATGACTCCAAAACAATGATCAAAAGTAAAGAATTCACATCAGGACAACGCTGTTAACTAAATCCCAAACTTTATTTGAATTCCACCACCAGCTAATGCCAGCTTGTATTCCAGGATCCAACATAGGATGGTCCATTTCCTTCACTTGTCTTTGTTGTAATCTGTGACATTTCCTCAGACTTTCATTTGTTTTCATGACCTTCACATTTTGAAGAACAGTGGTCAACTATTTATAGTGTGACCCTTCATTTGGACTTGTCTAATATTTCATTTTGATGAAATTCAGGTTCAGATGTGTCAAGAGGATGTCTCCTTCTAGATGCATCACAAGAAAAGTGACACGGTGTCAATGACATTACTGGTAGGGTTGACCTTGATCGCTTGTTTACTACAGTGTCTGCTGGGCTTCCTACTATAAAGTTACCATTGTTCCTTGGTAAAGAATAAATTTTGTGCACCCATTTTCTGGACAGGCACACAACAGATACACAAGATAAGGTCAGACTCATTTCTACTTTCTCTCTTTCCAACTCTTATCACTGAAAGAAAGGAACTAGAAGGTAGTCCTTTGTCAGCAGCAGTTCTACATAATTTTGGGGAAAACTCATTTCACAATTAAAGTTATGACTAGGCCTAGTTTTCCTGCCTACAGGCCAGCTATGGCATGTTGAGACAGCTCCATTTTCACCTCCAGTCAAAGCTAAGACCTCAATGGTCCAGGATGCTGTGATGCTCCAGGACAAGATATCACCAGCTGAAGACATCCTGGGAGGACCAGAGTTTTCATTTGCATAGTTTCTCATTGTTCTAGGATTTTCGCCACCATCGCCCTTTGAGTTACCTATTACCCCCACTTCCCTCTGAGCTGCTTATCTGTGCCCTCTGAGTTATCTGCTACATTTGGTACTCCCGATATACCAAATAAACACGTACCAAGTTTGGAATCTTTCGTCTCTGCTGCCCAGAGCCATACTGATCAGGCTCAAAGCTCAGCTTCTTCTCTAAGTCTCCTTTTTCTATGTTTTCTAATTAATTAATTCGCCTTGTGCCGTTGTGTCTTGCAGGAGACTAGGACTCGCTGTAGAGGTTCTAGTAACACCCCCTTCCCCTGTTCCCTACAGTCCTTCAGTTGATAAAGTCGACTTGTCTACAGGATGAAGGGCCCTGTGGTCTCAGTTCTCTGCCCTGAAGCTCTAGGAAAGGAGCTGCTGGAGCAAACTTTCCAACTGCACCAAAGCTCCATCCAATACCCACGGCCTCCCTCAGTCAACCGGAGCAAGACTCAGCGATGCCACAATGGCTGGGGCCATTGCTCTCAATGGCAGCAAGAGGCAGATGCAAATGGTACTGGGCCTCATTTCTGTCAGTTAAGGAGCCTGTGCAATCACTAAGGCTGGGAAGGCCCAGCAGACACAAGGGACAGGCTCTCACTGTTGAGGCAGGGCCTGGAGAAATTGTCCCACCTCCGTGGGCTGCATCTCCCTCTGAAATAAGTCCACAGTGGGCTTGAGAAAGCCTCCTGACATCCATTTCATTTACACAGGCACTCACTAAGGAGGTGTTGAGCACCCACTGTTTGCCTGCTTGTGTGCTAAGGTGCTGTGATGGTTGACTAAAGCTCAACTATCAGTGGACTGATTTAGTAATCGCCTACCCTTAACCCTAGCACCCTTAATTCTAGCACTGGATCACAAATCGATCACACGCTCTAGATCTAGCCACCTCTGAAAAAGCCCCATGACCACAGCAGGCTTGGGGAAGACACAAGCCATAACAGGTACAAAGAGGAATAAGCACACTAGGTCTTTGCTGTCATGGAACTTAATACAGAGCAGGACTGAGAGGCACAGCCTTGTTAATCTCAGGCAGTGGACGGGTTGGCAAGCTGTAATAAGAGAAAAGAGAGCCAGGAGGTTAACTGCTAGTGGGCACAGAGGCTTCTCTAAGGAACCGGGGAGTAGGCTGACTCAGCAATCCCTGCAGGAAGTGAGGTAGGCCTACACCACCACAGGCAGTGGATAAGGTGGAATCTGTAGTCCTTGGGCACTGCCTCTGGGAGTGGAGAGGGAGGGAGGGAGGGTGGTAAGTGAAATGCATCTTTGGGGAGTACAAGGAACTCAGGCAATTGCACATGAACTTCAAATGTGCAGAGAGCCACCACATGTGTGGCACCTGATGTTTAAATGTTAGTGCTCTGCAGGGCTCAGCCCAGGCTAGGAAATGATACAGAACTGGGAAAGATTCCTTTGCAGGACATGCAATCAGTCTCCCAGGCTTGGTGGAGCTGTCTGTCCATAATGGGGCAGGGCCAGGGCTGCTCCCTGAGTATCATGTGACTTTCTAAGGTCCAAAGCCTGTATCCATCTCCTTGTTCCTGTCCCTCTTTTCTGTCTTACTATCTCTTCTCCCCCTTCTTGTCCTGGTCGGTAGAAAGCACCACAGGACTGGAGAGAAAGTGCTCACTTGGAGAAGGCTGTGAGATACCACTGGAAATGCAGGGCAAGAGTGCAGGGAAGTGAGCTGGTAACAACTCGAAGTCAGCAGGAAAAGTACGGTATCAGGGTCCGGGTGAAGGAACAAACTTTGAGGAGAGAAAAGACAAGAGGTATCATAACAAAATAGACTAGATGACTTCCACAATGCTTGGAACTAGACAAGGGTTATTAAGACTTCAACTGTCTAACACATCATTTGAAAGCCTTGGTCTTAATCTGAATTCTGTTATAATAAAGGACTACCCTGACCCATGAAAAGGTGAGGACAAGGTGGGCGGAGGGCAGAGGACTTTTCTACACAACTCAAAATAGTCTTAGGATCCTGTTCACCAGATTTTCCATACTTTTACCAATTATAATCCAACTTCTCATGGATCCTGAAGATGCTTCCTTATAGTTTTGAGAGATCAAATGGGTCCGCATCACCGAAAGTTTACAGTGAAATCAAAATACACCTAAGACTTATCACAGAGCTGAGGAAATTGGAGAAAAGCTCATGGGTCTCCTCCCTAGAGTCTTCTCGACAAAAATAGATGGGTCAAAGATTTGAGAGAGCAGAAACCAAAGAGAAGAACTGGTTTCTAACTGTAGGCATCACTTAGAAGACGCCTGGAAGTGTATCCTGGGTACAACTCTAGATGACCACATGGTGTCTCCTTTAAGTACTCACTTTGCTAATTTGTTCATGAGAAATAGAGAGAAGCTATTCAAAAATATCATCTTAACTGGCAAAATGCCCTTATCTCTGAGATCCATGCTCTGAATCATGAGAATGCACAGGCTGATCAAACTGTATCTATATAATGCAAACCCAAGGCTCTCCAACCTAAAATAAGACAAATTAAAAGGGGAATCACCCAAGGTCTAGCTTGAACTTCACCAAAATCTTTACTAGAAATGTGCTTTCAGATACTGCAGGGCACAGGAACATTGGGCTAAAATTTTCACTTTTTGGTTGGGGGTTACCGGGGATCAGACTCAGGACCTTGCACTTGGGAGGCAGGCAGCAGAACTACTGATCTAAATCCCTGCACCCAAAAATTGTTTACTTTTAAAGGAAATAAAAGGATAATCACAAGAGGACCAGTGATTCACTTCAGAGAGATGTATTCCTATTTTCCCTCAGACACCTTTGTTGCTGCTGTTGTTGGTTTGGATTTTTTTTTTTTTTTTTTTAAGCCGGGGATCAAACTCAGGACCTTAGGCTTTCAGGGTATGTGGTGGCACCACTGAGCTAAATCCCCAGCCCCTGTTAGTTTGGTTTTGATTTTTTCAAGACAGGGTCTCACTGTGTAGTTCAGGCTGGTCTCAAGTGATGGTAATCCCCCTGCCTCAGCCTTCCAAGTGCTGGGATTACAGGTGTGTGCCATCACCCAACTCCCAGATGCCTTTAATTTACTGGGCAAAATCATGACCTCCATCAATAAGTACCCCGCCTCTTTTCTGCTGAACATAGGAGACACCTGTTCTCCTGCCAACACCTCAAATTTCCCAACAAATTCCTCAAGTACACAAACTATCTCTGTAGTGTCGTTGGATTATTTGCCACATGATTTCTTCCTTTAAAATCTTCTTTCTGAGCCAGATATGGTGGCATCCATCAGCAATCTCAGTACTTGGGCAGCTGAGGCATGGAGTATGGTGATTTGGAGGCCAGCTGGAGCTACATAACCAGTTCAAGGCCAGACGGGACACAGACCTTGTCACAAAAAATCAGTATTAGGGCGGGGGATGTAGATCAGTGGCACCACACATGCCTGGCAAGCGCAAGGTCCTGAGTTCAATTCCTGGTACTGGAAAAAATTATTACTACTACTACTATTATTAATACTAAATAAAAATGTAAAATAATGAAAACTATTTCTGTATCTCTTAAACACCACAATGCCCAACTTTTCTTGGGGGAGGTTAAGCTTCATAACTGCTTGGCATCTACTCCTGGGCAGAAATTTCACTTCTAATTGTAATGTTAACTGGTCACCATTCACCTGAAGAACTAACCTTCAAATCCTGGATTCCCACTCATCTTTGCCCTCTGATGGACCCACTGTCTCAACCCCTCAAGATTCCCCAAGCCCTTGACAGCCACACATTCAGGACGTGCTCGCTTGCTTTCCTGACTCACTTTGGGCTAAGGCAATGGCAGACTCAGGACACATCTGGGAGGCAGAGACTTTGAAGACGGATATAAACCTAAATGCAGTGGCCACACAACTAACCCAGTCGTCTTTGAGACATTAAATACAGTTCCAGACTGAGGGGCTTCTTACTTCCACCTCTACCCCCAAATACACCTATTCTACCTATACAGGAACCTAATGAGAAGGGTTAGCAACCAACTGAAATTGTTTTGTTTCTGTTCCCAAAACCCAATGCTATTTTTGCTTCTGTATTTCCAACACCACTCATTTCACAATGGTTGTCTTGTGCTTGCCTTTTTTTTTTTTTTTTTT
>NW_022900931.1:55310569-55320878 GCF_012274545.1 Fukomys damarensis
TCTTTTTTTTTTTTTTTTTTGGTACCAGGGATCAAACTCCGGTCCTTGTGCATGCAAGGCAGGCGGTGGCACCACTGAGCTAAATCCCTGGCCCCTCCAGCAAACCTCTTTACCTAACTCCAACACTGATGTGCTTTTCTGTCAACACTCTGCTTGGACAGCTGTGCCCCTGGCTTTTTCAGAAGCCCTCATTTACTTTGCCTAGACATGTGCAAGTCTCAAGAATTTGGTCTCCTTCAAAGGGTAGATGACCTTTGGTTTTGGTCTGGATCAGGAATGTCCCACAAAGGCTGACGTGTTAAAGGCTCACTCCCGTATGGTGTTGTTGGGAGGTTGTGGAATCTTTTAGAGGCAGGGCCTAGTGGGAGGTTATAGTTCACTTGGAGGGTGTCTGTGAAGGGCACTGTAGGTCAATAGACTCTTCCTTTCTTTGATATCCTACCTACCAGGAAGTGAGCAGCTTGCTCCACCAGGCACCCTATGCCCTGTGTATTGTCTTGTCACAGAAGAAATGGTGAGTACCAACCAGGGACTGAAACCTGCAAAACTGTCAGCCACAAGTAAATCTTTCCTCTCTTTAAGTTGATTGTTTTAGGTAGTTTGTTACAGTAACACAAAGCTGAACATGTATTCTTTTCTATCTCTCTCCCTCTCTCTCTCTCTCTCTCTCTCTCTCTCTTTGGTTCTGGAGATTGAACTTGGGTCTTTGGGCTTGCAAGGCAGGCAGCAGAATCACTGAGCTAAATCCTCAGCTCCTTGAACATGTATTCCTTGTTCTATTATGTTTAACTAACTCACAAACATCCAACATTTATTAGAAGTTTTAGCTAATAGGGAACATACTGTTTTAATAAGGAAAAAATACAATTCTGTCATCCTTACAGTCATTATTTAGGATATGGCATCTCCCCTGAGGGGAAAAAACCTTGATCTCATAACTTAATAGTTCCAGCCAGGCATGGCGGCACAGTCCTCTAACCCCCATGATTGGGAAGTTGAGGCAGAAGGATCAAGGCCAACCTGAACTACATAGCTGGATCCTGTTTCAAATAAAAACTTCATAGTTCTTAATTATTTTCTGTCTGAAATCTTTTGACAACCCTGGGTCTTTCTAGAATTCCCTGGGTATTATAGGATGATAAAGATAGATTCTTAATTTTTTTTTGGAAGGGAGGGAGGGAGAGAGAGGGATGGGGGAAAAGGAGAGGGGGAGAAGGAGTGCGGGAGAGGGAGATTATTTAGATTATTTACTCTGCTAATAACCTGAGTGGTACAAAAGTGGTCAGAAAGTCCTGAGAATTTTGGCAAATCTATCTTAGTTACTTTTCTTGCTGCTGAGACCAAGTATCTAACACCCAAATTAAAGGAGGAAAGGTTTATTTCAGCTCACAGTTTGTAGAGGTTTCAGTCCATAGTTGGCTGGCTCCAAGGTAGTGTGGCGTGGCAGAAAGGCATCACAAAGGAGAAACAGTTCAGGGCAAAGAGGCAGGAACAGCAAAGCAGCAAGCAGCAAAACAGCAGCAGCAAGCCTGCCTTTATATTTCAATCAGGCTGCAAGCCTATTGATTGGGGCCACCCATACCCACGATGGGGCACTCTTAATCACAGCATCACACCCTTAACCCACATTCACACACCTTAACCCAGCTACTTTTGAAACTCCCCACCCATGACTGCATGAGGCTTTGGGAGAAACACCTAGATACAAGCCATAACGTTCCACCCGTAATTGCCAAAACATTCACGTGCATCCCTTTATGCAAAAGGCATTTAGTCCATCTCTGAGAGTTCTCAAAGTCCTAACATTTTCAACGTTACCGACAAGTTCAAGGCCAAAGTCTCCTCTGAGATTTAAGGCAAACTCTTAACTGTGAGCCCCTATTCAAACGAAATGTCAAACACTTCTAACATACAATGGCACAAGGTAAACATTCCCATTCCAAAAGGTACAAATAGGGAATAGAAGGAAATGAGACCAAAGCAAGTCCAAAATCCAGCAGGGCAAACATTAAGTCCCATAGTTCCACATCCAGCATGTGGGGCAATCTGTGGCAAGATGTAAACTCCAAAAGGCTACAGCGGATGGAATCCTTCCTGGCCCCACAACTCTTGCATACTACCTCCACCTAAAACCAGCACCACGTAGATGACACCAGAGTCCACCATCCACTGGAGCAGTAGCCAGGCTTCCTTCTCTCTTGCCTGTAGAAGTTTAGTGCCTGGATTGCTGAGCAGTAGGAACCACATCCTGAGGAAAAATTTCCCTAGGCCTCTGCCATTCTGGCACAAGGTGCTCTGGGGCTTCCTCCTCAAAGCAAGTATTCCACCTTTGAACTTTTGATGCTCCAAAAGCTGCAGTTCTACTGGTATTTGTGATGTCCTCAGGCCATATTATCTATTGTCCTATTCCTTCTCAACAACCAAGTGCTTCTTTCCTCCATCTTTGCAGTCTGTAACTTTATTGGAGTTTCCTTTCTAGGAAAACTCTAAATATTTTAAATCATTCTGCTGGGCTCTTTGCTCTTAAGTCTCAGCATACATCTAAAAGCCCCCAACAGTACTCATGGCATTTCCTCAACATTAGACTGTCGTGAAATTTATTTTACAAGATTAGTTCTGTGCCAGGCATGGTGGTGCACACCTGCAATGCCAGCAATTGGGAGGCAGAGGCAGGAGGATTGCTATGAGTTCAAAGCCAGCATAGGGTACATAGTGAGTTCAAGGCCACCCTAAACTATAGAGCAAGGCCCTATCTAAAAAAAAAAAAGATTAGTCCATTGCCTTTAATCTCAGTCTCTGGACTTGAGCAAAATGCAAATTTTCTTTCAAAGGGTAACATACACAGTCTGGAGTCCAACAGCCAATATAATCTTCATTCTTAACTGAAATCTCTCGAGCATGGTCTTTATTGGCTGCATTTCTATCAGCTTTCTGGTCTTCTGAACTCTGACCAGAATCTCAAATCAAGTACAAATTAAAGCATTCCAGGGCTTCTTCTTTAATTGGCATCTCCAAAGCTTTCCAAACTCTTTCCACAAGCCAGTTCCAAAACTCTCTGAACCACATGGTCAGGTAGTTATCACAATAATGACTTCACTTCTGGTAACAAAATCTGTCTTTTCTTGTCTAACACCCATAGTTAAAGGAGGAAAAGTTTATTTCAGTTCACAGTTTGTAGAGGTTTCAGTCCATAGTTGGCTGGCTCCAAGGCAGGGCAGCATGGCCAATAGTCTATGGCAAGCAGGATGAAGACAGCAGAGCAGCAAGCAGCAGCAGTAACAGCAGCAGCAGCAGCAGCAAGACCACCTTTATACTTCATCCAGGCTATAAGTCTATTGGTCTCTGCCACCCATACCCAGGGAGGGATCCCCTTAATCCCAGCATCACATGCTCAATCCACATTCACAACCCGTATCCAGCTACCTTAAAAACTTACCATCTATGACCATATGAAGCTTTGGGCAGACATCTAAATACAAGCCACAATGTCCTCAATCCTACACAGTGACATTCAAAGGAACATTTGAGGATGTTTTTAGAACAGTCTCACCCACTCTCTATAGTCACACTGTGTGTTTCTGTACAAACTATAGACCCACCTGGGCTTAGCAGGTCTTAAAGGTGGGCACATCTGTATAACGCACACTGAATTTCACAGCATATAATCCCTTGTCAGGAAACAGTTGAACAGCAACTGCTTAACAGTGCTAGGGCAGTTGTGGCAACCTATGCTATGTATGCCATAGTGGATACACAGAGCACTTGGCACCCAAACCAACTCACCCCAGCATTGCCCAAGCAGCTGAGCATTCAGGTTTAACTGCATTGTTGGTACTTTACAATAAGTAAGTGGGTTTTCGGTTGCAGTTTGGACAATTGACCTCTAAAATACTTGCCAACACTGTACTAAGGGATAAGGGGCCCAATTGGTATTATTTTCAGGTGCACTAGAGATGGTCACAACTTAGGATAAGAGAAAAATTCATGCCATTAAGGACATGAAATTCACAGCATTCAAGACTGGAATACAAGTCCACAAAGCAATACAGCCTTTCCTAGAAAGCTTGGCTAACAGTTAACATAAGGCCAAATCTGGGCTGACAGTTGTTTTCTGCCATACCGCTGTCACTTCTGAGCCAGTCAATCTGGAAACACACACAATTTGGAGCTATCTGTTGATTAATAGACCTTAGCTCTGTTCTCTGTTCAAACTACTCTTCACAACAATCAGAAGAAAGATAAAACATGATTTAATCAATAAGGCTCCTAGTATAATATGAACCAAACCAATTTATTTTAGTACTTGGGTCAGGTCGTATAGAAGATGAATAAATTCAACACATTAAACCACTGAATATCCCTGAAAAAGGAAACCATCTCAGTAAGCTGCCAGTAGAACTCCATTTAGGGCATCATGGCCAAAAATAGGTCATACCTACAACTAAAACATCCATGAAGAAGTGACATCTTCTGATAGCCTCAGAAACTTAGGTTCCATTCAAGCACTAGAAAGAAAACAAAGGGATGCTTTCCCTGAGACGGTGGAATAGCTGATACATACTATGGAGGCCAGACAGTGGGCCAAGCTGAGATAGCTTTTGTTGCAAAGTCTAGCAGGGATAAAATGGACAAATATGACTTCAGTCCTGAAAGCATCCACTATATACAGCTTTCATAGGAAATTTCCCCAGTGTGTCCACATGGATGAACCGACACCCCCTTATAAAGCCCACTGTCACAGTCCCTCTCTGCTATATACAGCTGTGTTCAACAAGGCAGATGCATATTCTTTACATTCCTTTCTCTGGTGTGAATTTTTTGATGTTGAATGAGGGTGCGCTTTTGGCTAAAAGCTTTGCCACACTCACTGCACTTATAAGGTCTGTCTGGTTTATGAACTATTTGGTGTTCACTCAGATTCGACCTTTGTCTGAAGGTTTTCCCACATTCGCTGCACTCATAAGGCCGTTCACCAGTGTGAAGCCTGCGATGATTACTGAGGGTAGAGTTTTGGGTGAAGGCTTTCCCACACTCAGTGCACTTATAAGGCCTGTCTGGTTTATGGACTATTTGGTGCTGCCTCAGATTTGAGCTTTGTTTGAAAGATTTCCCACATTCACTGCACTCATAAGGCCTTTCATCAGTATGAAATCTCTGATGGGCTTTGAGGCTGGAGCTTTGGTTAAAGTATTTTCCACATTCATTGCACTGATAAGGGCGTTCACCAGTGTGAAGTCTGTGATGGATCTTGAGATGGGAGATTTGGCTGAACATCTTCCCACATTCAGTGCACTTATAAGGCCGTTCACCAGTGTGAACCCTCTGATGGTTCATGAGGTTGGAGCTTCGACTGAAGACTTTCCCACATTTATCACACTCAAAAGGCTGTTCTCCCGTGTGAACTCTCTGGTGTTGGGTGAGATTGGAGATTTGCCTAAATGATTTCCCACATTCCTTGCACTTATAAGGTCGTTCTCCTGTGTGAACTCTCCCATGCTTAACTAGGCTGGAGTTGCAGATGAAGAATTTCCCACATTCTCTGCACTCATGAGTACGTCTACCAGTGTGAATCCTCTTATGTTGAAAAAGGCTGGAGTGTTGGCTAAAGAATTTTCCACATTCATTGCATTCATATGGCTTTTCACCAGTGTGAATTCTCTGATGTTCCACAAGACTGAAGTGCCGGCTAAAAAATTTCCCACACTCACAGCACTCATAAGGTTTTCCTCTATTGTGAACTCTCTGGTGTTGCTTGAGGCTGGACGCATCACTAAAGATTATTGCACATTTCGTGCACTCATGGGGCCTCTCTCCAGTGTAGACTGTCTGTTGATGAACAAGTGTGGATATGTTACTGAAAGCATCCCTAGCAGTGGGAGAATCTAATGCACCTTCAGAATTCTTGTGTGCCTCCTCCACACTGGGAGTGATCTGATGCTGTACAAAGCCCGATATGGCCACAAAGTCCTCCCTGCTCTCCCCACACGTGAAAGGTTTCTGTGATGTGTGGTCAGCACAGGTCTTTCCAGGAGAAGCCCTATCCTCCTCCTTTCTGGCAGGCTTATCTGCATTTTTTTGCACCTGTTGCTGGGGAAGGTTTCTGTTGAACTTGAACACTGTCGTACTTGTTTCACACATGTAGGGCTTCTGCCTGGCATGTGCTGTTTGATGTTCAACCAGGTACAAAATGTCTCTCAAGCGTGGGCCACATGTGTCACAGGGGTAGGTCTTCTGTATGGACAGAGCTGTCTTGGGATTCCCATCCTGTGATATTTCTTGTACAGAAATATTTTGATCAGAAGGTAGCTCCTTGAGCTCTGTTCCACAGCAAAAATCTACAAGCAGAGAAATTCTGATCAAGTCATATAAACTTTGATAGAAGGAAATCACCTCATCACATATGCCTCTCTGACTCCAGAATAAGTCCTTGAGAACCTCAGGTCAAGACCAGGAATGGTTGGCTTTCTACACTACCATGTCTGGCCAGGCCACAAAATAGGAAAGGTCTGTACCACAGGATGGAGTAAAATCTTGGGAAGAGAGGCAAGGTCTCTAACTCACTTCTCTACAAAGGCCTTGGGGCAGGGCATTGGCTTCTGGGAAACTATGAGGGCCATGATGCAGGTAGGAATGGACAAGCCCAGGAGAATCTGATTACAATAATGATGTTCAAGGAGATCAAAGAAACTTGCTCTTCTCAGGATATATGAGGTGGAATCCAACAGTGCAAAATGGGGCAGAGGTTATTGTGCAAAGACTGAGACATGCAGGCCAGAAGGGTGGGGCCACAGAGCAAAGATTCAAATAGGCAAGGTCTCAAGAATGGGGAAAAAAAGGTAGAAATGAAGCATGAACATGAGCCTTCACACCAATAACGATCAATATAAGAAAAGAAACCAGTGCGATTTGGACACAGTGATGATTTCACATCCCTGCTCCCCCAGCTCTGACTTACCAGAGCTAGGCATGCCCAAAGCCCCTCTTTCCATGGCTGAAGTCATAGCCACTCTGTCAGGCATCCAGGGTTCTTTCCCCATCTCGAGTGGGACAACAACATGGCACCTGAAAGACGTGAGCCCTAAGGGAAAGATGAGCAGGTCACCTGCCAACACATGCCCAGGAAAGGTAACCCAGAAGAGACTCCAGGAAAGAAGACTCAGTATACAAACTGTACATACAAGCAAGGTCTGACAGGCATATCCCAGTGATCTGTAGGCAGGGACCAAATTAATTTCTCGAATTCTGCACTGTCTTGTGTAGGACATGTTAGCAAAGGAAGGAGCAGAAACTAGAGCACAGAGGTATAGAGACCTGGACAGTCACCGAAGAGAGGACAGATGGGCTCTATGGGGCTGACCAAAAGGCTCCTCCTGCTTGGTCCTTACCTGCACAGCTTTGGGAAACAGATGTGAAGTTGCTCAGGAAGAGGTGAACCCACTGGAACCCACCCACAAGATGCACATTATGAAAGTAGGGGAGGAAGCAGACTGGCAGAGTTGGCATCAGAAGGGAAGAGCTCTCTGATGCAGCGGGGACAGGTAGAGAAAAGCTCAGGACAGCTGGACAAGTGTGACGGCCTTACCCAGAGAGGCTATGAGTGCAAAGTTCTCCAACATCACATCGCAGTACAGGAGTCTCTGTGCCTCGCTGAGCAGCCCCCACTCGTCCTGGGAGAAGTAGACGGTCACGTCTTCAAAGGTCACACAGCCCTGCTGTGATGGGGACAGTTCATTATTTGATTAGCCTCCCTCTTTGTTCTCTACTCACCCTCCTCCATCACCCTTCTTCTCAGCTCCAACGGGACCCCAGACCCTGATTACATTAATCTTGCCTTTGTTTAACACCTCACATGACCACCTTGTGAGCCCACAGCAGCGACAGGCAGACGACAGGGTCACCATCTAAGGTCTGGGCCTGAAGTGTAGGGCCCAACCCCTCTTTGCTGGCCCATTTTCCTAATGTTTCAACATTCTACTCCTCAGACACAAACCAACAAGGTCTCAGTCTTCTCCCCCAGTCCACAATCCTAAGGGTATATTGTCTCTAACCCCCAAATAAAGACTGTATCTGCCTTCTCCTACTTATATCCCAGAGGAGGTCGCTTGGGCTCTGGCCTGTGGTTACACTTGGGTGGCTCAATCAGCAAATGTTCTTCCTCTCCCCTAGTCGGTGGAATAGAAAATTATTAATGAATTACATGCTTCTTGCCATTTAAATTAAAACTGACTATACCAAGCATGCAAACACATTTAGTGGCAGTGGGCTTCACATATCACAAGCTTAGCTGTATGAGTTCTCCCAATACCCTCCCTTCGTGTCTCCAGCACAAAGACACGGACGATGCCCAGGTGAGAATTGGAAAATAGATTTCACCCAACTGTTTCTGTGCCAAGGGTTTAGATATCCAGTAGTCCTCATTGATACCTTTATATGACGGCTAGAAGCCTTTCCCACCAGGTCTGAACAGGCTAAAAGAAGGGTTCAAAGCAGTTCTCCAAGAAATCATTCCTTGATTCAGACCTTCCAAGTCCCTCCAAAAGGATACAGCCCATCTTTCATTTCCTAGGTGATACAGTTGGGGACTAAGGTTTGGGATTTAAATATTACCTTCATTCCTCTTGCAGACCTTGAATAAGCCACTCAACATTATGACTACAGAAAAAAAAATCTATGACAAGAAACTGACCTCTCATGTAAGGTCATCTTACCTATAGAATAATCTTACCTATGAGATTTTTCATAGGCCCACTGCTGCACTGGGCCTTATCCCATTTGAAGGATTACATGGTCGGCCTTTCTTGTATACAAACGTCCTACTACATGTAGAGGCTCATACTGGGCCAACGTGTGTCTACATTCAATATTTTCAATAGGCAACTAAGGACCGTGGATTTTAAGTATTGTCATAAATATTCCAAGAACCTCAGGAGCCCCTGTGTCAACAGCTAACTCCTCTCTGGAAGGGTACTTCTCTCCTCTATAGCCATCAAGGGATTTGATGCTGGACTAGTCATTCCCAAGCCAAACCATGGAAGAAAGAACCTGCACAAGACGATCCCTTAAGTATCTGTTAAAATGAGCACCAGATAAGTAAACGCCCCACCATTCCACCCCACATTCCAACAGAAGGCTATGTGCACTTTGGGTATTACTCTTTTAACCATAAATTTACTGTAATTACCTTTCTATTCCTGTGTACTTACTTCTAGGTGATATGGGCCCACCTGCTGCTATTTATAGTAGGCCTTATAAAAAGAAAATTGTTTATAGTAAGTTCAGCTGCCATCTTCCCTGTTTTTTTACTCTGGTCACATTATTATGATATTATCAGATGTGACCAGAGCAACAATATTTTATCATTTGTTTTGGGTTTTTTTTTCTGCCCATAATCTGCCAGCTGAAGAAAGACAACTGCTTTCTCCTTTTGGCTCAATGGTATGCCTAGGATGTTGAAGCAATGGCTGCTGCTGGATTTGTGGGTTGTGACCCAATTCCTGTACTTCTGGGCTGCACTGGACTTAAGAAAACAAGTCCAAGGCATGCCCCGCCCCCAGTTTTGGAGAATGGTGTGCACACGGCTTTCCCAATCCTCATAATGGAAACAAGCCACTGACTATTTTAACTTTGCTCCTTTTACTTAGGCTTTGTATTTTAGGTTGCTTCCTTAACTTCATCTCTCCTTTCCACCCCTTCCCACTCATCCACATAAGACCCTCCACTCACTCCCTCGTCCCGAAATTCACCAACAGTGAGAGCCCCAAGTCTCTCAGGCGCCCCTTCTCAGCAGGAAGTAGCTGAAATAACACGGTGTCCCACTGCCCTAAAAGATTTGAGAGCCCCAACTGGAACAGGGGAATGTGAAGCAGGAAGTTAGACATGCGCAGGCCTGGAGGCAGGCTGATGGCAACTACTCCAGAAAGGTACACGAGAAGCCTTGAACAGATAACGGTCCCAACTTTTCCTTTCTTAATCATTAGCTACAGTTAAATTCCAAACAAGGTTATGATCTCTATCTATGGCTCTGAGAATGTAACCTGCTCTGAGCTTGCTGGTAAGGTCCAGGGCCGAGGGCTGAAGCCACCCACTCACCTGCACCAGGTCCCTCTGCGCTGACGTCGCCATCGGGCCTAAGGACCCAGCAGGGCCTTCAGAACAGGCGACCGAGGTGGCTCCCTCGGGCTCCGCCCCCCGCCCAACCTGTCACATCCTTGGATGCGGGCCGCGCACCCCTGGACACCCGCAGACACCCCAGCTCCAGGGCTCCAGGCGGCTGACGCGAGACGCACCGCCCCTCCCGCTTAACCCCCGG
>NW_022900931.1:55321068-55327696 GCF_012274545.1 Fukomys damarensis
TCTTAAAGGAGCCACTCCCAAGCCGCCTCGCCCGCCGCCGACTAACACCGACCGCCCGGCCCGCACCCTGCTGCCATGGTGGGCGATGGCGAGTCGTTCGCCTCTCACTCAGGGACCTAGATGCAGGCTGAAACCCGCCGTCATAGCCAACTGACGGGATCTCTGCCTGCTAACCATACATGCTGTCGTTCTGCGCTTCTCAAACCAGTAACACCGGCATCGCTGGGGGTTGTGCAAAATGAAAATTGGAGGCCGCAGCCCAAACTTAGGGACTCAGAGGTTCTGTGGGGAGGGAAGCGGGGTGCAGTTGGGACTCAGACTTCAGGGCTCTCACAAGCCCTTGGGGGACTCCAGGGCTGCTCCAGAGGGGGAACAGGGATTCCATCAGTACAGTGGGAAGCCTCACACCGCACACCTCCTGGGGTGACAGGCCAGCTAGCAGGCGCGAAGTCCCTGCTCACCCCGTGCAAGCTGTTGTCGTCAGCACCATCCCACAGCTCTCACAAGCACTGCTGAGGAAGGGTCAGCTGGGACACTCACTGGTCGGAGTGTGAAACCCAGAGGCTGGGGCTGGGCTGCACTTGTGAGGTGCAGCAAGTAGGCTCTTAGTGAAAGTACGCGGTGGTACCATTTGGCGCCTTTTTTCTTCTTTATTTTGCTTTCCTTCTTTTTTCTCTTTTTTTTCTATAACCTGCAGTTATTTTTAATTTTAAATACACTGAAGAATAAAATTATATCTATGCATCATGTACAACGTGACAGTTTGAAATACACACATTCTGGAATGGCTGAATCAAGCTCCAGTTCCTCACAGGTTCCTGGGTGCCCCCTCCTCACCACCTGCAGTGCCAGTTCCCTATCCACACTCTCCTGGATTATGCGGGGGACTTTCTGTGACGCCCACATCAATTCTGCAGAGCATCCAGAGTAAGACGTCATTGCCCTATTTCGCTGTTTGATTAAACCTGTAAGACTTGAATAAGCTAAAGTGACTCCATGCTAATAGGCCAGACTGTGCTTCTTCATATGCTAATTGCTACCTTGGTTAACAGCCGGCCCAGGGGCAAATGGTTTGACAAAAGGTGACCCTAGAACATTTCCTACATAAGATAAGCAGTGAGTTTGCAGTCTTGTTCTGTGAATTCCCTGACTCTTTGTTTAGAAAAACCTTATAAAAAGTACCTCAGCCCCTGAGCAGTTGCCTCTCTGAGCTACCTGGCTCGGGGAGTGCCATCTGGCCAGACTAATAAAGGTCTATTTACCATCTAGCCTGGTGTGTTTCTTCCTGGGTTTCTCGTTTCTCCGTCGAGCACCCGGAACCTCGCTGGGTGTTAGGGCCCAGCATCGTGGAGGCCTTTTTGGCTGTTCATGCTCTGTGGAGTGGAAGTGAGACTTTAAGTCTTACAAATCCCTCCGTTAAACATTCTCGAGCTTTCACAGACCTGGCTTTTGGAAGATGTTTGCATTATGGGGGCTGAGAGCTGACGTGCTGTTGGGAGGTGGGGTCTGGTGGAAGAGGCAAATCACTGCAGGCCTGGCCTGGAAGGGTCTCTCTCCCTTCCCGCTCCTCCTTGGTCTCCCTCTGCTTCCCGTCTGCCCTGCTTTCCTGCTTGGAGCCAGCCAACCAGGGACTGAAATGTGAGCCAAAATAAACTTTGCCTTCATTAAGTCACAGGTGTTAGCTCTTTCGTCCCGAGAAGGAGAAAAGTGACTAAGAACCCCTCTTTGGCCTCTCAGCAGAGTTGGGCTAAATCTAAATTGCTCATCAGGATCTACAAAGAATTTTGAATCTGGCCCTGGTCTTCACTTTACCACTTCCAGCTACACTGCCATTCACAGGGACTGTGCAGCAGACTAAGTTCTTGCCTGTCTCTCCATTCCGGCACATGCTCTTTCTACACATACGGTGTGGGTGTAAGGAAAAAGGAACCCGTCTACACTGATGGTAGAACTGTAAATTTGTACTAGCACTGTGGAAATCAGTATGGATGTTCTTAAAAAAACTAGAAATAGAGCTCTCCTTTGATCCAGCTCTCCTTTGATCCACCCAAAGGAATTAAAGTCAGCATACTTTAGGGCTACGTGTGTACTCATATTTGTTGGTGCACACTTCACAATAACCAAATATAGAACCAGCATAGGTGCTTATACTAGTATCAGACAAGGTAGACTTCAGCCAAAATGTCCAAGATACAAAGGACATTACATATGAAGGAAAAGCTGAACACACCAAGAATTTTAACAGTTATAAATATGTATACACTGTTATGGTTCATATAAGGCTTGTGAGTGTCTCTCAAAGGTTCATGTGCTAGAGGCTTGGTCTCCAGGATGGTGGAGGTGAGACAGGACCTAGTGGAAGGTGATTACCCATAGGTCACAGAGGCACTGACCTTGGAAGGGAGTAATGCTCCTCTCACGATGTGCATTGGTTTTCACAAGAAAAGGATGTAATAAGACAAGTTCAGCATTCTCTGCTCACTCTTTCTGTCTCACACCCCCCCACAGGGTCTCTCTTTATGTCTTTCTCTTTTCCTGTCTTGTCATGTGACCTTTCCCTCTTCAGGTGCTCCTGCCATGACACCCATCCACGATGTTTCATACAGCCAGAAGGATATCACCAGAGCAAGAAAATGCCAACACAATGTTCTTGAGTCTCCAGAACTGTTGAATAAATAAATAAACCTGTTAAATAAATAAACAAACGCTGAGACTCGGACATTGTATAATAGCAACACAAAATGGACTATCAAAATTTATGAGGGAAAAATAGGCAAAATTGGAGGAAAATAGTTCTACAATAATAGCTTGATATTTCCATATCTACTGTTGATAAGAGATAAAACAATTAGGGGCTGGGGATTTAGCTCAGTGGTTCTGCCACCTGCTTTGCAAGTGCAGTGACCTGAGTTTGATCCCTGGTATGAATAAAATAAAATAAGATCAAACAATTAGATCAATAAAGAAGATAAGAGACGTGAACAATGCACAAACCAATAGATCTAGGAGAAATATATAAACCTCTCTACCTCCAAAACAACAGAATATAGTACATATCATTTTTTAAGTGTACCTCAGACATTCCCCAGGACAGACCACAAATAAAGGCAGGACAGATTTCTGAAAGATAAATATCATACAAAGTATCTTCCCTGACTATAAAAGGATAAAGTGTCAAGTCAACAACAAAAATCCAAGCTGAAAAATCCACAAGTTTATGAAAATTAAACAATACACTCTTAAACATTCAATGTATCAAAGAAGAAATCTGTCTTAGTCACTTTCATCATTGGTAGGAGTCAATACTCAGCACCAACAAATTAAAGGAGAAATGTATTTGGGCTCACATTTTGGAAGTGTCAGTCCATGTTCAGCAGCCTCAAACAGAAACCACGTGATGAAAGGCCCTGGAGAGAGGAAAGCTCACATCATGGTGTCCAGGAAGCAGAGGAAGGTAGGAGTTGCATCCAGCCAGCTGGGCCCCACTTCTGAACAGGAAGTTAGCTATCACACCCTTGTCGTGCAATCGCCTTCCCAAAGCCCTGCCTCTGAGCCCAGGAGACTCTTGGGGGGTATATCAAGCTATTAACCATAACAAAATCACAAAAGGAGTTGTAGTACTTAGAGATGTAAGAAAATTAAACCACAACATACTGAAATTTATTAGATAAAGTGAAAGCAGCACTAAGAGGGAAATTTTAGCAGGGCGTGGTGGCAGACGAATGCAATCCCAGCACTCGGGAGGCTGAGGCAGGAGGAGCACTATGAGTTCGAGATCAGCCTGGGCTGCATAGTGAGTTCCAGGTCAGTCTCAACTACATAGTGAGACCCTGTCTCAAAACACAAAACAAAACAAAACAAAACAAAAAAAAAGAAAGAGGGAAATTTTACTATAAAGCTTACATTTTAAAAAAGGTCTCATCCTAATGAGATAATTGACAATGTGAAATAGGAAGAAAAGGGCTAAAGGTGTAAGAGTAAGTGGGAAGGGTAGGGGAAAGGTGATAAGGGAAAAGAAAAAAATATGAGAAAATGAAAAAATGGAAATAAAGTGTGTGTAAATGGGGAGGGAAGGAGGGGGTGTAGGGAGGGCAGGGACAAGGGGAAAAAATGAGAATCAAGACCTGTCATGTAAAGGTACAAGATCCCAATGATGAACGTAACTTTACTGTATACCTAAAATGTACCAATAAACTCAATGAGAAAAAAATAAAAATAAAAAAGGTCTCAAAGCAAACATCTAACTTTACAACTTAAGGAGCTAGTAAGAAAAGAACAAACCAAACCCAAAGCTAGCAGATGAAAGGAAATTTAGAAAATGATTAGAGCAGAGGTAGAGAAAAGAAAAACAATACAGAAAATCAACAAAACTAAGAAAAGGAGAATGGAAACTTGGGCACAGGAGGGTAGCTAGGAGTTTGGAGGGGTGGGGAGAATACATCATGGGAAAGAGCTTCTACTATGGGGATAGTTTGATATTCCAGCTGGATTGTGACTGTTACCACCTGGATGACTTTGTCTATCCCCTTTTTTCAGGACTTCAGTATTCTCTCTCTTTTTGAGGGGGGCGGGTACTAGGGATTAAACTCAGGACCTTGCACTTGTGAAGCAGACACAGGACCACTGAACTAAATCCCACGCCCAGGAATTCAGTGTTCTTGTGTGTAAAACGAGCTATGGTTTGGAGACGGCTTGTTCTGCACAGCTTCTCGTGCTGAAAACTTTGTCTCCAAGGTAACGACAAGTAGACCTTTAAGAGGTAAGACCTAGTGGAGGGTGATTGATGGTAATGTGGTGGAGTGGATCAACTCTCACAGGAGAGAATTACCTAGTTCTTGAGGGCATGGATTGTTAGAAAGTCAGGCCATGCCACGTGTTCATCATACGACCTCTTCCCTTTCAGCTTCTTTGCCATGTTGTTCCCCAGCTACTCCCATGCTTCTTGAAATTCTCAGCCACAGACATTTTGCAGCAAATAAGTTTATTTTCTTTATAAAGCATACAGCCTGGGGGTTGTTTTTTAAAACAACACAAAAAAGCATGGACAAAGACAAGTGGGAAAATCAAAATTCAACTGAACATTAGAGGCAGCTGAGCAGATAGTAAAGTGAGATGCTTCAGTGCAGACTACTGCAGGATGCAGTAGTGAAGGGGGAAACACCCAGCACAGGGAATAGTGTGTGCCAGGATGGAGACACAGGCAAAGACTCAGCCAGCTGCAGGACCTGTGTGAACACCAGGATGGCTGGAAAGGAGAGGAGAGAGGAGGGCAGGGCCAGATTAGATCACTACAACAGGCAGCTTAGATTTATCTCAACTTTACTGAGAAAATAAGAGGGTTTTAACCAAACAATGACATAATGTGATGAAATCTCACTCTGGATCCTCTGCAGAGGACACCAGAATTGATGTGGGGACACTGGAAGAGTCCACCGCGTGGTCCAGGAGTGTGCTGATGGTGATTTGGCCCAGACTGGGGGTGCTGGAGGTGGTGGGAAGGGGACATCCAGGGACATGTGAGGAGGTGGAGCCAACAGGACATGAGGATGGCTGAGGAGACGTCAGGTGAGGCCCAGGCAATACTGGCCCTTTCTCAGACCTCCGTGAGGAAGTCCCTTTGCCCATGGGATGGCAGAGGCCCCTTTTCCTGCTAGTCTTTATTGGTATCCAGCAAAATGCAGAGAGATGGCGCAAAGCCAGACAGCCCTGTTTCTGTGAGGTGATGCCTGCCAGCTTGATTTAGCCATTCCACAGGGTGCGTGTATTTCAAACCAACACATTCTACATGACTAACAGATATAATTTTATTCCTCAATATATTTAAAATAAAAGCAGGAGCATTTCCATTTCGAATACTCCCTATTTTCCCAGAGTAGTGCTCTCTCACGCTCTCTCTCCTTTCCCCACCTTCAAATCAATTGCCTGCTTTCATTTTTAAAAAATAGAATAAAATACAAAACAGCCGCAGGTTACATACAAAAAAAATCATGAAGAAAAAAGGCGCCAAATGGTACCGCCACGTGCTTTCACTAAGAGCCTACTTGCTGCACCTCACAAGTGCAGCCCAGCCCCAGCCCCTGGGTTTCACACTCGGACCAGTGAGTGTCCCAGCTGACCCTTCCTCAGCAGTGCTTGTGAGAGCTGTGGGATGGTGCTGACGACAACAGCTTGCACGGGGTGAGCAGGGACTTCGCGCCTGCTAGCTGGCCTGTCACCCCAGGAGGTGTGCGGTGTGAGGCTTCCCACTGTACTGATGGAATCCCTGTTCCCCCTCTGGAGCAGCCCTGGAGTCCCCCAAGGGCTTGTGAGAGCCCTGAAGTCTGAGTCCCAACTGCACCCCGCTTCCCTCCTCCCAGAACCTCTGAGTCCCTAAATTTGGGTTGCGGCCTCCAACTTTCATTTTGCACAACTCCCCAGAGATGCCGGTGTTACTGGTTTGAGAGCATGTATGGTTAGCAGGAGAGATCCCGTCAGTTGGCTATGACGGCGGGTTTCAGCGTGCATCTAGGTCCCTGAGTGAGATTCGAAGCGGATTGCAGAAGCCCACGCGGGCGACAGATCACGAGCTGGCCGGCCTTGTCGGTCGGCTGAGACCCCCGCGGCCGGAGCGGCCCCTTTAAGAGTCAGG
>NW_022900931.1:55328099-55373157 GCF_012274545.1 Fukomys damarensis
CCGTGCGGCTCCGACCCTGCGTTGCGCTTTTGCAGCAGCGGCCAGCCCTGAAACTGGGGTGTGTGCAGGTGTCCAAGGGTGCGCATCTGACCCGGGGAGTGAAGCCCCGAGCGCGCGACCCTCCTCAGCCGAGGATAAGGCAGGGTGCGCGGTGGGCTGAGCCCGCGGCGGGAGCCACCTCGGTCGTCAGTTCTGAAGGCCCTGCTGGGTCCTTAGGCCCCATGGCGGCGTCAGCGCAGAGGGACCTGGTGCAGGTGAGTGGGTGGCTTCAACCCTCCGCTGCGGCTTTCCACTGTCTTGGTCCTGGCGCCAACATAGAACGGATGGCGCTGTTCTCACCTCTTTCACCTCTGCCGTCTCCCTGCTTTGACTCAGGAGTCCTTGGCAGGAGTCACTCCTGGCATGGATCCTGACTGCCGGCCAGGCATTCTGTAGAGCGGTTTCCATCTCTGAGCTCCGAGGGGTGAGGGGAGGAAGAGTTTCTTGAGCACAGAAACAGGCACGTGGAGATGCTTGAGGTGGGGGCCTAGTTGGGAGCGTTCAAAAAACTCAGTGACTGTTGTCTGCTGGACCAGATAGCGCCCCTAGAGTGACAGGCTGAGGAGGGGGGTGCTACTCTGAGGACGCTGGGCGCGGTGGACGGTTTAGAACAGGGAAGGAGAGTGACTCCGGTCTTGTTAGCCTCTCTGTGGATGCAGAGCGGAACCCAAGTGTGGGGTGAGAGCCAAGGCAGGGAGGCCAAGGAGCACCCGCTGCAGCCGTCGGGATCTGCGATCCTGGTGGCCAGGTAGAACTGCAGGTGTGTTCTGTGTCTTTCAGAAACATCAGGCTGATCATGTTGTCTCTTGTGGACGGTGAGGAAGAGGAGGCATGCTCCGTGGTGTTTTGCTTCCTTAGGAAGAAGAATCAACAAGTCATCAGCAGAGAAAAAGGGTAGTGGCTGCAGCGGGAATTTTCAGTGGAAATAGAAGTTAGGTTTGGGACATGTTGAGTCTCTAATGCTCCAGGGACCCTGAGTAGATCTGAAGAGTGGTTAAACACAGTTACAATGTTCTAGGGATGTGTTAATTGAGGTCGTAAGAGACAATCTACAACTCAGACAATGGCCAGACAATATGTAAAAATAGAGCTCTGGCCTCTGAAAAATAGAGCTCTGCCCAGGAAACCACCCTTTCTTCTCTAATCAGCATTGCAGGAAGGATTGTGAGTCAGACCGGCAGAAAACAAGATTGCTATCTCTAGTGACAAGCCAGGATGTTAGACAAAAACTTCTTTCACAGTTGTCCTTTTTTGAATGGGCTTGATTAATAACAGACCATTTCTGTAATTTTTGTTCCTATGCCCAGTTTAGGACCAACCAGAGAAAGCTAAAGATGCTTATATAACCAGTCTCATCTGAGGCCCTGTTTCTAGTTAAGGTCCCAACAGACAGCTTCCCAAGCCCCCAGCCCCCAGTCAGATACGCCTTTCCTCTGTTACAATGCTCTGCCAGTGCTGGGTCTGCCTTTAAGTCTCTGAGAAACCACCCATGATGGTGCCTGATTCCTTGGCTACAGTAAACAATGGATAAACAGCCTTAGCTTCTCTTCTCTGGTTTGTCTTTATTTCCACAAAACATCCCAACTGCAGCATCATTTTGTGGGCAAGAGTGTATGTCAGATTTAAGAGGATCAATGTTCAGGTCATGGTGGCAGCATCCTAAGAAAAAAGAATGTGGGCCCAGAGGACTCTGTGCATAGGATCTTGCTTGGGCACCATATTTGGCTTGTTTAGCATCATAAAAACAAATGAGAAAGAGTGTCATTGTGTAGGGGATGTCAGGATATAAAGGAATGTGGCGGGTGGCAAAATGTAACTAGGAAATGGATGCTGTGGCTTGGGAGTCGTGGAGGTACTGCTACCACGTGGCTTTTGTGGCGTCTCACAATGGAGCTTTTAGTCAGGCTGGGCAATTAGCAAGGGACAAATGAGATTTCTCAGACTTGCAGGGAAACAGAGAGGAGTGGGGAGAGAAAGCACAGAGGGACCAGGATCCCCATATGCCTCTCAGGAGCAAGCCTACCATGACTGAACTTCCTCCAGTTAGTCACAGGTCCTAAAGGTTCCTCCATCTCCGGTACAACCACAGCCAGGGGTCCGGGCCTTCAGCATGTAGGACTTGGGGTACATGTCACATTGGGGTAGGAGGACCAGAGGGGTTGCCTTTTGAATACTTGTGAATGATGAAGGGAGAGTGTGCAACACAGAAGAATGCCAGGATGTCTGGCACCTGTGTGTGCTCGATGTGGTTTAAAGCCAGGAAGAAGGTCAAGTGGAGAGGCCTCCAAAGCAAAGATGAGTGTTACCCCTGGCAGTGGGCACCATCAAAGGCCCGGGGCAGAATGGTATCATGCTCGTATTGGCCAGGCTGGCTCCAAGTACAGTGTACAAAGTGACACCCAGGAGTCCACAAAACTGGCTGAGAGGCAGGCAAGGATGGGGAGAAGGTAGCTGTGACCATGGGAGTGCAGAACAAGGTCTGGAACTGTAAGGAAGGTGCAGGACAAAGAATGAGGTACAAATAGGAACGGGCCTGGACAGGAAACTGAGGATGAAAACCAAGCCCTCCCTGGATTGTATCTAAGAAGCACGACATTGCAAATTTAGGAGAAGGGGCCAGAAGAGCAGGGGTCGGGCCCTACACTTCAGGCCCAGACCTCAGATGGCAACCGGCTGTCCTCCTGCCTGTCCTGCTGTAGGCTGACAGGGTGAACGTGTGAGACGTGAGAAAAAAAGCCAGGGCTAATGTTACCAGGACTGGTGTTTCCTCGGAGCTCGGAAGAAGGTGACAGAGAGGGGAAGTAGGGAATGGAGAGGGAGGCCCGAGGAGAGAGGCTGACCGTGGAATGAACTGTCCCCATCACGGCAGGGCTGTGTGACCTTTGAAGACGTGACCGTTTACTTCTCCCAGGAGGAGTGGGGGCTGCTCAGCGAGGCACAGAGACTCCTGTACTGCGATGTGATGCGGGAGAACTTTGCACTCATAGCCTCTCTGGGTAAGGCCGTCACACTTGTCCAGTTGTCCTGAGCTCCTCTCTGCCTGTCCCCTTTGGACAAGAGATAGCTCTCTTTCCCATGCCAACACTATGAACACTGCTTCTCCCCATGTTCCTATTCTGTGTGTCGTGGATTCCAGTGGGTTACCGGGCAGTGCCTCATCTTTCCTGATCAGCTCTACTTCTGCTGCCCAAAGCCATGCAGGGAAGGACCAAGCAGGAGGAGCCTTTTGGCCAGCCCCATAGAACCCATCCTGTCTGTCACTCCTCACCTGGGTGACTGTCCAGGTCTCTGACACCCCTGTGTTTTAATTTCTGCTCCTTCCTTTGCTAACATGTCCTGTATAAGTCTGTGCAGAAATACCAGGCACTGATTTGGTCACTACCTGTAAATCACTGGGACGTGCCTATCAGACCTTGCTTGCATGTACAACTTGTGAAGCTAAATTTTCTTCCCTGTGGTCTGTTCTGCGTTACTTTCCCTGGGCATGTGTTGACGGATGACCTCTCCATCTGTCCCTTAGGGCTCACGTCTTTCAGGTGCCATGTTGTTGCCCAACTCGAAATGGGGAAAGAACCCTGGGTGCCTGACAGAGTGGCTATGACTTCAGCGATGGCAAGGGGGGCTTTGGGCAGATCTGGCTCTGGTAAGTGGGAGCTGGGGGAGGACTGGCTTCTTTTCTCGTATTTATCATTATTTGTTTGAAACCTAATGTCTACTCTATCTCTGCCATACCTTCCACATTCTTGTGTCCTTGCTATTTGGATTTCTGATCCAACTTTAGCTTTTGTCCCCACCTTTCCGGTCCTCCCACACCGGCCTCTGCAGCACTCTTTACTGCTGGATTCCATTTCATATAACCTGAGAAGAGCGTGTTTCCTTGATGTCTTTGTACATCAGCTAGTCACTTGTAGTCAGATTCCCATGAGCCTGGTCATTCCCCAGTTTCCCAGAAGCCAATGCCCTGCTCCAAGGCCTTTGTAGAAAAGTGAGTTGAGGACCCTGCCTCTTTCCTCAATACCCCATCCTTGAGGTAGCGACATTCCCTGTTTTGTGGCCTGGCAAGGCACAGTAATTCAGAGAGGCAACCATTCCTTACCCTGACCTGAAGTTGTTCATCCTGCCAAGGTTCCTGAGGACTCATTCTGGGATCCATCAGGCTGTTTCCTTCTGTCAAAGTTTATTTGAATTGACTAGCATTTCTCTTTGCAGATTTTTTCTGTGGAACAGAGGGTAAGGTGTTACCTTCTGAGGAAAGTATTTCTGTACAAGGAATATCTCAGGATGGGAATCCCAAGACAGCTCTGTCTATGCAGAAGACCTACTCCCGTGACACATGTGGCCCATGCCTGGAAGACATTCTGTGCCTGGCTAAACACCAGACAGCTCATGCCAGGCAAAAGCCCTTCATGTATAAGACAAATAGGACAGGGTTCAAGTTCAACACAAACCTTGCCCAGCAACAGGTGCAGAAGAATGCAGACAAGTCTGCCAAAAGGGAGAAGGAAAAGGCCTTCCCTGGGAAGACATGCACAGACCACACGTCACAGAAGCCTTCTATGTGTGGGGAGGAGAGGGAGGACTTTGTGGCCACATCAGGCTTTGTGCAGCTCACTCACAGTGTGGAGGAGGCACACAAGAATTCTAAATGTGCCTTAGATTCTCCCACTGCCCCAAAACATAACAAGAGCGGTCAATCTAGGGATGCTTTCAGTGACACATCCACACTTGTTCGTCAACAGAGCATCCGCACTGGAGAGAGGCCCTATGAATGTAGCAAGTGTGGGATATTCTTTAGCGATGCCTCCAGCCTCATGCAACATCAGAGAGTTCACAATAGAGGAAAACCTTATGAGTGCTGTGAGTGTGGGAAATTCTTTAGCCAGCACTCTGGTCTTGTGAAACATCAGAGAGTTCACACTGGTGAAAGCCCCCACATGTGCAGTTACTGTGGAAAATTCTTTAGCCGAAGCTCCAATCTCATCCAACATATGAGGGTCCACACCGGTGAAAAGCCGTATGAGTGCAGCGAGTGTGGGAAATTCTTTAGCCAGCGTTCCAACCTCATTCATCATAGGAGGATTCACACAGGTAGAAGTGCTCATGAATGCAGGGAATGTGGGAAATCTTTTAACTGCAACTCCAGTCTGATCAAGCATGGGAGAGTTCACACTGGCGAAAGACCTTATAAGTGCCATGAATGTGGGAAATTCTTCAGCCACATTGCCAATCTCATTCAACACTATATAGTCCACACTGGTGAACGGCCTTTTGGGTGCAGTGAATGTGGGAAAACCTTCAGCCGAAGCTCTGACCTCATGAAACATCAGCGAGTTCACACTGGTGAACGGCCTTATGAGTGCATTGAATGTGGGAGGCTGTTTAGCCAAAGTTCCAGCCTCAATAGTCATAGGAGACTCCACACTGGTGAGCGACCTTATCAGTGCAGTGAATGTGGCAAATTCTTTAATCAAAGCTCCAGCCTCAGCAACCATCGGAGGCTTCATACTGGTGAACGGCCTTATGCGTGCAGTGAATGTGGGAAAACCTTCAGACAAAGGTCTAATCTGAGGCAGCACCAGAAAGTTCACAAGCCAGACAGGCCTTATAAATGCAATGAATGTGGCAAAGCCTTCAGCCAAAGGCCCACCCTTATTCGGCATCAGAAAATTCACATGAGAGAAAGAAATGTGCATCCTTCTTGTTCAGCACAGATGCACACGTCAGAGGAAGGCTGTGATAGTGGACTTCATGAAGGTGTGTCAACCAGATGCTGAGCCTCGTTCATCCATGCGGTCACACTAGGGTGATTCCCTATTATAGCCAGATGTGATGGATGTTTTCAGGAGCTAAGATATATTTATATATTATATCACTGCTAGAAGCCATCTCAGCTCTGCCTACTCTGTAGCCTCCAAAGTGTGTCAGCTACTCCACTATCTCAAGAAAAGCAGTCTTCTGTTTTCTTTCCAGTTTTTGAAGGGAATCTCAGGTTCCTGAGACCATAGGAAGATGTCAATCCTCCCCATGACTAGTCTAGCTATGGACATAACCCATCTTTGTCCCTGATGACCTAAATAGGGGGTCTGCTGGCAGCTTACTGTGAGTGTTTCTTTTTCAGGGACATGAATCGATCTAATGTAATGTTTGTGATTTATCCATCCTCCATGTGACCCCACGCAACTACCCACTGTGCATTGTTCTGGTTTAAGTGATATTAGGGGTGTTAACGACAAGCCTGTCTTTAATCTTCCATGTTGTGATTACTGTGAGGAGTGGATTGAGAACACTACTAAAGTCTACTAAACTAAAGGGTGGATAGCCCTTGTGTGTACCTCCAAATCGAACGCCTTAGAAGTGGCACTAGGTTGGCAGAGAGCAACTCTCGGCCCAAATTTGGCCTTATGTGCGTTACTAACTGAGGTGGGCCCATAATTTGTATAGAAACACACAGTGTAATTATAGGGAGGTTGATGGAGTGTTGCCAAATGTAATTTTCTAAAATGAGTGAATGGTCAGGAATTTATGTGCAACATTTTCTTTTAATATTTTGTTTAAAACTTAACATAAAATATAAATATAATTGATGTGTGATAATTTCCAGTATGTATTTGATATACACAATTAGACACGTTCTGAAATATGTATACACTCAGGGAACCAACACCATAATCATGATAATGAAATATCTATCCATCACTGTGAAAGCCACCTCCTGGCCATTTATAATCGTTCTTTGCCTTCTCAGGAAACCATTAATCACATCCCAGGGAAACCATTGATTTAATTTTTTTATTATAGATTTGTTTACCTTTTCTACAGTTGTGTACAGTTGTAATCCTATAGTATTTATACTCTTGTGGTCTAGTTTCTTCACCCAGCATAATTATGTTGACTTTCTAAATTATTTTAGCTATTAACAAGAGAGAATGTTTATATGTGAAAGCACAATTATCTTGAGATTCTCTGTGCTATGTATATGGTTATTTTGAACTTTTTCTGGTAAAATATAATATAAAATTTATAGTGTTAACCATTTCCAAGTGCACAGTGCAGTTCTATTAAATATGTTCATATTGTTTACAACCGTCACCACCATTTACCTCCAAGTCTCTTCATTTTGTAAAACTGGAAATATATGTTGATTAAACAATAACTCCACATTCTTTCCCCACCCTTGGCCCTGAAAACCACTTTTTTTTAATTGGTACTGGGGATAAAACTCAGGACCTTGTGCTTGCAAGACTGGCGCAGTGCCACTGAGCTACATCCCTGGCCTGACTATTCTGTTTTGTCTGCTTGAATTTGACTACTCTAAATACCTCACAGAAGTGGAATCATAAATATCCATGTTGTTGTGGCTAGATTATTTCATGTAGTGTAAGTCCTCAAGGATCACCAGTGTTGTTATACATGTTAGCATATCCTCTTTTAAAGGCTGAAAAGAATCCCCAATTTTTTATTTTTTATTTTTTTGTACCAGGGATCAAACTTGGGACCTTGCACTTGTGAGGCAGGCGGTGGCACCACTGAGCTAAATCCCTGGGCCCCAATTTAATTTCTAAATTAATTCCTAAATATTTTATTCCTTTTGATACTATAAAAATGGAATGATTACCATATTTCCTCTTTAATGTTGTTTATTGTTGGTGTGTAGCAACAACTCACTTTTCTGTGTTGAAACTGTATCCTGTTACTTTGGTGAATTTAGTAATTTATTTATTAGTCATAACAGTCTGTCTTTTTCTTTTTTTTTGGGTCCTAATCCAATCTGACTGGTGTCCTTGTAAGAAAAGGAGACTAAAGCACACACACAGAGATGTGTGCACATTGAGCAAAGGTATAGGAAGCCATCAGCAAGCCTCAGGAAAGGCCATAGGAGAAACCAAATCTGTCAACAGCTTAATCTTGGACTTCCAGCCTCCAGAACAGAGAACATAAATTTCATTTGCTTAAGCCACCCAGTCAGCGCTGCCCCCCGCCCTGCCCCAGTACTTGGCATTGAACCTAAGGCTACACAGAGCTACATCCCAGCCATTTTATTTTTTATTCTGAGACAGGGTCTTTTGCCAAGTCACTGAGTTGCTCAGGTGATGCTCCAATTTGCAGGCCTTCTGCCTCAGCCTCCCAGAGTACTCAGATTACAGGTGTGTACTTTCTTTCTTCTCCCCTATTCCTTCTGAGTGCCTCCAGCTGCCCTTTTAGTATCTAATTTCTATTTTCCTCTGGTACTTATACATTTCCATTATAATCAACTTCTGCTCGAATCTGTATTTTTCCTCCATTCTACTTAATAAAAATAAAATTTCATGATCAAATAAGAGAATGATAGTAATTATTTACATGGTGTATCATTGTCTTCAAAGTAGTTACTCAGAGTACAACACAGAAACCAAAACAATCCAGATATTTTATTTTCATCAATTAAGTATAGTGGAGACAAGCAGAACTCTAGTTAGCCAAATCTGGATGGAACTGGAATTCTTACAATTAGATATTTTAGGAGTGTAGAGTAGAGTCATGCTGTTTAATTTTCCAAATAGGCCTCATCCGGGTATTTCCTTAAAAATATCTCTGATTTTTAAGAAACAGAATGCCAACAGCTTCTAAGTCATATGTTATACCTACATTTAACATTTTCAGGAGTGGGGCTGGGGATGCAGCTCCGTGGTACAGCACCTGCCTGGCAAGTGTGAGGTCCTGAGTTTGACCCCTGGTACAAAAGAAATTTTTTTTCCAGAAATTACAGAGTGGGCATGAGCTTTTCTTCCTTCATTACCACAAGTCCCAAAATAGGTTTGTGCAATTATCATTACCAGAGATGATTTGTTTCTTCATATGAGTTACTATCTAATGTTCTTTCTTTTTACCTTGAAAGATTTGTTTTAGTGCTTCCTTTAGGGATGATCCAATGGTAACAAACTCCCTCAGGTTTTGTGTACCTGGGAATGCTCTCTGGAGGAGGGTTGCCTTATGGAAATGGCATGTCTCTTGGCAGGTAAGCCAAAAATAACCCCAGGAATAAGGAAGGGTTCTAGGTGCTAGGGTAAAGGAACAGGTGTTTGGAAAATGAGAATGGCTGGTGGTAAAGATATGAAGAGGATGAAGGCACGTGTGCTGGAGGAGGTAGAATCAGGAAGGCCAGAGCCCAAGTAGTGCCACAGAGACAGGACAGCATGGATATTCTCCGGCCAGTGGCCTAGCAGAGCTGAGGAGTTGTGGCCGGTCCAATGGATCAGAGGCTACAATGAGTCTCCTTTCTTCCTAGAGCTGCCCTGTGCACTGGTGTCTGCCTCATCCTATCTCTTTGTTCTGTAGGGTTCTTTCTAAGACTCTCAGAGAAGGGTATGATAGAAAGGCAATGAGCCCCCCACCCACCCAACTTCCTGGGATGAGCAGACTCCCCATACAGGCACCAGAGGCACAGGTGTACACAGCAAGATCCACAATCACACTGAATGCATGTTTTTTTCTGATGTTATTCTCTCATAAAAGCAGTTCTTCAGTTTGCTGGCATTTGCAACCTGACAGGGTTTTACCAATCAGGTGTTCATCAGTATAACAAAATACCTGACACAGGCTACTTATGAAGTACAGAGGTTTATTTACCTCCACAGTTTTGGAGGTTAAAATTCCAAATAGCATACATAATATAGGCGCTATGGCAAGGGCTACTCCTTGGCTGTATCACCTCACAGCAGAAAGCAAAGTTACAGGAACATATACAGGAGCCAGAGGATTACATTTTGGGTCAGGGAAGAGAGGTAGGAGGGGCCAGACTTGCTACTTTTATGACAACCTTTCACTAGGACTAAGGAGGTTGCAAGAGAACTATCTTCCAAGAACACATTCTAATGACCTAAGAACCTCCCGCTAAATCCTACTTTCTAAAGTTTCAACTATCGCCCAATACTGCCAACCTAGAGACCAATCAAAATAGGCCCGTGGGGTGATGTCCAATCCATTTTTAAACCATAAGAGTCATCTTGGTATTTTGCTACTACATAGCATAATGATTTGCAGTGATTATGCTAACATTCTTGTGCACAAATGGGAAAATGTCACAATCCAATCACAAAAGCAAAATGAAACTCCCTTAAAACACACTCTACTCTAGGGCCAGGGATTTAGCTCAGTGGTTCTGCTGCCTGCTTTGCAAGCACAATGGTCCTGATCAATCCCTGTTTTTTACCCCTGGTAAAAAAAAAAAAAAAAAAAAAAACACTAAAGTTTCAGAATGCTAGAAAAACTGTGTCTCTAACCACTGTTAAGAACCTTTAAAAAAAAAAAATATATATATATATACCTGCTGTTGGTCTTATATTGGGAAAGACTCTGTCAGGGGCTTCATTTCCCAGGAGGGCAATGCTTGGAAGTGCTTAGAGCTACAGCGGGGAGGAAGTATATTTGCAGGCAATATGCTAATTTCTGAGTCAACGAAGACTCAGATTTCCTTCTCAATCTTGGGGTTTTGTCTGAGGATCAGGTGACACAGAAATCTAAGGCAGATTTCAAAAGGAATCAGACTCAGAAAAGAACACCACCATTCCCATAAAGAACCCCAGCGGTACACAAGTGAGGCAGTACAGCAGAATACAGGGTCCATTTTTAGGGTCTGAATGCTTGGTTTGAGCACTTACCAGCGGGCCATATGGTCATGGCCCAGTCACACATCTCTTGCAGCCTGTTTCTCCATCTGTACAATAAGGATTACTGAGTACTCACACCCAGTCTTGTTCTGAGGAGACAGTAAGATTGTACATATTAAGCTTAGCAACCTAATCAAAACAGTCTAAGGCCTGCTGCTGCCTAGTAAATACATTTTGAGTACTTATTAAGGAAAAAAGGGAAAGTCGTCCTTGATGTGAAGATCCTCTGGTTCTTCCACCTCAGGCTTCTCCAATGATTGCCTGTCAGCCTGTCACAACTGGATGATCTTGAAGACAATCTTTGGCTTTGACATTATGTGTCTTGAGTAGGGCCTGATGGCTCCTGCTCTAACCTGCTTTCATCATAATCTGTTCTTCATCCGATGAGCGGTCTCCTCAGCCAGTTTTGGGAGCCGTGACTTCTTTCTTACTTTCTGGCTGAGAATTCATGCACTGACTCCCGCTACCACCTAGTTCTTTGACATGTCCCCAAACCAAAGCTGAATTTGCCAGTTTCCTGACAGCCTTGGAGTCTTCCTTCACCGTGGACAGCCTGCTCCGGGTGCCCCTTGCACTGGAATAGGGTCTGAGGAGCAGGAGGGGCGTTGACAGCCTTATGATCCAAGCATACCAGCGCTTCTCACTCAAGACAGGCCTGTGGGCAGATGGTGGCCAACGGCATCTACCAGGCTGCATTAACCAGATGTGGCCCCATGGCTGAGCTGCTGCAGACATTATCCAGGTGATACTATCCAATTCATCAAGCAACCTGAAGTTGTTCCTGAAGACAGCGGAGACATACTTCATGGTGGGACACCAGGTGAAGTGCTACATCTTCACTGACCAACCTATGTTCCTTGAATCATGCTCCAAAAAAGGGAGGCAGCTAGTCATCCTCAAGGTCCAGAGCTATGCTCACTGGCAGGACATCTCTATGTACCACATGAGTTACGCGAGATGAGTTTTCACCGAATGGAGGTGATCGGCAATTTTTCCCAGCAGCACTTTCTCAGGGAGGTGGGTTGTCTTGTTTGGACAGATGTGTACATAAAGTTCAGGGACCATGCAGGTGTGGAGATCCTCTGCTCCTGACAACAATGGGATAGTCAGAGAAACTTTATCTAGGGTTGCTGACCTCAGTCACAAGCCTATCTTCTGTTGGGAGCCATTCTACATAATTTTGAGGAAAATCGTTTCATAATTAAAGTATGGCTATAGCTGGCTAAGGCCCAATTCCACCTTGCCCATGAGCCAGCTATGACATGTAGAAACATAACTCTGTTTTGCCTCTGGTCATAAGTTGAGGCCTCAGTGGTCCCAATACAAGATTACATCAGCTGAAGACATCCTGGTTCTTCAAGAATCGAGTAGTAATAAAAAGAGAAGGGTTTCACCTAGGGGAAGGACAAACTCTTCATTAGCCTGCTATCTCGTCCCACCTACTATTACAAGAATGCTCTCCTTACCACTCTTGACATAAGATCTTCAGCGACCTAAGATCCTTCATCAACGTAGGACTACCATTGCCCCTGAGTCCCCCGAAGCTCCCTCCAGTCACTGCATGTACCCAATAAATAATGGCTAGCTCAGAGTGTCTTTGTCTTTGCCCACTCTAAGGCACTGACCTTTAGCCCGTGCCATCCCCCTTTCTAGGCAATCGGGGTCTGAACCCCCTCCAGTAATATTCTAAAAGACAAAGGGGACTTTTATTACACACAAACCTTACCCAGGGTGTTAGTGCCAGAGGTTTACAGGCTCAAGAAAGCCTGTCACCAGGCAATGATGAAAGACCAAGCCAATCATATCGAGACCGTGTAGCGTGATGAGAGCCACTTGCAAAAGTACCACAAGCCCACCAGGTTTCTTTCCTCAGAGTACATGTGCAATAAAGAGCCACTGGCATATATATGGTATCGGCAACAGCAGGGCTTACCCACTACCATAGAGTAGATTAGATTTGCAGGCTTGCCAAAAAATTACCAAGTTATGGGGACGGAGAAGGGAAACTTTTTTTTTTTTCTGGTTTTTTGAGACAGGGTCTCACCATGTAGTTGAGTCTGACCTGCAACTCACTATGTAGCCCAGGCTGGTCTCAAACTCACAGCGATCCTCCTGCCTCAGCCTCCCGAGTGCTGGGGTTACAGGCGTGCACCATCACACCTGACTGGATGAGGGAAACTTTCAGAAAGGATTCAAAGCAGGGTGGTGGCCACTCAGCCTTAGTCTTCCTCCTACCATGCTATCCTCCAGTTTTACGGCTAAAGTTATAACTCTGTATCTACATTTCTTCTGTGTAAGTAAGAAATATTGCTGATACCTCCCCCCATAGGCAGAATTTCGGCAGACATAGCACCATACCAGTCATCTTACATACACCAGTCATTCACCAGCCATCTCACCTATACGTACATTTAGGGAAGCCAGATTCCACAGCTCACACTCAGGTTCTAGCACCCTCAAAGATGGATGAGATGAGTGGTCTCACCCTGTGTTTACAAGGCATGAGAGAGGAGATATTGTATAGAACAAAGATTGAGACTCCTGGACACAGTCACAAACAGGCCTGCCTTTCCCCTTGGACAAGCAGATAAAAAAATGTCCTTGTTCTCAGATAGTCTATGGGCAGATTATGACTGTAAATGGAGACAC
Organism: Fukomys damarensis; assembly: GCF_012274545.1. Lineage (NCBI taxonomy): Eukaryota > Metazoa > Chordata > Mammalia > Rodentia > Bathyergidae > Fukomys > Fukomys damarensis. Next base: position 55,341,434 of record NW_022900931.1, read on the forward strand.
TTCTCCTGGTACTCTGCTCTTCTCTACCCCAGAATCTTGTCAGGTGTCCATGAAGAGCAAAGCATGGTCTCCTGTCTTCTGCCAGACCTTGGTGATTGCTTCTGGCTGTTTCAATTTATTAGTCATTCGTCAGTTTCCTGTCAGCAAGAAAATATTATTTGTAGATGATACTGGGAAGTTTGCTTTGTGATGAAAACTTGTCCCTGTTACTTAAAAATGATTTTTATGTAAGGCTTTATGTGTCCCCTAAATCTGCTTACCCCTGCAGAACAGACAGGGAAGTCAGTGGTAGCAACCTCTATTTCTTAGGTGCTGGTAAATCCAATAGTTTCTGGGCCTTTTCTACCTAACTGTAGGTTTCATGTTTTTCTCTCACCACGGCACAATTATTTTTACACGAAAACAACTCAGAAAAAGTTATTTCCGCTCAATGTAACATGTTCCCAGCCAGCCATCTGTGGCGGTACAACAGGTTCAGCATCTCAGGTCTTGCCCTGTCTGTGCTCTTCTCTGAGACCATTTTTCCAGGCTAAAGATACATCTGAGACAGCCTCTCAGTCATTTGCCTCCTTGTCCTTTCAGAGGCCTATGAATGAATGCTATAAAGGTTCTGGTTTTCTTGTGATTTTTAAAAAAATACTTCCATCTTTAATGCAGTGACTGATTTATAGAAAAATGTGTGAAAGTTTCCATAACTACCCCTTTACCTTCTCTCCATATACACGATTTCCCTTATTTTTAACCTCTTACATTATTGCTACAATATTGAAACATTAACACCCATAGTCGGTGCATCCTTTGTGCTGTATGAGTTCTCACAAATCTAAGATATGTATTCATTAAAGTACTATATAGATGTTTCCCCGCCGTAATACCCTTTGGTGATCCATCTATTCATCTTTCCCACCCTCTTCCTGAAGTTGTGGCAACCACTGAGCTTTCTACTGTCTCCATGTTTTTGTTTTTCTAGTACACCAAATATTTGGACACTTATAATATGTGGCCATTTCATATTGCCATTTTTTCCTTGGTAATGTACATTTCAGTTTCCTCCTTGCGTTTTAGTGGCCTGATAACGTATTTCTATCCCTACATAATATTGCACTGTATGGCTGTAGAAGAGTTTATATTGTCTACAATAATCTTTAGAATCTCTTGGATAATGAAAAGTGTATTCTGCTGTTGTTGTATATAGCATTCTGCAAATGCCAATTATTTCAAGTTGGTTGATCGCTTTATTCAGACATTCACTATCTTCATTGATTTTTTGCTCAATTCCTCTATCAATTCCTCGCGTGTAGGCCAGGTGTGGTAGCACATGCCTGTAGTCCCAGCACTTGGAAGGCTGAGGCAGGAGGTCATTTCCCATTTCTGAATAAAGTTCCATATTCTAAATAAAGATGATATGCACAGATTTTTGCAAGAATATAGGTATTCACTCTAGGGTAGATAGCAAACAGAGCAGTTGCTGGATCCCAGGACAGACACATAGGCAGTTTAGTTAAGAAGCATGACATATTCTATTCCTAGAGTGGGTTTATTTTACATTCTGACCCACAATGAAATTAGTCATCCATTTCTTCATATCCTCACTGGTTAGGCTGTCCTCCAACTTCAGCAGGTCAAGAAATATGGGGCAAGGAGGACAAGATAAGGCCAGATGGCCAGAGGGCAACGGTCCTTCTACAACCTTGGTGTTATAATCCATATCAGTCTTTTTGGAGGTAGTGTTGCACTAACAGCTTGTATATATCCTTTCTCTGCAGCTCCAGCCACCAGATGTGGGGTTGGATTTGGTAATCTTGCTTGCTGTAGAGTTCTAAGAGGCCAACAAGAGACAGATTGCCCAGGGCATAGCAGTTATCTTTATCCATTCTTTTAACTTTTGTATTTTAAGGGTTCTAGAGGACAGTACATCAATCTCACATTTTTATCCAATATGAAATAGTGCCTTTTATACTTTTTTTTTTTTTTTTTTGGTACGAGGGACTAAACTCAGGACCTTGCACTTGCAAGGCAAGCAGCAGAACCACTGAGCTAAATCCCCAGCCCCCTTTTATACCATTTAAAGCATTTACATTAAGTGCAATTATCAGTATGGTTTGGTTTGAAACTACCAAGTTGCTCTGTTTTTATTCCATGTAATATGATTTATTTATTTTATATAGATATATATAGAGAGAGATAGCAATTTACAGTCATTGGGACATTTTAGTATAATGGTCTAATTTTACCATCTTTATAAATGTCATAGAATTTTTCTAATGTGTTTCATAATCATGCATCTTTGTATGCATAGCTATTATAAGATGGTGTAATTTATATTGTTGTATGTTGCAATTGTTTGGATCCCCTCAGCGTAGGGCTTTGATATGGCATTCAGTAATGTTGCTTGGCAGTTTTTTCTTTCAAAGCTTGCTTTTAAACTTTCAGTGTGAGACCACAGGCATTTTTAGTCTATGTCTGATTAGTCTCACTATTGAGGTCATAGCATTCTGAACTGTTTTCTTATTTACTCATGTTTCTGTGTAGGTGGATAAAAACAACTGTTGTTTTGGATAAACTCAAGGAGTATTTCTATACTACTTTGTAGTGTTTCTACCAAAACCCTCAGGCAGTTACAGGACTATACACTTCGAGACTCAAAAGGTTTAATATGATCTTTCTTCAAATTTTTGCCTTGCTTTTCTCCCATACTGTGCCACCTAGATTCTAGTCACATTGGATTGTGTCCTTAGTCCCTGTAAGTGGATGCAGTCGGCTGCTTACCTCCTTGCATATCTTCTAAGATCTTAGTCTTGGCACTGCCTACCTGACATGAAAACTGGGTTGTGCTTGTCATATAGGTATGATCAAAAGATATGATGAATGCTGACATTTTAAAAAATTTATTACAATAAAAACACAATGCCATTAAACACCCTCAAAAATCCTTCCTAACTTCACACTTACCTAGCATTCTTGGCAACATCTTTTACTGTACTAAGTTTTAAAAGTTTTTTTCAGTTCACTATTTTTCGTCACCCAATGTATGATGTTCTATTTCTACTTGTTAAAGGACGCACGTCTTATCAGTGCCTGAGGCAAAAATAAGCCACATTCATTCTTAACTTAATGGGTTATATCTTTATTTAATTTCATTTTGGGGGGAATCTACATGTTTATTTCTTTATTTTTTTTGAGGCAGGGCCTCACTATGTATCTTCAGGCCAGCGTTGAACTATGTGCCCAGGCTGACTGTGAACTCATGATCCTCCTGCCTCAGCCTTCTGAGTATTAGGATTACAGGCACACAGGCTTGCCTAAATTTTTATTTGTATCGATACATATTTGCAATACATAATGATTATATTTCTCATGGGGCTTGGCACATGTCCATAACACATCTTAATTCTTTTTTCATCCTCTTCCCCTCTAATGGTTATAAGACTAAGGGCTCAGTGATTTCACTGCCTGCCTCGCAAGTACAAGGGCCTGAGTTTGATCCCTGGTACTAAAAAAAAAAAAGACTGTCTAACAAAATACAAGAAAGTGGTGATTTAAAACATGGACATCTGTTTCTCCTAGTTCTGAAGCTAACAGTCTGAAATCAGGGTGCCAATATGGTTGGGTTCTTGGGGAGGCCCCTCTGCCTGGCTTACAGATGACACTCTTGATATATTCTTACATGGCAGAAAGAGAAAGGGTCTGGTCTCTTCACCTGCTTATAATGACTGTAATCCCACCACTGCCTCACTTAATCAATACCTTCAAAGGCCTCACCTCCAAATACTATCACATGGGCAGTAGGGCTTCAATAAAATAATTTGGGTTGGGGGAGACACAATATTTTGATAGCAGATTGTAATCAGCTGCCATCAATACTTTGCAGTTTTGCTTTTTAGGTACTGAGAATTGAACACAGGGTTTGTTCTAAGCAACATCCTCAGCCCTTTTCATTTTGATATAATTCTATGGCAACAAAACTTCATAACTCAAATTCAGAACCCCCAAATTTAAAGACTCAATACAAAATGGGCATCTGAGATGAACAGACACTTCTCAGATGAAGCAGAAACAGCAAATATATATTTTAAAAATGTTCAACATCACTGGGCATTCGAGAAATACAAATTGAAACAACTCTGAGATTCCATCTCACTCCAGAAATGGCTACTACCAAGAAATTAGTCAACAACAAATGCTAGAGTGGGTGTGGGGAAAAAGGAACCCTTCTCCACTGTTGGTGGTAGTGTAGACTGGTACAGCCACTGTGGAAATCAAGTGTGGAGATTTCTCAAAAGCCTAAAACTAAAGATTCCATTTGACTCAGCAATTCCCCTTCTTAGTATTTTCTCAAAGTAAAAGCATTGTATCACAGAGATATATGTGCACATCCATGTTTACAGCAGCAGTATGTAATAGCTAAATCTTGGAAACAGCCCACATACCCATCAGGCGATAAATGGATAAAGAAGATGTGTTTTTTTAATGCAATGGAATATTACTCTGCCATAAAGAAAGATGAACTTCAGATGTCTATAGCTAAATGGATAGAGCTTGAGACCATACTCTTAAGTAAAATAAATCTGACACATATTTAAATACCACACTGTTTCTCTGGTGTGAGAAATTGAAAGTGGAAATAAAAACTAAACTGTATAATAGATACTGGGAAATGGGAAGAAAATGTTCAAATGGGAAGAGGAAAAAAGAGGGAGGGAGAAAAGAAGGGACAAGGAAAAAAAGTGAAATTAGAAGGAAAAAATGGAAACAAACATTTTGTACATGGGGGAATGGGAAAAAAAAAAGAAGCGGGATGTATCACGTACAGGTGTAAATTCCCTATGATGAGTATTAGCATTATGGATGCCTAAAATGTACCAATACATGTTTTACTATTAAAAATTTTTTTTAAAACTTTTTCTTCACAGACAACATGAAGGTCTGTGGAGAAAATCCCTTGGAATCTGCAAACAAAACAAAGCAGCAACAAAAGCAAATACTAGTTTCCAGGATAGGAAATCAATATATAAGATGTAATTATATTTCTCTGTAATGTCAAAGAACTAGAAACTGATATTTCATAAAGAATATTCTTTATAAGACCACCAGCCATAAAATTAAAGATTGACACACATACCACATGTTGAGGGTACAGAATTGGAATCAGATAATGCTACTAAAAATGTACTATAGTACAACCACTTAGGAAGTTGGTCAGTCTGCAGAATGATAAACATTTACCTCTTTTTAATACAGTCATTAGGGCTGGGAATGTAGCTTAGTGGCACAGTGCCTGCCTAGCAAGCGTAAGGTCCTGAGTTCGGTCCCCGGTACCGGGGGAGGGGGGAATATACAAGCATTGTAGTTCTGGGCAGTAACTAGTACAAAATTGATAATTACAACTTTTTTTTTTTTTTTTTTTTTTTTTTTATAGGGTGTCGTCTGGCTGACCTGGAACTCACTACGTAGCCCAGGCTGGTCTCGAACTCACAGCAATCCTTCTGCCTCAGCCTCCCGAGTGCTGGGATTACAGGCGTGTGCTACCACACCCAGCAATAATTACAAGCTTTTTATAAGCCTTTACTGGAACCAATCCAAAGGTCCATTTACAGATGAACAGAATAATGTGTTATGACATATCCATACCAAAAAAATAATAGTATTAGAAAACACAAAAATTCATACACGCAACATGGACAAATCTCCAAATGTTGATGAATGAAAGAAAGGAGTAAACATTTATGATGTCTTTTATATAAAATCCTAGAAAGGGCAAACTAGTTTATACTGACAGTAAATCACTGGTCATGGAGATGAGCTAGGGAAGAAGATAGGGTACCATATGGGTGTACAAGGTAACTTTGCAGGTGATAGGCTACATTATCATACTTAATAGTGGTTTCAACATATGTTAACACGCTTATTTTTTAAGTCTATATCAATTGTATCTCAATATACCATCAAAAAAGGTTCCATGTAAAAATGTGGATCTTCTATTCCTCTTGAAAAACCAGACTGGGCAAATATATTGGCTCCACTATAATTCTTTTCATCCTTTAGGAAGACTATCAATGAAAGGTATTTCCACATGAGACACAAAAGTCTTTTATTTCTGGGCTATAGTATTTCTTCTGTGGCTCCCTTTTCCTGCCAGTGCAGCAGTGATCTTGAACGAACAGAACAAGGAAGCTATGGGAATCCAGAAAAAACTTTAGATTATTTGCTCTGCCAGTCACTGTGGCCATAGGTAATACATAAGTCCAATGGCCCTGAGTATATCTGCATACCCTCAGCTCTTAGAGCTATGATGACTGGACTAGAATATTTGCAGAAGCACCTTCATGTGGGGTAAACCCCTGGAGCTTGCTAGTCACCACCGTTATTCAGGTTCACTTATATATGGTTAAACAACTCGCGATTTGCCTCCAGGGAATAGGATAAAGGCCATCAAAGTGCATGTTCACTGAGCATACTGGGGTTCTATGATTCATACTTCCCAAGTGGCAGAGGTGAGGAGCCTTCAGCCAAAGGTACCAGCATTGATGTAACCAGGGTCTTGGATGGGTCAGAATATGCAATGCAATCCTGACAATGTCCCACATAACTATATGGAACCCTATGTGTGGATGTCCAGATTTGAGATTTAACATTTGGTTGGTTTCTCAGGATGTTTCTCCAATGTCTATCCTTACGTTGAATAAGCAGATAGCACATCTTCTATACTCCTAAGGCTCTTTTCAGTGGGAAATGAGTAAGTCACTGATTGATAACCTTTTTTAGTGTCTACACTTTCCTCCTGTGCATTTATTTCTCCAATGTTTAATGAAGTCAGACTTGGGGCTAAATAATTGTTCACATTTGTGGAACTGATAAGTCCATTTTCCAGTACAGATTCTCCAGTACTAAAGAAATATGGATTAAGGCTAGATGCTTTCCCACATTTCTTGTATTTATAAGGCCTTGCTCTGATGTGAACTCTGTAAAGTGAAGAGCGTTGGCTAAAAAATTATTCACATTCAATTCACTAATCTAGCAGATGTGAATTCTGATGTATGATAAAGTTAGAGCTTTAGCAAAACAATTTCACACTTTCAGTGTACTCATAAGTCTTTTCCTAGCATGCATTCTCTGGTGGACAACAAGTATGATTTTATGGATAAAGAACATTCTAGAGTGGCTACATTCATAAAATTTTGCATTAATGTGAACCCTCTGGCATTGAACACATAAAGAATTTTGTACATCTGCTGCACAATCTCTATAATGTGAATATTCTGGTGCTGGGTAAGATTGTATATGAATGCTTTAGCCATATTCATAACACTCAAGTCTTCTCTCTAGTGTAGAAGTATGTGTTGGCTGCTGTAGGCTTTCCCACACATAGGCTGCATGCATAAGGCCTTACTCTAGTGTTGTGTTTTAAGACAAACTAGGATAGTGCTTCTGTTATAGATTTTCTCACATTGTTAGATTCAGGTGGCCTTTATCCAATGTGAAATTTCTTGTGCTGAACAAGGTGGGATCTCCTGCTGTAGTTTTTACCACATTCATTACACTGATAAGGCCTTGTTCCTCTGTGAATTCTCCGGTGCACAAAGAGTCCAGAGCTTTGTTTGAAGAATTTCCCACATATGCTGCACTCATAAGGCCTTTCTTCACTGTGGATTCTCTGGTGCTGAACAAGTCCATCTTTACGGCTGAAGGCTTTCCCACATTCACTGCATTCATAAGGTTTTGCTCCAGTGTGAACTCGCTGGTGTAAATTGAGGCTTGATCTATGGCTAAAGCACTTCCCACATTCCGTGCACTCATACGGCTTTTCACCAGTGTGAACTCTCTGGTGTGAAATAAGGCTGGAGCTTTCTCTAAAGAACTTCCCACACTCACTGCACTCATAAGGCTTTTCTCCAGTGTGGATTCTCTGGTGCCGAACAAGTATCACTCTGCTTCTAAAGAACTTCCCACACTCACTGCACTCATAAGGCTTTTCTCCAGTGTGGATTCTCTGGTGCCGAACAAGTTTGTTTTTGATTCTGAAGGCTTTCCCACATTCACTGCATGCATAAGGCTTTTCTCCAGTGTGAACTCTCATATGTGCAGTAAGGTAAGAGCTCTGAATAAATGATTTCCCACATTCACTGCACTCATAAGGCTTTTCACCTGTGTGGAGTTTATGGTGTCGAACCAGTGTTACTTTACTCCTAAAGAATTTCCCACATTCATTGCACTGATAAGGTTTTGTCTCGGTGTGAACTCTCTGGTGTTCAATAAAGACAGAACTCTGTCTAAAGAATTTCCCACATTTGGTACACTCAAAAGGCCTTTCTCCAGTGTGGATTCTCTGGTGCTGAACAAGCCTGGATTTGCATCTGAAGGCTTTTCCACATTCACTGCATTCGTAAGGCTTTATAGTAGAGTGAACCCACTGGTGTAGGATGAGGCTGGAGCTTTGGCTAAAGAACTTCCCATGTTCATCATACTCACATGGCATCTCACCAGTGTGAACACTCTGATGTGCAATAAAGACAGGGTCTGGTCTAAGGATGTTCCCACTTTCAGTCATTTCTTCTCTGTGGATTCTCTGGTGCCAAACAAGCGCGATTTTGTGGCCAAAGAATTTCCCACATTCACTGCACTCATAAAGTCTTTCTTTTGTTTGAAAGGCTGTGCTGTAGCTAGTGCTTGTGTGTGGATTTCCTTCGTTACTCCTCGCTGGGTGCTGAAGACGGCTTGAGCTGCCCAGGAGATCCTCTTCATCATCTATACACATAAAAGAACTCGCTGGGGTGTGTGCTGTAGAGCTGTTAACAAACACAGCCATCTCTTCACACACCCTGGCATCTTTCTCTTCACTGTACTGATCCTGGTGTTGAAGAACATCTGTAAAGAACCACAGCTGTCTTCCACAGGCCTCACATGTGTGCAGCTTTTGTCCAGGGTGTATTTCCTGATGCTCACCCAGCAACAAAATGTCCTTCATCACTGGGCCACACATCTCACAAGGGTAGACCTTCTGGGTGACAGTATCTACACTGAGAGCCCTGACTTGTGACTCTCCTTGAGAAGATGCCTCCTCAACTTCCATTGGAAACCAACAACCTGAAAGCAAAAAATGGTACAGACATATATGTGGAGACTACAATGTGTGTGAAAGAGGTGAAATATCACAAATATTTGTCTTACATGATAAGGAATGAATAAACAGCAGTCTTGGGAGGTTATGGGAACTGAAGTCAACAAGACAAAGGGCATGTTATACTTAGCTATACCTGCTATACAAACATCATACTGTGAGGTCTGGGGAAAAGGAAAGACACAGAGGTGGGATACTGCACAGAAAGAGTCGCTGTGCCTCTCACTCACAACTGTTCTGAAAAGTGTATATATCCTAGCACATTATATGTAGCTTAGTGCTGGAGAATGCTACAAGGGGAATGGTGGGGAATGATGGATGCTACCGAAAGCCAGAAAGGTGTGTCTAGTCAGAGTCAGAAGTCACTGCAGGAACGACAATGGGGAAAAATGTTAAGAATAGGACTGAACAGATGAAATCAGTCAGGGCCCCATCCTTGGTATGAAAACGGTAATGGGCACTGGAGAGGTACCTGGTACCATTAGAACCCAGTTTTAATGTTAAGCTATCATCCACTTCTGACTTACCAGAGTTAGGTCCCCTCGAGATGGCTGGAGTGAAGTCAGCCGTATCAGGCATCCAGGTCTTTTCCCCCACCTCCAGTTGAACAACATGAATTCGGGAAGATACAAGTCCTAAGTGAGAGACATGGCAAGTGAGGAAATAGCAGTAGTGCATGGTAGCTCCATTGCCCCACAGACATGGTAAATTAGTACAAAAAGAACTACAGAGGAGCATCTTATAGGAATAAAGTAATAGTGTCAAAACTAGTGGCCACAACGGTACTGCAATTCCTTGAATGAGGCAACAGGAAATGTCAATGGGAAGAGCTGTGGGCTGAATACGGAAGAGAGAGGTATGCTTCTAGACAATGACTCTCTTCAGATGAGGCCATACTAGGTAGGATCCATCAGGTTTACTGGAAGACACCTGCCACCATATCTTTTCTGGCAAGGTTTCCAGCCCTAGGTGAGAGTGGCCTCAGGAGAGAATGGCCAACCTGTGGTACTCACAGCACCTACCCAAGAAAACCTAGTAGGAAGCAGTGTCTATAGGACGCTGTGAGAAGCAAAGATCAACCCAAGAAGAAAAGAGCCCAGGTCAAGATGGGGAAAGTGAGAGGGACTTACCCAATGAAGCCACAAGGGCAATGTTCTCCAGCATCACATCCAAGTACAGGAGTCTCTGTGTCTCATCAAGAAGCTTCCACTCTTCCCAGGAAAAGTCCACAGCCACATCCCCAAAGGTCACACTGCCCTACACAATAGGGAGAGCAGTGTCCCTGAGCAGACTCTTTCCTTAGAAACATCAGTCTAACTCTTGCTTTCTCTTGTCCCCAGCTCACAAGGCCACTGCTGCTCTCTCTCTCCCCCCCCATACTTCTATTGATCACTGTGTCACCATATCCATTAAGGTATGTGGGTATATAAATGCCACTGAAGCTTTGAGCCTCACAAAAAGAGCCCCACCCCTCTCCTCACAGTAAATTCTCCTGGGTTCCACATTCATGCCTCCCTGAAGAAGCAAATGCAAGCTCAGTTTTCTCCCTAGAACTCCTAGGACCAAGTACCTCAGGACCATCATTTCATGTTGTCTTTCTGAACACATTCTGTGCACCATCCCTTCCTCACATTTCTTATCTCCTACTGCCACTGCCAACCCCCATTGCTCCCTACAGGAATCTTCTCACTTTTCTACTTTCCACTCTGCACCTGGCATCCACAGAATGCTTGGGACATGCAACTATGACTTTATCCTACTCCAGGCCTCTCTGATGGCTCACAATCCTAAGGAAACCTGGAGCCCTGCTTCAAAGACCTCTCTACCTTGCCCTATTCCTTACTTCAACCTCAGTCACTCAGAACCATGAGTGGGTAGCAGACACATTAAATTCTTTTCCACTGCTGAGTTGCATATGCTGTCCCTCCCCCATTTCAACCGTCCTCTTTCCATCAAAGTCCTATTCAATGCCTGGCTCCACTTGTCTCCTGCCATTCACTATCTCCCATTTAACTATAATGTTACCCATGAGAATGAGTAAAGCTCTCCAGGCTCTGACACAGGTCACCAAGAAAGCCTGGTGTACCTTTAAAGAATAGAATAAGCACAGGTCCGGGTCTTACCATCACTTCATCTCCATAACTGCTATGTTTCCACAACCATCTCATGACATTCTCCCTTGAAAGCCTTGGCCTCCTATCAGACCCACATCCTATGCTCCTACTCTCTCCCTCAATGCTGACTGTAATGTTTGCCAACTCCATTTTAGAGCCCAAGAAAGGGTCCTAGTCCTTCATCCCTGCCCTCCCATTCCATAGCTGTTAATAGTTTGAATCCTCAAAGGCTAATATACTAAAAGCTTGGTCTCCAGTTGATGGCACTACTGGGAGATGAAGGATCCTTTAGAATATGGTACCTAGCCAGGTGTGCTGGAGCACACCTATAATCCCAGCACTCAGGAGGCTGAGGCAGGAAGATAGCCCTGAGTTAGAGGCCAACCTGGGCTATGCAGTGAGTTTGAAACCAGCCTGAACTACATAGCAAGACCTTGTCTCAAACCCCCTCACCCCTCTAAAAAAATGGTATCTAAGTAAAGAAAATTGGGTCACTGGTGGGGCAGTGCCCTGGAAAAATGTATTAAGATCTTGCTTCTTCCTCTCTCTTCACTTCCTAGCTGCCATTAAGAGAGCAGTTTTGCTCTAGGATGCACTCCCCACCATGATGTTCTGTCTTACCACAGCCCAAAGCAATGAGGCCAAACTGCCATGGACTAAAGCTTCCAAACTTCCTTTGAAGTTCATTTTATCAGGAATTTTGTCACTGTAACAAAAAGCTAACACAGTGCCTGCCCATTAGTGGCTTTGCCACCACTACCTGAAGATTCCCCCTCCTAAATGTATCTAGTGACTTATAGCCTACCCTGGCCTACACACCTTGTTATATCTGCATCTGAACATCCTGAACTCCAGACCCATTTGTTAAGCTATCCACTCAGTGCCTCTACTTGAAAGCCTCTAGAATATCTCAAAAACCTAACTCCTAATACTCTCTATGAAATTCACTCCCACAACTAACTCCTTCATCTCAGTTAATATCATGTTTTCCTTCTAGCAAGAAAGGCCAAAATCTTTCATTATTACCCCTGACTCTTTTCCACATCAGAGAGTAGAGTTAAAAAAAAAAAAAAAAAAAAACTAGAAGCCATAGATTCTCTACCTCCACATCCACCACTCCAACTTGGCCAAAATCAATACTCATTTAGACTATTGCAATAACCTCCTCCATTGCCCCTGATGCCTATATTCCATTTTGCATCCAGGGGAAATCTGTTAATCCTTGGAGGTTACCTCAATCCTCTATCCCAAATGTTCCTTAGCAGCCAGTCACGTTGGAAGACACCTGTAATCCCAGCACTCAGGAGGCTGAGGCAAGAGGATCACCATGAATCCAATGGTAGCCTGGGCTACATAGTGAGACCCTGACTTACAAAACCAAAACAAACAAAAATGTTGCTCCTCGGGGCCAGGGATTTAGCTCAGTGGTGCCACTGCCTGCCTCACAAATGCAAGGTCTTGAGTTCCATCCCCAGTACCAAAAACAAAACAAAAAAATAAATAATTGAGAAAAATGTTCCTTGGCTCCTAACATTCAAAAAGAGAGACAAGGGGCCTGGAGATTTAGCTCGGCAGCTCTGCACCTGTTTGGCAAGCACAAGGTCCTGAGTTTGATTCCCAGTATGAGGAAAAAAAAAAAAAAAGAGAGACATATTTGCTCAACCTGCTGTTTTGGGCCTCATCTCTATGCGGCTTCCAAACATAATGGAGACCTTTGGTTCCTAAATAGTGCCAGCTGTTTCACCTACACGAGTCCCCTGTGCTTATAATACCATCTGCACAGCATTCTAGATGTTGCCAGAAACGATGACTTCTCTATATAACCCTCAGCCTAGATTTCAGTCCCTGAGTCTGAGGGAACCTCAGAGACCCTAGACCTCATGGCCAGAGGCGTAGCCAATATACAGTTCTAAGACACCATAATTCCAGAGACCATATGATTGGAAGATAAAGAGGCCATGGGTCTGAGACACCTTCTACTCACCTGTGCATGGTGAGTAAGCACTTCTGCACCCATAGGTACCTGTGAAAAGAACAAGACTGTGGGCAATGGGCATCCATGGTGGAGCCTTGAGGGCTCATCCAACCCCTCATCCTGCTCTGAAGCAAGGTGACCTTCAGGTGACTGTCTAACTTACGGGCCTCACTCATCAGGGCTGCCTTTTATCAGCTGTTTGATAGTGGATGGCTTAACCTCCCTATGCCTCAAAGTTCTCTGTAAAATGAGGATAGTAACAGAATCAGCTTCTTTTTTATTTTCCAGAATCAGCTTCTTAAGGGCTGTTGGGATCAAACACATTAGTACATATCAAGTGCTAAGTATGTGCTATCTCTATCTATACAACTAGTCTTTTCCTGTTAAACTATAACCACATTCATGATATGAATGAATCTCAGAAAATTAATACATAGTCTGATAATATTGAGTAAAGTTTAAAGTATACAAAAATAATTATCATGTAATTATAAGTTATATTCACATATGATTAAAAATTAATAGAAAGTAAACCAAGGAAAACACAAAATTTTAAATGGATGATTATATTAACACAAGGAAGAAGGACCACATGAAGCTTCAAAACTGGTAAAGTCCTTCTTCTCAGGGTGGGCGTTAGGTTCAAGGTTGTTTGTCTTATTGTCAGTTTTAATATTTTACCTGTACATTTTAAATATATTTGGTGTTGAAGGAATCCAATGACCACCATCCTGGTCTAAGCAGAGACCACTTTAAATCCCTTTCCCCTGCTATGCTTTTACACCTGCTGCAGACGTGTCATGGGTCCATCAGGTCCAGTAAGCACAGCTACATCCTTTAATTCCCAATGAGTTTGGCCGCTCCTCTTGACAAATAACACGCAACTCTTTGTAAGTTTTCAAGCCCAGTCCCGGGCGGATAGCCACAACTCCTCTATATTGACCTCTCTCCCATGAAAGTCCCATTGTGACTTTTCCTTTCCACAGCCCCCCTTTTATATGCTCATGACCCTATGAAGACCTTATACCTGTACAAGCATGGATGGTCTGGTCTCCAATGCCAATGTGGTCCCTCTCAGGTTTGTTCTGAAATAATCCTATCCTGATGAGCTCATACCCCTGCTTCTTTTCCTTTGTGTCCTAACAGGTGTGATTTCAATATAACTTAAAATAACCACCAAACAGAGCTCTCTCAGGTGATAATTAATCATCACTGTATGTGTGCATTTAGAAGGTTTTTTTGTGTGTCTGTTTTTATTTGTGGGGGGCCCTTGGGTTCTTATGCTTGCGAGGCAGGCAGCGGAACCACTGAACTAACACTGAACTAACACCCCCGCCTTTTTGTCTTTTTTTTTTTTAGTCATCTTTAAGCATTTAAAAGAACGTGACTTTTAAGACTTTAGGCTAGTATGATAATGGTACTGCTTAGTAGCATATTAAGATATGAAACAAATGTTAAATGTTCCTATAAGTTTAATTTCCACAGGTCGCATCTCTAGTGCTGACTAGCTTCCTCCACCTTCTTTCTTTTTGTCTCTTCCTTTTACCTCAGCCTCTAGTTTATCTTGCTATCTAAACTAGTATATGCTTTTTAGGTACTGTAGACAGAGGAATCTCCAGACCTATTAAGCCCTCGTGAGTTCCTTACCTATGATGCAGGGGTGACTTTTTAAGGAAAACCTAGCCCTTTTGTATGACTTTTTTCTTACCTTTCTATCTTACTGTGAAAGACACCAGAGGATTTGCGCACTTATCAGGATAATTCCAGTAATGCCAAGGTCAAGGATACTTGTTTTTCTCTGGATACAACAGCAATGAGACCAGCTGGTGCCAGATCCTGGGAAAAACTGGAGGGAGCTATTTGCTTGACCCTGAGAAAAACTGGGGTGAGCACCACTGCTTGACCCAAAGGGAGATCCTAAAAGGATCCTGTGTTTTCTTCATCTCTTTTTCTAAAGTATACAAGCCAGATCTTAAAAGATGCATACATCTCAAAAGACTATGAGGGCCAGGGATTTAGATCAGTGGTGCCATTGGCTATCTCACAAGCACAAGGTCCTGAGTTCGAGACCCAGTACCAGAAAAAAAAAAAAAAGATTATGAGTGGGCCAGGGATACAGATTAGTGGCAAAGCACCTACCTGGCAAGCACAAGGCCCTGAGCTCGAACCTCAGTACTAAAAAAAAAGGATTATGAGTAATTCAATGTCTATTCCCAAATGTCACTTACAGGTTATATTTCACAAAACTAGAACTGCTTAGGGCCAGGGATTTAGATCAGTGCTTCCACTGCCTGCCTCACAAGCACAAGGTCCTGAGTTTGATCCCCGGTACCAAAGAACAAAACAAAACTAGAACTGCTTAAAAAAGAATTGTTTTTCCCTCTGTATTTCTTGAATGTATGAGTAAAAAGGCCTCAAATATGGTTTATAACAAGGAAGGAAAATGGACCACGGTCCCATCTAGCAATCTGTAACAATTATCTCCCTTTTCTGCCTCTTCCTTGATTTAACTCTATGTCTTAAAGCAACCACAGTAGGCCAGGTGTGGTGGCGCACACCTGTAATCCCAGTACTTGGGAGGCTCAGGCAGGAGTATCACTGTGAGTTTGAGACCAGCCTGGGCTACACAGTGAATTCCAGGCCAGTCTCAACTACCTAGTGAGATCCTGTCTCAAAAAAGCAAAGGGAAAAATAAATAAATAAATAAATGAATAAATAAAGCAACCACAGTATTTAAAAAATCTGTCAAAAATAAAAATAAAAAAATTTAAAAATCTGTCAGAGTTACATAAATAGGATTTACATTTTTTTTAAAAAAGCATTAATTGGTACACCCTAGCAGTAATTCCATTTTCAGTTACAAGCCTAAAACTGAGGGGAAAAGATTATTATAATTCAACATGGCCAATATATGTAAAAATATACTGATTTAATGTCATTGCTCTACATGTCATCTATGTTTTTTTGGCCTGTGCTGCAGAGCAAGACTGATGGGATAAGTGTGATTAAAGGAAGGGAGGGTATTTTGAGGAGGATTAATAGCAATGTTTTCTTGACTGTAATAATTTTTCTTTAAACATTAAACTGTATACTGCAACCACACTTGCTATGTTTGTAATAACTGACTAAAGTGCCTACAGCTGTTTTATTTACTTTTTAAAGCTTATATTATTTTTAAATTTTAATTTAATTTTTAAATTTTTTGTCTTTATAGTTTTCCGGCTGTTTATTCATTTACTAAAAAACTGGTTATACAGATATTGAACTGTTACTAAATTCACTTGGGACATTAAAGGAGGACTCTTTTAAAATAAAGAGACATTGATTGCCATGGAAACTGCAAGGTGTACATGAAACTTCCAAATACAGTGATATAAAGGTTCTACGATTTAGGTCAGTGGTGGCAAACCCATGCCAGGCGTGCCACAGCAGGCTGCTTGTTTCACTGAAAGCTGCCTGCCATCACTGACTCAGGTTAAGGTATATGTTCCCATGTGCTACTTTCAGGTACGTATATCTACAAATTATTCTCCAGAAGTTCTGTTTAAATTGGCTTGTGAGTAAGTGGATATTCACGTAAGTAGCCCAGAAAACTTTTGTTTGGGTAAAATAAAAGTAAAAATGTCACTAAAGTTGCTCACATACACTTTGCCTAGTATTTGCCTTTGCTAAATGTTTACCATTGTGCGTCCATTATTTCCTGTATTTTATTTTATTTTATTTATTTTTTGGTACCGGGGATTGAACTCGGGTCCTTGCACTTGCAAGGCAGGCCACCAAACTGCTGAGCTAAATCCCCGGCCCCTTCCTGTATTTTAAATACCAGATTTTTTAGGGTTTTTCTTTGGCTTAAAATATATGCAAAGCTTAAAATATTAACTCTGCGAACCTAATATCTTGGTTCTCATAAATAATCTAAAATAATTGTTAAAATAAGTAAATAAAATGGGATTCATACTTACAAATGTTTATCAAAGCAACTAAGTTGCTAAATATAAATTCAATATTCTTGGCTTAAAGTTTACAAAAAGACAAAATATTTCAATCTACTAAATGTGTTTTTAAAAAGTTTAAGAGTATTTAAAGGTTACTAAGAGTTAAAATTCTAATATATAATTCTGTACTTTAAAATTATAATTTAAATTGCCTGAGGATGTACCAGATAAAACTCTCCTTCCGTGGCTGAAAAACCAGCTGCTTGAACCAATCTGCCAGTTTTCTCCAATGATGGGTGACCCTTCTGGTTTGCCCCAGTTTCGTTGCACCCTACCCCAACAAAAATTATTTTTTAAAACTGTTATATGTGATTGGGCTGTCTATAATTAAAAGTTAGCAGAACATGGTGGGGCAAGCCTGTAATCCCAGCAGTTGGACGCTGAGGCAAGAGAACCACCAAATTCGAGACCAGCCTGGACTAAATACGAAGACTTCAAAAATAAATAAATAAAATCAAAAGGTTTATAGTTTTCAAAATTCTTACAGAGACAACAAAACTTTCTTAAAATGTTGATCTGCTCTTGGTAAAAATTTACAAAAACTGGGCTATGAAACAAAGCTTTTATATTTTATCAAGATTAATTTCTATATTTTCTGCCACTGGGTTTTTAGTTACTTCTAAAAACAGTTTTAAGGGAGTTAAATTTATTTAAATGTCTGTTATAAAGTCAATTGTATACATCTGAAGATTAAATTTACTAGTCTACGTTTTGTCAAAATGTAGTATATACAAAAAAAAGAAATACAATAAGAAGAGAGTCATCAACATAACTCAAAAAATGTAGTATATAAACTTAAATGTACAGAAGTTTAATACAAAGCAACTAAGAAGCGCTTTTTTTTTTTTTTTTTTCTGGTACCAGGGACTGAACTCAGGACCTTGCATTTAGCAAGGCAGGCACAGCACCACTGAGCTAAATCCCTGGCCCAGAAGCACTCTCTTATGTAATATACATCTAAACATTAAACATATAAAACAATCAAAACCTTTTGACATCTCTGCTTTGTATTTGATACACTTCAGCCCTGTCATTTAAAACTTATTTATGCATATAGCTGAGAATGCTGGAGCACACTCTGGGAGGCTAAGGCAGGAGGATCACAAGTTCTAGCCCGGCGGTCTTAGCGACAGCTTAGTGAGACCTGGTCTCAAATTAAAAAATAAGAAAAATGTCTGCAGATGTAGCTCAATGCAAAGGGCTTGGATTCAATCCCCAATACCACAAAAGCAAAAAAAAAAAAAAACCCAAAAAAACAAAACCCCAAAACAAAAAACCAAAAAAAACTTGACCTACATCTATTGGCTCCGACTAAACACTTTTTTTAATTGTATAAATGAGATATACTTGTTTTTTTGGGTAAATCTATCTATAGTCATTAACACTTTCCTAAACTAGTAGAAGGCCTAAAGCTATTTTTTTACTTTTATTAGTGCTATTTATTAGCCTATATGCACCTATTTCAAAAAACAAAACCTGAGCATGTATATGTGTGTTTATCTATATAGATATATAAAATAAAACACATAATATACACAGCCAGATTCATAAAAAAAGAACTCTAACAAGTACTCTTGGATACAGCTTTTTAAAGCTACTATGCCCAACTAACACTAGTCTTACTGTGATTTTGGTCTTAAATGCCCTAAAAAGTATGACCAAAGGTAAAATAATTAATAGAAATATAAAAATAGAGCTAAACTGGATATAAAAAGGAGCTTTAAACAGAATACCAACTGTCACTGGTAGTCTCCAGCCACCCCTCTAACATCTTCACCAACAGCCATTAGAGGTCCATATTCCGAATACTACTAGATGTTCCAAAAATATGTCCTTCAACCTATCTTATTATATTCTCATGTGTCCCCACCAAGGAACGTATTTGTCCCTTGGGTAAACATCTGGCTTTTGTATAGGTCTCCCAAAACAATAAAAATGCTAATATAGGGCCGGGGACTTAGCTCAGTGTGCCGCTGCCTACCTTGCAAACAGTACCAAAAAAACAAACAAAATGCCAATATAAACCAGGTATGGAGGTGCCAGCTTGCAATATCAGCATTCTGAGAGAATGCGGTAGGAGGATTCAAAATTCAACTCCAGCCTTGGTAATAGAGGGAGACTCCTCTCAAACAAAGAAATGGTCTGGGGATATAGCTTAGTGTGAAGGCCCTGGGTTCAACTCCCAGATTGAGGGGGGTAGAAGGTAAAAAGGAGCCGGTGACAATTGTAATGTTGAAACTGTCAAAGCCAGGTGTGATGGCACACGCCTGTAATCCCAGCACTTGGGAGACTGAGGCAGGAGGATCGCCTGGAGTTTGAGGCCAGCCTGGGAAACATAATGAGATCAAGGCCAGCCTGAACCACACAGCTAGCCTCTTTCTCAAAAACAAACAAAACTATTAAGAAAAACTGCAGTTTCAGGACACAAAAGTTGCTCGAGCCTTTTTCCTTTCCAGGAAACTCAACCCCACACACACACACCTTTTTCCTAAGGATCTTAAAGACACATTAAGCCTGGGCTTGTGATTGTCACCTGTATATTACACTTTTTTCCCCCACAGAAAATGAGCCTATCTCAACCTCAAACACAGGAGATTTGCATTCTAACACAGCCTGCCAGTTGAGTAACCTGACAGATGGTAGGCATATACATCCAAGATTACCCATTTGAGAACATCCCTAAGTCTACATAAAAACCCTTACTCTTAACCACCGTGTGCCTCTCAAGGGCCCAAACACTATTCTGAATGTGTACCTGTTTAATTCTGCCTTTATACCACCCACTGACACATCTTGGAAATTCTTTTTCTGTTAGGGAAGTTATCGAACCTATAACCTGTCCCATGGGTGAGGTGCGCTGAAGTTCCCCATCTCTGCTTTGGTGACCTCCTTGGGCCCTGTGCAGTGACAGCACACTTCGTATTTTCTTCTGAAGCAGCAGTCAGGGACTTAAAACAAATGTTTTTGTAAAAAACAAAACAAACCCCAAACATTGACTAGGTAACTAAAAGTAGAACAAAGCTTGACCTTTGTTTTGTAACCTTTGTTATCTTAAAACTTTGGGGCAAGTCCCCTTTCAGCGCTGTATATAGGTATGTTAATTGTCAATCTAAAGGTTGGAAAAGCATGTCAATTGGTCCTGAATTTACATAATCCCATCCCCTTTCAAGACTGTGCTATTAAGATTGGGGGTTTACAGGGACATTGGACCGCGCCCAGAAGCCTCCAAGTCATCAAGTTTCCAAGTAGGTCACCCTAAATTGAGTGTCATTGTGTCTTTCAGTAGAGTCTTACGACATTGAGACTGCCCCACACAAAAATAATCATCTAATGGAAACTTCAGTGCCCCCTCAAGTAAAAAGACCTCTCCCGGGACCATTCCGCAGACAAAGCCATGAGATCAGCATCAACCAGCCACTAGCCCAACCCAGAAAATCTTAAAAAACCTGTCTTGGTTTTTTTATAGGCCAATTTGAGCCACCTCTTCAAATCTGTGCCATTATCAGTTTCTAAAAGTGAAGGCTTTGCCTATATTCTCTTTTCATTATGGGGCCAGCAAAAAAGAACTTTGTCAGTTCCTCAAGCTTAGTTAAGTCCCTTACTTTTCTCTTACGGTCCAATTAAATCTCCCCCGCCTTGCAAATTCCTCCTTCATCATTAACTTTCATTATCAGCGACGCAAGGACCTGCAGCAGCCGGTGACACTGGCTCTGGCTACATCACAGCCATTATCCAGGAGTCTGCAGCCGTAGCCTCCTCAAAGTCTCTTAACTTTCACTCTATTGCTCCTCTCCCCAGTCCTTGGCAGCCTACAGAAATCTTTTAAAATCTCAATTCAGCGAATCTCTCGGTTCCTACCCCCTCCAGGAGACCCCATCACAGCGTCCTCAGAACGTGGGCCTAACCGCACAGGGAGCCGAGCCACGTGTGACTCATCCCTCCCCACCCCACCCCCTGCTCAGGCTGCCAAACCACGCGTGACTCATCCCCAAGCAATCTCTTTGCTAAAGACAGAAGACAGGCCTCAAGTTCCCTAAAGCTGCATTCAATGCCAACTCCAGACTCTTCACACGCCGGCCCCTTCCACTCTCCAGCTCGCCGAGCGACAAATGGGGAAGGCAACCCGGAGCGCGCCACCTTCTGACTGAAAGAGAAATGAGGGCCTGCGCAGCATCAGGGTCTTTAGGATTGGGAGGTGGATGTCTGGACCGATTAGATCGGTTTAGGGGACGCAATACTAACCTGAGCCAGGTCCTTCCGGGCAAGAGTCACCATCAAAGCCTGTAAGTGGGGGTAAAGCCAGGAAAAGCAGACTCTACCGAAACTGTTGTCACGCAGCAGCACCCCCGGTAATCCTCAGAACCGCCTCCGTCAGCAAGGACAACACTGGCTCTCCGATCGTCCTGCTCACTATCTCGCGCTCCACTGACCGCTGAAGAATAGCGCGGAGTAGACAAGACACTAGAAAGGCCAAGATGACTGTGGCCAGGTGTGCGACGGAAGTTCCGCCTTGACGCCCATCGATCGCACGGAAACGCTCTTTTATTGGTCGAACTTTGCAGGCGTGAGGCGCAGGGTCTTCTGGGTAGAGTAGTCCCCGAAGGACGAGGGCCTTGGCTTTGTGGACTACCAACTAAAAGCAAAGAGGCACTCAGAAGGACTTTGTGAAAGATGGACTCAAAACTCCAAACATTGGGGCTGGGGATTTAGCTCAGCGGTTCAGTGGCCTGCCTTGCAAGCGCAAGGACCCCCCAAAAAACTCCAAACACTGAACACTCCTCCTTTTTGTTTCCCAGTACGGTGGACTGAACAAGGACCTTCGCTCTGAGCTACATCCCAGCCCATTTTTAATTTTTTTATTTGAGATGGAGTCTTGCTAAATTCCCCAGACTGGGTTTGAATTTGAATTTGTAGTCCCTTCCTGTGTCACCCTCCAAGAGTACTAGGATTGCGGGCTGTACCCCACGCCTATTGATCTCACTCCACTTACAGAGCCCACCTGTAATACCGCATTCTAGGAGGCTCAATTTGAGCCCAGACTGAACAATTGAACGACTGTCTCAAAATTATGAAGGTCTCAAGATGTATGTAGTTCAGTGGGAATGCCCTGAGTTCAAGCTCAATCCCCAGTACTTGGAAGAAGAAAAAGGATAAAGAATAAAGAAAGGAAAGGGACAAAAGTACACACTCAGATTTCCATACAATGCAGTCTGCAAAGGATTACTCTCTGCAATCCTGCCTCGGCCCCCCGAGTGCTGAGATTGCCAAGTGTGTGCCACCATCCTTGGCTTTGTGTTCAGGTTTGAGCCCACTCTAAATGTTTGGAGACATTATTTCATGTACTCTTCAAGTTGTAAAATCAAATCAGTATGCAATCGTACAATGCCATTCTGAAATAAACTGCACTCCCTGTTAACTAGAAGTTAATATTATCCTTTTTTCTCTTCAAATATGTGGAGGCTGGAGATTTCTAATTCAGTCTTGTCATCTTCAGTACACATGAACTAATGGGATAGATGTTGGGTCTGGGTTGTGGACCAAGTATCACTCTGACACTAATTCTGACAGAAACTTCCCAATATGTGAAGGCATTGTTTGTGCTCAACCCAGAAGCAACACTGTTTTATCTCAGTAGTATTTCCTACTTGATGGTTCTACATATGTTAAAGAAAAAAAAAGAACCAGACTATACTTAAAATAGTAAAAGCAGAGCCAGTTATTGTGGCTCACACCTGTAATCCCAGCACTCAAGAGGCTGAGGCAAGAGGATGACTGTAAGTTTGAGGCCAGCCTGGGCTACATAGTGAGTTCAAGGCCAGTCTGAACTGCATAATGAGCTCTTGTCCCAAAATAAACCAAAAACTCTAAACACGACAAGTATAAGCTTGGATTTATAGAAAAGGAGCAGGACAAAGGTCAGTGGATGGAAAGTAACTAAGAGAAAACATTAAGAATCATTAGAGAGATATTCAATTTATTTATTTATTTTTAGCAAAATATTTATTGGTACATTTTAGACATACATAATAACACTCATCATAGGGAATTTGCATGTAGACATGATATATCCCACCTTTTTCCCATTTCCCCTCTCCTTAAGGCCCCTCCCTGTGTACAAAAGCTTCATTTCCATTTTTCCCTTCTAATTTCACTTTTTTCTTCCTCCTTCATTCCTTTCTCCCCCCACCCTTTTTCCCTTTCCCACTTGAATATTTTATTCCCATTTGCCAATATCTATTATACATTTTATCATCCTTACTTCTACTTTTGGTTTCTCACACCAGAGAAACAATGTGGTATTTAAATATGTGTGTCAGATTTATTTCACTTAAGAATGTGGTCTCAAGGTCCATCAATTTAGCTGTAATGTCTGAAGCTCCTCTTTCCTTTATGATAGAATAGTACTCCATGTATTTAAAATAAAACACATCTTCCTTATGCATTGGTCAGTTGATGGGCATGTGTGCTGTTTCCAAGGTTTAGAATTATAAACTGTGCTGCTATAAACCTGGGTGTGCATATGTCTCTTAGGTATGATGCTTTTATTATTTTGAGAAGATACCAAGAAGGGGAATAGCTGGTCAAATGGAACCTCTTGTTTTAGGTTTTTGAGGAATCTCCACATTGATTTCCACAGTGGTTGTACCAGTCTGTACTCCACCAACAGTGGAGAAGGGTTCCTTTTTCCCCAGAGCACCACTAGCATGTGTTTTTGGCTGATTTCTTGATAGCAGCCATTCTTTTTGGCCTGAGATGGAATCTCACAGTTGTTTTAATCTGTATTTCTTTAATAACTAGTGATGTTCAACATTTTTTCATGTATTTATTTGCTGTTTCTATTTCTTCATCTGAGAAGTGTCTATTCATTTCAGAGAGGCATTCAATTCAAACGGACACAACGGGAATCTTGCTGAAAGCAGGTTAGAGTGATCAGATATCATTTGGATGGTGTGGGATGAGAAATTTGATCACTCATAAATTCAGGTTGATCAGATATATGAAGTGGAAGATTATGGCTAAACTGATGTAGCAAGATTCTTTTTTATTATTTTATTTATTTTTTGGTAGCAAGATTCTTGCTACATCTACATCTTAGGCAACATAGGCCCAATAAGGAGGAACACCAAGGCTCAAGCTTACAGTACTTAAAGATGCCTGACCAAAACTGAGTGAAGAAGAGTTGCTTTCCATCCCTGCTCTTGTTGGAGGGGAAAAGAGGCATTCTGCTTTCCTTTAAGCCATCTATTTCTCAATCCATTATCTTTTAAGAACAAGCTGAATCATTTATTGAGATTTGATTGTAGGGAATTTTTTGCTGGTTCTGTAAGTCAGATAAGCAATGAAGGTGGTTCCTATGACAATAATTTTTCAAAAAAGATTAATGGCTGGATATTTTTATCCATTGATGGGACTGCACATTCTCATGAAATTTTCTGAGTGGCCTACACAGTAGCAAGCACAAAGGTTGCCACTACATAATCTATTGTGATTTCTCTCAAGTTTATGTCAAGTCCTCTAACTTCAGCCTATAATGGCTTTTGGAAAGGAAGAATTTTAATTTTCAGGGATGGCAAGTTAGTAGGGTAGGAAAAAATTGGAACACTAATTATTGACAAAGTGTGTTACAGAGCATAACTTAAAATAGAATTTGCCAAGAGATAAAAATAGCTCAAAGACTATGAACAAGATTATAATCTTACTACCCAAAGGTTGCACTATAGTTTTCTATTGAAACAAGTCACTCTCCATCACCACTAACTGGACTTTCATTTACAAAATATAACTCTGATCTCTTTTAGAGTTGGCCTGATTATTTACATAAATTCAGAAGAATGGTATGGAACATATAAGCCTTTTAAAACTTACCTTACTGGAGCTGGGCGTGGTGGCACACTCCTGTAATCCCAGCACTGGGGAGACTGAGGCAGGAGGATTGCTATAAATTCAAGACCAGCGTGGGCTACATAGTGAGTTCCAGGTCAGTCTCAACTATATAATGAGACGCTATCTCAGAAAACAAAAAAAAATTAGTTTTTACCTTACTAGAGCATTAACAATTAATCCAAGATTAAACTTTAAAAGCTTTTTGAGGCTGGGAAGATAATTGAGAACTTGTCACTAGATTTAACCTTCAATATCTATAAACTTGGTGAGTTTCTTTCTGTTTCCTGGGCCTTACAGGAAGTGATGTTCACTCATCTGTAATGCCAGAAGCTTGGTAAGACAGAGACGGTTAGGTTAGTTTTTCCAAGACAGCCTTGTAAGCGTGTCTCCATAAGACAAACTTAATTCATTGCAGCTACCTCATTATAATCTAGTTTTATGCATCATTCTTAAAAATGTTTCAGCCAAAGCCTAAATATAGTCAGTGTTCCCAATTATGTCCTGCTGCAGTAATAACAGATTTTTATTGAACTTATGCAAGCAATTATATTGCAAATAATTAGAGTTCTACTTGAAGCACAGAGCAGGGTGGAGAGTGGATTCATTGGTACAAATCTCAATAGTTGTAGCACAGGTGGTGATCTCTATAATGAAGGCATAGAAAATAAGAGAACAGTCTTGATAATCTTGTAGATAGATTAGCTTAGTTTAAATTTTTGAGCTTTAGATAACTGCAGGATATGTATATGAATATTACACTAATAATAAAGCCTAAGTATTATTTACTATTTTCCACAAGGGCCTACACTGCCAATATGAGAAACCTGATCTAGATCATATATACAATATTTTGATACCTTTTTTCATTTTTGGTATATGGGTACTAGGGCTTGAACCCAGGTCTTCATATTGAGCTACATCCCCAGCCCCCTTTTAAAATCTTTTTCTGTCAAGACAGGGTCTTGCTGGTGCATCTCCAAACTTTTAATCTAAAGTTACCTAGACACAGCCTCAGAGCCATAATACAGGAGCAGACCAGGCCCTTCCAAGATAGGGCCTAGGCTCTCTGTGAGAACCCACAATGGTAGACAGGCTTGGGGAAAGGGCAGAGGGTTGTGCTGCCTCTAGGGGTGACTCATCCACTCCAAAGAGGCCAGGAGAAATATCAGTGCTAGGGCAAGGAGGAGCCAATTTAGGGGACAAGAGTATCATGGAGAGCAAAAAGCGAAGACTTCTTTAGGCAGTTGCCACTGATAATGTCAGTCCCACCACCACCACTTTCAGGTAGCTCAGTGCTCAGGACCTCACCTCCTCTGAGATTGTCACTAAGCACCTCTCCAAGTCCTAGACTTGGGTGTCCTTTCTGAGGCCATCCTGGAGAAATTAATGGCTAGGGCATGACAAGCTGGGACCTGCCTTGATGCCACACCCCACCCACATTAGTCCTGCCTGGCAAACAGGTTTTGTTTTGTTTTTCTTTTGCTTACTTATTAAAGTTTAGCACAACGGCATTTGCTTTCCTCAGATCACCCTGGTGGTAGTAGCCTCACCAGAATTCGAGCCAGGGCCCCTGATCCTACAGATACACATATCATTATTATCATTTTTCATTGTCCTTAGCCCATGTGGTACAGCTGTAGTGAATATCTGTGCTGCCTACTACAAGATCTTTCTTTTTGGGTTTGACTCAAATGTTGACTCTCAATGGGCCCTTGATCTGGCCAAGAGTATCGATACTTCTTGTAATGATGAAAAAGACTACTTCAGAGTCTTGATCACAATTTACAATTTATCAGTACTGACTTTGACATAGGTCTCCTTAAATACAAGTCACTTTAAGATTTTTCTCTCAGTATTTTGTAGCAGGGTTAAGAAACAATGGCCTGTGGGCTGAATTTGACCCCAACCTTTGTTTCTAAGGCCAGTTATTAATTACAGAGATGTAATACTCATAAGGGGGGTTACATTTTTTAAAAGATATGTGAAAGGGTCAAAAGTGACCCCAAAAATCTATTATATTTATCCTCTGGCCTGTGAAGAGAAAGTTTACACAGCTTTCTGTACATAGGTTATCCACAGCTTTTGCTAATTCATTCATGACAGTGTTGTTGTTGCTTTGATACAGGGTCTCCTTATTAGTTCAGGGTGGCCTTCAACTCACTATATAGTCCAGGCTGGCCTCAAACTCACCAACCTCCTGCCTCAGCCTCCCAATCCCTGCTGGGATTACAGGCGTGCACCACTATGTCCAGCAGGAACTTTGAAATGAACAGAAAAAAAAGGAGCCATAACCCCTTTTCGTTTTCTGTTTTATATCACACAAAACAAACATCAACTCTGTTGCACACCTACATCTTCAAAGTACATCATTTGTACAAGAGAAGGGCTAGGAACAAAAACATGTTGACAGAGACCCTAACACGGGTAAGAGTGCCTCGCACTGCTTTCTGGTGGTGTGCAGGAGGGGCCACCTCATAGTCACTGGCACTAAACAAAGTTGCCAAATTCTTCACCAGATAATTCAGTAATAAAGCAAGGCTCTTCTCATTCCGAGGTGTACAAGCCAGCATTGCTCCAGTTCATACAAATAAGTCGCAGTCGATGTGGGGCTCCGTTCCTTCCTATAACAATCATCTGTTATATTGGCCTCTATTCCTGGCTCATACCTTATCATGGGGGTGGTGTGCACTGATTCTCCCATAGGAGACAAAGAACCTCTCCCTAGCACTTCTCCTTCTGCCTCTGGGCCCAAGCACTCCCTGCCTTCCAGCCCATGCTTTTCCCTCTAACAACACCCTCGCTGCTCCTGTGTGCTGACTCCCCTTTGTCTCATCCGTTGTCCCTCCTGACAGTATACTATGATTTAAATAAACTCTTTATTTTTACCCTGGTCTTGGTAAGTTCTTTTACTGCCCAAGTCACCAGCACTTGCAACACTGTCTTGTACAGCCATAGACTGAATCCCTAAACTCTGAGCCGAAGTAAGCTATGGTGCAAAGTATCGTCTCTCAGCAAAGGGAAAGCTGACTAACACACAGGGAATACAGCAAGAAATTGAAGAACTCTCCTAGATACCTGTTCCTCCTTGGCAAACCATGCACTTTTCTGAGGAGTGTTTGTAACACATCATTAAAACACATGACAAAGGGTGTGCCAGAGAAAAGAGGGAAAGAAATTAAATTCAGAGAAGCCCAAGTACTTAACTATGAAGTAAAAACCTTTAAACCTGTTTTGTTTTGCTTTTTTGAGATGAGCTCATTGTATTGCCCAGGCCGTCCTCAAACTCATAGCAATCCTCCTGCCACAGCCTCCCAAGTGCTGGGATTACAGGTGTGAGCTATCAACCCAGCTCTTTTAAACCTTTAAAATTTTAAATACAGGCTGGGCATAAAGAATGAGAAACTAGAGACACTTATAGCTAAATGGATGCACATTGAGGCCATACTCTTAAGTGAAATAAATAGGACACACGTGTGTGAATACCAAATAGTTTCTCTGGTGTGAAAGACTAAGTGTAAATAAGGATCAAATTGTATAATTCATAATGTGAAATAGGAAGAAAAAGTCTAAAGGAGTAGGGGAAGTGGGAAGGGTAGGGGAAAGGAAAGAAAGGAAAAGAAAAAATAAGAGAAAAGGAAAAAATGGAAACAAAGTTCTTGTAAATAGGACAGGGTTGAGCAGGTGAAGGGAGGGCAGGGGAATGGGGAAAAAATTGAGAACGAAGACCTGTCATGTAAAGGTACAAGATCCCCATGATGAATGTAACTGTACTGTCTACCTAGAATGTACCAATCAACTCAATGGGAAAAAAATGAATACATACATACATAACACAGGCTAGGGATACAGCTCAGTGGTAGAGTTCTTGCCTAGTGTGCACAAGGCCTTGGGTTTGATCCTCATCACCAAAACTTTAAAACAAGGTAAGGAAAGACATAGATATTTTCATTACATATAACTAAAAATGATTATTGTAACATTAATGAATTAATAAGAAAAAGATGGGGATTTAGCTCAGTGGCACCTCACCTGCCTGGCAAGTGCAGGGTCCTGAGTTCCAGTCCCAGTACTGGGTGGGGCAGCGGGGCGAGATACACAGCCCAGTGGAAATATTGGTAAAATGCACTGTTACACATTCCACAGAGAGAAAAATACAGATAGTTAATAAACATAAAAAGACATTTAACCTCATTAGTAATCCTACACATGCAATTTAAAACCAGTGAGTTACTAGTTCATATCTACCAGACTGGTCAAAAATTTCAAGTTGATCAGGATGGCCTTGAATTCACTGTGTAGCCCAGGCTGGCTTCAAACTCATGGCAATCCTCCTGCTTTCAGCCTCCTGAGATCTGGGAAATACTGCACATAATGAACATTGTAAGTTCCTGCACTCATGTGGTTGTGTTGTAAAAGAATAATGTTAAAAAAGAAAAAGATTGCAGGTAAAATATAGACAGTATGATTCTGTTTACATGAAGGTAGAAAGCAGATTAAGCATTTAGTTGTGAAGATATGTTATCATTATAAAATTATTTTTAAAAGCAAGAGCAGTTCACTGAAAATATAGGACAGAAGCATGAGCGTGGACTAGGGGTGCAGGATACAGAGGGGTTAAGGAAGCTTTGTACCTTAAACTATATAGTGAGTTCATGAATATTCAGTTTTGTATTGTTTCTTAAATTGTTGATATACGTGATTCGCCATCTATCTTTTACATATGGTGTGGTATGGGTGGGATTTGTTCCCCAAGGTTCATATGCTGGAAGCTTGGACCTCTGTGTGTGGCAGTGTTGAGGTCTTAAAACCACCAAGAGGTGGGGGTTTTGTGAAAGGTAGTGGGTCCTGAGACTCAAACCCTTGGAAGGGATTCATGCAAGCCTCATGGGACTGGCTTAATTCCAACAATGGGTGGTTAAACTGGATCTGGTGGCACACACCTGTAATCCCAGCACTTGGGAGGCTGAGGCAGAAGGATTGCTGTGAGTTCGAGGTCAGCCTGGACTACACAGTGAGACCCTTTCTAAAAGAAAAGAGCGGGTGTTACGTGCCAGGGATTTAGCTCAGTGGTGCATGCACCAACTCCTCACAAGGAATGTAATCATGATGTACTGCAAACACACACTAATAAAAAACTTTAATAAAAAATGTGTTGTTACAATGCTAGTTGAAGTGTTTCAGCTCTCTTTCTTGCCTGTCTCACCGTGTGATCTCTTCCGCACACGGTCACACCACAGTGATGCTATTTGCACTCAAAGAACTGAGGGGAGGGCTGGGGATTTAGCTCAGTGGTGCCGGTGCCTGCCTCACAAGCACAAGGTCCTGAGTTCAATCCCTGGTACCACCCCATCCCCCCACCAAAAAAAACGACTGAGGAGATGCCAACATCATGCTCTTGAACCTTCAGAACTGTAAGCTAAATAAATGTATTCCTTATACATTACCTAGCCTAAAGTATTTTATTATAGTAGAAGGAAGTGGACTAATACATTACCCATACTATATTAGCAATAAAAATGTTTTAAAATAGTAAGATGCAGTACAGATCTGAATTTTTTTTTTTTTTTTTTTTGGTACCAGGGATCGAACTCAGGTCCTTGTGCTTGCAAGGCAGGCGGCAGAACCACTGAGCTAAACCCCCGGCCCCTGAATAGACTTTTATAGAGACTCAGCCATAACACTGTTGTCACCCCTAAGAAGAGTTTTGAATTTTATTATTAGTAGTACTATTAGTTTGGTTTTTTGAGCCAGGATCTCGCTCTGTAATTCAGGTTGGTCTTGAATTCACTATGTAGCCCAAATTCTCAGCAATTCTCCTGCCTCAGCCTCCCAAGTGCTGTGATTACAGGCATGTGCCATTATGTCCAGATGAGTTTTGATTTTTTTTTTTTTTTTGGTACCGTACCAGGCATCAAACTTGGGACCTAGCGCTTGCAAAGCAGGCCGCAGAACCACTGAGCTAAATCCCCGGCCAGCCCCATATACTTTGAAATTACACAAGTCTCTGTTTTCTTTCTTTAGCCCTCCCCATCCATCCTGCTTTGTACGCAGTCAGAGAATCGATCACCCTCCAATACTTCACAAGTCAAAATTTAAAATATCACACACACACACACACACACACACACACACACACACACACACACACACGGCAGTACTGGGCATCAAACCCAGGAGTGTTTTATCACTAAAATACATCACCAGCCCTTTTTAAAATGTTTATTTTGAGAAAGTGTCTCACTAAATTGCTCTGCCAGGACTCAAATTTGTAATTCTCCTGCCTCAGCCTCCCTCAGTGCTAGATTACAGGCAAATGCTACCACACCTAACTTTAAAAAATGATATTTAAAGAAGTGACTTAATTTTTTTGAATACATTTTATTTTATCCCCTTCCCCCTCAAGACCCTTCTCTCCCTATGTACAAAATCTTTGTTTCTGTTTTTTTCATTTTCACTTTTTTCTTGAGAAATGACTTAATTTTAAAATAACTTAGTTGTGCTGGGCGTGATGACACACGCCTGTAATCCCAGCATTCGGGAGGCTGAGGCAGGAGGATCACTGTGAGTTAGAGACCAGCCTGGGCTACACAGTGAGTTCCAGGTCAGTCTCACTACATAGCGAGACCCTGTCTCAAAAA
>NW_022900931.1:55373355-55426138 GCF_012274545.1 Fukomys damarensis
CACTATTAAAAAAAAAAAAAAAAAAAAAAAAAAAAAAAAAAAACAAATAAATAAAATAACCTAGTTGTTTTGTTTTGTGGTACCGGGGATCAAACTCAGGTCCTTCTGCTTGTAAGGCAGGACACCGAACTGCTGAGCTAAATCCCCGGCCCTGAAAATTTGCAAACTAACTTTATTTGGGTTTTTTTTGTTTGATTTTTGTTTTTTGTTTTTTTGTTTGTTTCTGGTATCGGGGATTGAACTCAGATCCTTGCTCTTGCAAGGCAGGGTACCAAACCGCTGAGCTAAATCCCCGGCCATAACTTAGTTGTTAATTGCCCCTTTCACTTGTACCCCAAGCCCAAGATTTACCTTTGTTCAGCATCTGTTATTAATTTGTTAAATTATAATATGGACCAGAAGAAAATTCAAATTTAGAGAAAAACATATCAGGAAATTTTTGTATAATGAAGTGCCTCTTCACACCTATTAGGATGGCTATCACAAAACAAGAACAATGCAGGGTGTGGTGATGTATACCCCTAATCTCAGCATTCTGGAGGCTGGGACAGGAGAATCATCAAGAGTTAGAGTCTAGCCTGAACTAAACTGTGAGACCCTGTCTTAAAAATGTAAAAACTAGCTAGGCATGATGGTCCACACCTGTAATCCCAGCACTCCGGAGACTGAGGCAGGAAGAGCACATGGAGTTCAAGGCCAGCCTGGGCTATGTAGTGAGTTCGAGGCCAACCTGAACTACATAGTGAGACCATATCTTAAAACACACACACACACACACACACACACACACACACACACACACTCACACACACACACAACCCCCCACCCAAAAAAGCATTTTGTCCAGCACAAGAAAATCTGCAATGGGGAAAGGCATTATAGGTTCCTTGAATGTAGGAAACCTTTCATTCAAAGATCTGGTTTAGCATAAGCTGTTCATCCAGATAGGCTTTCTGGGTACAATAAATTAGGAAAGTTTTCACCCAAGGATTTGAATTCATTTGGCTTCAGAGCTGTACACACTGCAACAAGGCTTTGCGAGTGTAATGAGTGTGGGAAAGCTTGCCACTGAAGGTCTTACCTCACAGGAGTTCACACAGGCAATGTCTTGGACGTGTAAGGCACGTGCAGTCTCCTTGTTCAACACACTGATGCTGGAGGAGGGTGTTTGTGAGGAGCGCATCTCCCTGAAGTTGAGTCTTGTATACCTGAATATCCACAGTGGGGAGATGCCTCATAAGTTTCAAGGTTATAGAAAGCTTGCGGATCTGCCTTGTAACTGCTACCCTTGCTTGACACCGTACAGATATGTTGGTCTGTTTTTCTTCTATTCTTCTGCCATAATCAACCATAATCAACACAGAAGACTTCTGTGACTCCAAACATCGTAGGGATGTCCCCGTATTGGAAAGTGGGCAAGCAGTTCTGCAGCAGACCCCAGCTGGGTGTCCTCTAATCCAGTTCAGTTCCAATGCTTCCTGGAGATAATGTCAGACCCCACAGATGGAAGGCTTGGTCCCCAACGCCACCTCTATAGATGCCACTTGGAAGCCCCAGGTTGTTTTACCTGTGCTTCAGCAAACTGACTATAAATCAAGGTTCTCCTAACCTCTTCCTTGGGTTTAATTATTTGGTTAATTGACTCATAGAACTCAGGAAAACACATACTTACATTTACTGCTTTATGATTTATTGTGTATGTCTTTGGCTCCTTTGTCAAATATGAAATAGTTGAATATGCTTGAGTTTGTCTCTACATCCTCTGTTCTGTTCCATTGATCCGTGGGTCTATTTTTGTGCCACTATAACTTCAACTCTGGGGTTGTGATGACTACCATTTGCTCTTATTGCCAAGGGTTGGTTTTGCTATTCTGGGTCTTTTCTGGTTCAATATGAATTTTAGGATCATTTTTATCTGGTTTTGTGAAGAATGCCATGGGCATTTTGATTTTGTTGTTTTGCTCCTTTTGTTTTTTGAGACAGGGTCTTGTTCTATAGCTCAGGCTAACCTTGAGACTATTAGGTAGCCCAGGCTGGCCTTGAATTTACAGTGATCCTCCTGCCTCAACCTCTCAAGTGTTCAGATTACAGGCGTGCCCCACCATGCCCAGCTTGTTGGTATTTTGATTGGGATTGCGTTAATTTTTGGAAGTATGGCCATTTTGACTATATAGGTCCTACCTATCTGGTAACAGGGGATATCTTATCATTTTGTGATGTTCTCTTTTTCCTTCTTCAGCATACTGTACTTTTCACTGTAGAAATCTTTCATTTCCTTGATTAGTAAGAGATCTGACCCCTGTTTGCCCCAGCCAACCAAGAATGGCTGTTCCCAGCCATCTGAACCCCAAAACATTACCCCACATCCTCCTGACACCCAGCTTTACATTGCTAGGACATGGTTCACTTGGCACAACAAAACATTAGCTGTTTCTATGTCAGCAGTTGCCATAGAGCCATTGCTACTCAGCTAGCCTCACTTCACTGATCCCCACCCACCTAAGTCTGTCAATAAAAAACCCATTCAATAAACTTGAGTCAGACTCTCCTTAACCGTTATTCCAGGAAGCAGGGAGATCTCACCTGGAACCCCAAACTCAAGCTCACTGTGTTCTTTCACTAGTTTGCTGCCATTTACCTAACAATCAAGTAAAAGTGCCAAAAATAAACATCCTTCCTTGCACACACACACACACAAACACAATGATGGAGATTTGTCAGGGAGACACAGGAACAGACTGAAAGAGTTTCCAATGCCAAACCTAGAAAATTTTGAGAATAAATGTTCATTTGTACATGTATAGAGAGACATATGTATATATCTATATTAATATATACATATCATTACATTATAACCTATAAAATTGTATGCATACATTGTCATATGAATAAATGTTCAAATAATTTAATAAATGCACAAGAGACAAATATGTGCTAAATTCTAAATAAATTAGATATTCTATTCCAAAGGAGAGAGGATATAGGCTCTAAATTGTGATTTCCTTGTACAATATAATGAAGATTAAAAAAGTAACTTTATAGTGAAGCTGGGTGTGGTGGCACTCAGGAGGCTGAGGCAGGAAGATCACTATAGTTCAAAGCAGGCTTGGGCTACATAGTGAGTTCAAGCCCATCCTGAACTACACCGTGAGATCCTATCTCAAAAAACAAACAAACAAACAAAAAAGAATAGCTTTACAGTGGAAAAACTTGAACACTACCTCAATCAGCAAGGTTGTGAAAATCAACATCAGCAGTCACGAGTCATGCGGACAGTATGTACCCTTAACATCATGTGATTACAACAGTACTCCACTTCTGCAACCCCCCCCGATAAAAAACCCAATAACTCCCTGAAAAAAAAAACATGATTATGAGAAAATCAGATAGGAAGTTCCAGTAGAGGAGCATCCCTCAAAATACCTGAACAGTAATCCAAAACACTATCAAAGTCTTCAAAACCAAGCAAAGCCCACACCTCTTCATTTCTCCCCAGTGTCCATTGCTTCTTCTCTACCTCTGCGTATTTGATGTTTTTTTTTTTTTTTGAGTCTACAGATAACTCATAATCATGCGGTGTTTTCTTTCTGGGTCTGAGTTATGTATTTCACTCAGCATACTTCCTCCAAATTAATGTTGTGGAAAATGGTAGTACTGTAACTCAATATTTTTAAGGCTGAGTAATATACCTTTATGTGTGTCTGTCTCTGTCTCTCTCTCTCTCTCTCTGTCTGTCTTTTTCCCTCTGTATGTGTGTGTATCACAAGTGATTTATCTACTCATCCATCAACAGACACTTACTATGAATAATACTGCTATGAACATGGGGATGCAGCATGAGTTATATAAAAATAGATATCTTTACAAGATAGCGATTTTCTTTCCTTTGAGAATATGACAAGAAACACATTGAGGGGTCATATAGTTCTGTTTTGAATTTGTTTGGGAGCCTCCATATTGATTTTCACATGGTGGCACCAATATGCTATACATCGGGTTCAGTAAAGAGAAACGGGGAGCTGTAGGTCAAGTATACAGAGTAGCAGGTATACAGAATGAAAAGTGTGGAGACCCATCGTACCGCATTTATGGTTACTAATAAACTTGGCATTTTTGCCAAAAAGTTAGATTCTAGAGTTCTTGTCCTGAAAATAATGGGTAATTATGTGAAGTGATGATTATGTTAATTTGCTTGACTACACTAACCATTTTATTACATGAAAATATTTTGTATATACTCAATATATACAATAATAATTTTAAAAACCAAAATTTGAAGAATTGTTTCCGCTAAGGAGATACTGTGTAACTAATGCAGTCTTCTAGTCTCCTAGGTTGGATCTTGAAATAGATATTGCACTCAGTAAATACAAAGGAAATCTGAATAACTATGAGCTTTCGTTAAGAATGATGAATCGGTATTGATTCATTAAACACAACACCCCCCCCCACACACACACACAAACACTTGGAGAGGAGGCATTACATAAGCTAGCAATGCCACTGATTGCTCTTGAAACATTTTCTTTTTAATTCTCCAACAATTCAGAATTGTTCTATTAATGGGAGTTGAGGCTCAAAAAAGTAAAGTGACTTCTCCAAGGTCACATACCTCACAAGCCTTGGTTTCTAGAGGCTAACATGAAACTGAGTGTCTGGATTCGGAGCTGAGACTTAAATAGAGTGTATGAAGGCCTCCATATAAGGCTGACACACACCAAAGACCACTAAGTTGCTGCTGCTATTATCATCTGAATTTTTGTCATTATTTCCCTATTCTCTGCTATACTGGAGCATTTACTATCTGCCCCTTGCAGCTTCTGTCATCTGTGGCTTTTCTGTATGGCTCAGTTGCACCACATCCAAAGACACTATTTGCCTCCGCAATGAGCACAGCACAGAGCCCAGCTCACTAGATGTTCTTGGTCATTCAGGCCCTGAGTCTCTGCACTGCTACCAGTGACCAAGAAACAGGATCTTATTTCATCCAGCAGCCCCGTGACCAATGTGGCTATCTGTCTGTTCAGTTGTCCTCACCTTCCGGTTCTTGTCTATGGTCTTCAGCTGGGAGGAATGGGGGTACCTGGTCCTGACCCAGAAGACCCTGTCCCAGATGATTCTGGAGACCTGTGGACACGTGGTTCACTGGGGAAAGCTCACCTCACTCCTTTGCATAGACAGTCTTCTTCCTTCAATCCTGTCAACTTTAGTCTGGCCAATACAGAATGCCTCTAGAGCCCTCCTTCCTACCTACCTGTAATTCTTGCTGTGTTCTTGTCTTACCTCCTATTTCCTGGTCCCTCTGGGTTCAGCCAGGGACCACGAGGACCAAATACTGTAACTGAAATCAAGAACTAGGCCAAGAACTAAACTAAGCCCACACTCTCAACTCCAGTACATAGCACAGACTATCCTCGGCCTCAAGTCCTTATACCTGATACTCACCAGAAGGAAATTTAATGGCCAAGCCTGGTAGGGGTAGCTGTTTCCTTATCCCAGTTAGCATGGGATGCAGATGTCAGACAATTTTCCAAAAAGTTCATGAGGCAAACCACCCAGCAACTTTCTCAATTATATTACCTCCATTCTGATACTTATTTTACTCAGGACTTTGCACTTGTAAAGCAGGTGTCAGAACCACTGGGCTAAATCCCTGGCCCTTTGAGTATCTTTCTGTAGACCTCCTCAAAGATCTTCTCTGGGAGGGTCCAAGAACTGAGATACCCCACACAACACAGACTCAGGAAAGTCATGTGTGATGGAAAAGATAAAGCAAAGTGGAGATAGGAAAAAAAAACTTGCGTGAAGCAAATGGTAAAAAGTATATTATTATGTAAAAAATGTAAACAATACTTATGGGGTACCTTGTTGAGTCAATGTTTTTATGCTTTGACAAGTATCACCAATAACTCTGAAAAGAAGTATCTCAGCCTTCCTCATGGTAGTGTAAGATTGTTGCCAATAATATGAATATAAATAATAACAGCAATAGATCCTACTTACTATACTTCAGCTCCCAGTATTAAGCACTTTTAGTTATCTCCCACGAAAGGGTAGTTTTGTTTTATTGACTAGAATTTAAAGGGATTCTCAAACGTGTTAGAGCAGCAAAATCCCCTGAAGGATTTATTCAGAATGCCCACTACAGCAAATCTGAGACGGGTTCTGAGAACTCTTATTTCAAGCAAAGCCCAAGTAATGCTAATGTGGCCTGAAAACTACTGAGTAAGAAAATAATTAATATTGTAATAAAGAATTGTCTGCATTTTTCTTATACATTTCAAGGCCCAGAAAGATTAAGGGCAGAGAGACTTAGGGAAGAAAGTCAAGGACAGTCATGAGCATGGGTCAAGGGGCCTCGGAAATACGTACCATCTCCTTTAAGAGCAAGCGAAGCCACACCTCACTCCTTGGAACCTAAAGAAGCTATTTCCCTAAAGAAGCTATTTCCCGAGACAAGGAAATGCCCTCCAAGTTCCGCTCTCACTTTGGTCAGAAACTACGCTACCCAGAAGGCAATGCTTTGTCCGTCGAAGGCAGGCGCGGGGCTAGTGACGGAATACGGAGGGGCAGTTCCTGGATGCCCCTAGCTTCCCCTAGCTTCCGGTCCTGAAGTCATTCGGTGGCAGCTAAAACCATTTTATCAGTTGCACTGTACCTGGAGTTTGGGTCAGAAGCAGCTTTTCAAGTTTTTCGAGACCAAGCAGAGAAGGACAGTGAGGACAGCAAGACTCACTTGAACCTATGGTGTGAACCGTGACTCCCTCTTGCACATCCCCCATACAGAGTCGTCCGCTGAGCGTTTTGGGGGGCTCGGTATCAACCCTTTGTCCCCCACAACATCTGGAGGCGGCGCCTTGAGCCTTGTGCGCGTTTTATGCAACTGAAACTTTGAGGGTCTGCGCTGCCCAAGACTGGAGTTAGGGGTTCGCTGAGGCCGCCCTATTGGCTCTGGTCGCCCCGCTCAGCCTCGCTCCGTCCGCCCACTGTATCCCATGGCGGCGCCTGCGCTGGTGAGTGAAGGGTTCCACAGTCCCAAAAGCTCTTGGCTCAGCAACCTTGGTCCTGGGGGATCCTGGAACTCTGACCCTGGGATCTGGAGATCCTAGGAGGGAGTGGAGAAGGGTAGGGATAATAACTTCTAACCCAGGATCTTCAGACCAGACTAGGGTTTATAAAAGGAATTTCTCTCCCCTACCCCCTCGAATGTATTTGCAGTAAATAATAATTAGTTTCATTTTGAGAAATTGATACCCACACATACTGTATCGTGATCATTTTGTTTTTTGAGACAGGGTCTCTATGTAGATAAGACTGGCCTTGAACTCACTGTGTAGTCCAAGCTGGCCTCAAATTTTCTGTGATCCTCCTGCCTCTGCCTACCCACTGTTGGGATTAAAATTCTGTGCCAGCCCCCACACCAGGCATCTTGATCATCTTTACTCCTTTCTTTCCCCCTTCCCTGCTTAACCAAATCCCCTTCCCTTTTCTACAGAGTATATTTCTGTTTCCTACCATCTTTCTTTTTTATTTGCTCTTTAAACTATTTATATTTTTGATCTCTCATGTTAGAGAAGCCATGTGATAGCTAACTTTCTGTGTCTGATTTATTTTACTTAGTATTATGGTCTCAGTATCCATCCATTTTCCCTACAAATGACTCAAATTTATCCTTTTGAGCTAATGAGTACACCATTGTGTAATTTTCTTCATCTGTTGACTTAGCAGTTGCTGTGAGTTGTGCTGCTATAAACAATGGTAGGCATTTATCACTGTAATATGACTTTTGAGTGTTTCCCACTTCTTGCTTCGGCCTCGAGCTTCATGCTTCATCCCCTTGGATCTGAAATGGGAATATTCTGTATTGAGGAAACTGCAGAGGATTCGTTTGTGACATGTGTCTTGCAGTGCTCAACACCACCAAGAGAGCATTGCTTTGTGTGCATTTCTGGGAAGGGATTCTGACCCTCAGGTCTCCTTGCCTCAGCTTCTATCTAGCTGAAAACTGGGAGAAGGGATGAAAATCTTCTGGGCAGAGGTAAGTTGGGAGTAGTGTTTTTGGAATTGCTCTTTTCTAACAGGAGTAGGAAGTGTCCTGGTCGTCAGGAAGACAAGAAGCATTGGGTTTATCTTTGCAAATGCTGTCTGTTTATTCTAAGGGAATTTGGCCTGCCACTTAGCAGGAATGAATCCTTTTTCCCATCTAATGTATTTACCTGTATTTTCAAAGAGAATCAACTACAATACTCATTTGTGACAGCGACAGGAGTGTTTTGTCTTTGGGGATATAAACACACAATGTCTCCCGCTTACGATCCAGCATGCCGCCCTGTTTACTCTCATCATAGCGCTGATCACCTGCAGGACTTGTCTTATTTATTCATTCCTTCTCTCTCACTTCATTCCAGCCTTGTTTCTGTGTCTTCCCTGGTTGTCTCATCTAATACTTCCCCTAACCTTTGTAGTCATCTCAATCTCTTCTTGTTTTCAGAGCCCTTAGAATCATCTGACTTTATCTTGATCATTTATTGTTTTTTGAGTGTTTTGTTTTGTTTTGTCTTTCCTTCTTGCCCATTGTTGAGA
Organism: Fukomys damarensis; assembly: GCF_012274545.1. Classification (NCBI taxonomy): domain Eukaryota; kingdom Metazoa; phylum Chordata; class Mammalia; order Rodentia; family Bathyergidae; genus Fukomys; species Fukomys damarensis. The sequence goes on from NW_022900931.1 coordinate 55,381,939, forward strand.
CTCTGTCCACAACCTAGAATAAGCTCCTAGAGTAGGGCTGGGCTCTCTAGGCCTCTTATCATTCTGAGATTAAACTTCCAACCAAGGCTATAAAGTCTTCTGCTACCGGGCCACCCTCCCACTCTTCTCTCTCACTGCCCTGTCCTTGGGCTACACTGGCCAGAATTTGGCCAAGCTTGTTGCCCGCTTTCCTGTGTCACACTGTCTTCACATCTCTGCAAGGCTGCCCCTTGGATGTGTGCTGTATTGGACTTTCCCAGAGCACTGTAAGAACAAATGGGGAAAATTCCACCCACAGTGGTTTGGGGAACCCATCAGACTCTCTCTGGCAAGTGGGCATAGGAATGAGGGGGACTTTGAGGAAACTTCAGAGGAAGGGAGCTGCATGGACACAGGCAAGTTTTGTTCAAGGAGGCATGAGAGAGCCTGGGAGGTTGCCGAGGCACTCATGAGCTGCTGAAGTGTGTCTCAGGAAGTGAGATTGTGGGGCTGGAAGGTCCTCATCCTGCTAGACCATCCTTACCCAAGACAGCCATCATGCTAAAGGCTGCTGCCTGTGTTCTTAGAGCCATAGCTTACATTGTCCTTGGTCACTTGTGTTACTGGTACTTAAGTAGTAATACCTTAGGAAAATGTGCTAAAAGTGGCTCAGAAAGAAAAACAATAGGATGTTGGCTCCTGGTGGAATCTTCCAGGGAGTCTGCGTGTCCAGCTACAGCTGCAGGGTGGGGAGAGCTTGTTTGAACCCTGCTCAATCCCACGCATTTGACATCTCCTCATGTACCTCTTCTGCCAGGTGCCTGATAAGGGCTTTGCTCTTCCATATCTATGAAAATATCTTCAGGATTGGCTAAAATGCATTTTTTGATACCAGGACTTGAACTCAGGACCTGCACTTGTGAGGCAGATGATGGCACCACTGAGCTAAATCCCTGGCCTAAAATGGTTTTAAATGTGCAAATTATTGGAAATGTTTTTTTACCCTCATCACTGTGGATTCACTATGGTGATGGAAGAAAAGGATTACACTCATACACACTAGACCAGAGGGACCTGAGTTCAAATCCTACTTCTCGTTAAACATATTGCTCTGAATGAGTTGACTCTTACTTAGCCTCAATTTGCCAGTTGTGAAACAGAGATGGTGATGGCATTTACCTCATAGGCTATGGGATATTAAATTTGCAAACATGCAGAAATTATTTCTGTGACATGTAGCAGGCAATATGGTGTTTGCTTTATGAACATTTTCTCTGTAATTCTCATTACAACCTGGAATAGTAGCAACTATTGTATTAATGTGGAAACTGAAGCTCAAAAAAAAAAAATTTGAGACTTCCCCAGGGTCAGGAAGCTGGACTTACACCTCAGGAGACCTGGAAACTTAGTTGCTTTAACAGAGCATGCAAAGGCCTCAAGGGCGGAAAACAGTGGATTAGTGAGGCTCAGCTGCTGCTGCTGTAATCATTATTTGAATTATTACGGTGGACCCTCAAGTTACAACCGGCCTGACATACGAACAACTTGGGTTAAATAGGTTAATGTAAGATTCATCTGCCTCTTGTTATCTACAATGTGTACCCAGGTAAACATCCAGATCTCAGCTATATTGACTTACAACCAATTTGAGTTACAACCAGCTCTTGGGAACTGATTGAGTTCATAAGTCAAGGGTCCACTGTATTTTCTTCCTGTTCTTCTAATGTTCCAGAGCACCTAGTGTTTGCTCCTCACAGTCCACATGATATTACCATTGTCTGGTGTCGCTCCTCAGTGGCTTCCTGGTGTTTCCCTTCCACACCTTCTGTTCTGTCAGAGGCACCATCTGTCTCCCTCTTGAGCTTAGTTAGCATCAGGGAGGTTTTGAGGAAGTGCTCACTGTTTCAGGCCTTGACTCTATCTGAACTCTTGTCAGTAACCAAGAGATAGGCTCTAATCTCATTTCTTAGCTTCACAGCCACCCTTACAACCTCTGACTTTCCAGGTGTGGGTGTCATTTGAAGATGTGGCTATGACATTCACTGGGGAGGAATGGTGGCATCTGGACCTGTTCCTGAGGACTCTGTACCAGGAAGTGATGCTGGAGACCTGTAAGCTCCTGGTCTCACTGGGTAAGGCTTCATTGCCCTTCCAGAGTGAGGAACTTAAAGCCTCTTTTATCACCTCACCCTGCACCCCCCAACACAGGCATAGCTGGTTGAAAAAGCCTCAGGAGGCCAACCTCCCTGCTTCCTACAGCCTCAGCATACTGTGGTCTGACATCTCCTTGATCTCTGCGCTTTCACCTGATGGCTAGCACAAGCTGGCCTCTGTGAGATGATTGGCCCAGGATGATTGAGTCAGATGTGTTCACAGACCAGTTAGTAAGGGGGTTTCTCCAAGAAAGGCTCTAGAAAGTGTTTGCTCAGTGCTACTGGTATTTTTCTAAGCAACTTGGGCTCAGCTAAAAAGCTTTTTGGGCCCCTGCTACCTGAATAGTAGACTCTTATTTCCTAAGGCCTGTGCCTTGCTTCTCTGCTGGTACAGGAGATAATTTTAGAGGATACATAGATACGTTATCAGGTGGCATAGATGGGCACCTGAGAAAGCTGTTCTTTTTCCTTTTGTCCTTCCTACCTTATGTTTCTCAAATCTTGGCTTAATCCTAAGTCTTATGCTAGCTTATGCTTAACTGTTGCCTAATTCCCCCCTCAGCAAAAAGAAATAACCTCAAACTCCCAGCCTTGAGCAGGCAGCATGAGTTTCTTGAGAATTCACATGTTAATTTGATTTTATCATTTTTATAATAATTTATTACTAGTATCTATAAAGTGAGTGAACAAATATCTATAATGTGCTTAGAATAAAATCTGGAATATAGCAAGTGCTCCAAGTATATTTGTTATATTGAACAAATCCCAAATGTTCTCCTACTTAAATTTTTAATAGCCGTGTTACCTAGAAATTGGTCCGAATAGGAATTAAATAGAGGCCAGAAGTGTTTTTTCACAGACTTCCAGATGGTTACCTCTGACAAGGCTCTACCACCCTAAATCCTCACACTGTCATCTAGGAATCCAACCATCAGTAAGTTAAATACAATTCTATTTTATGGCCGTTTTGATGAGTTGTTGAAAGCAGATGTATGATGTACAGCATTTCAGGTGGAGGTACCAACACGAGCAGAGCAGAACTTGATTCCTTAACAGAAATGAAGGAAAGTCTCGTTTTCCTTTCCCACTGCGCCATCCCTGAGCTCAGTGCCAGGCATACAGGACACATCAGTGAATATGTGCTACATGACAACTGGATGCATTCTAGCCTAGTGGATAAGATTTTCCTGTTGATGTTTCTGTGAGTCCCGTTGCCTCCATCATTGGCTTCTTTCCAGAGTCTTTTGTCTTTTAGCCCCCACATTTAGCAAAGTATATTTGGCTGAATATAACAGAAGACCGCCTCACACTGGTTTTGCCAAGTTTGAGCCAGCAAGCCTTGATACAGAGGTGAATGAAAAACGAGAGACAGAGGCCATCTCTGGGGAGGGTCCAGGGACTTCGCCAAAGTGAAGCCCTGAACTGACTCAACTCCCAGATTTATCAAATAACAGCAAAGGCACCGCGCTCTGGTGAGCATATAGATTTGTTTTAGGTTAGCAAGGCCTTGTGACCATTTGGTTGAATTACCAACTTTTATCTGATTGTCCCTTAGGGAGCATCCTTGTTTTCCCCATAAGGCCATCTCTGCGGGAGTTAGCAAAACATCCCAACTTCAAGAAGTCTGGCTGCTTGGAGTTAGCAGTCTTCCATCCCCCCAAGTCACCGTGAGCAGACATTGACCTGTTGGACATCACAGGGACCTCTATAGGTTTCATCCTGAAAAAAAAATTGTTATTTCACCTAATAAAAACCCCAGAAGTGGTGTTAGCTCCCAGGTTGATAGATACCATCCCTGTTCTCTAAGTGCTTTGTGTCCTGGACTAGGTCATCAGGCCAGCACCTTTGTAGGGATTACAGGATGATGCAGGAACAGCTACAATAAAAAACCCCCACATTTGGTTAAAACGATGTAAAATAAAGGCTATTTATGCAGAATGGGTACTGGGTTTAGGTCACCTGCTTACCTCATAGAGCTGACTGCCAGTAGATGCCATCCCTCAGTCGATTTGGTTCAGAGTTTTTCAATCATCAGGCTTTTTTTTGAGCCAGGGTCTGGCTGCGTGGATCGGGCTGGCCTTGAACTTTTTTTGTGTAGCCCAGGTTGGCCTCAACCTCCTTGCAATCATCCTCCCTCAGCCTCCCAAGTGCTGGGATTATAGGCCTGCACCACCACACCCACCTATACCTGAGTGACTTTAAAAACTACCAGTTCAGCCAGGCGTGGTGGCACACTCCTATAATCCCAGCACTCGGGAGGCTAAGGCAGGAGGATCGCTGTGAGTTTGAGACCAGCCTGGGCTACATAGTGAGTTCCAGGGCAGTCTCAAAAAACCAAAAAAAAAAAAAAAAAAAACCTACCAGTTCTGGGAGCTAGGGATTTAGCTGAGTGGTTCCGCTGCCTGCCTCATAAGCACAAGGTTCTGAGTTTGATCCCCAGTACAAAAACAAACAAACAAACAAAAAAACTACCAATTCTGCACTTGGGAGGTTGAGGCAGGATTGCTGCAAGTTGAGGCGACCCTTGGCTAATAATGAACTCAAGGCCTGCCTGTACTATGCAGTGAGACCTTGTCATTAAAAAAAAAAAAAAAAAACCCAAAAAAAAAGGAAAAACCCCAAACTACCAGGGCTTAGTCCTTATGGAGACTTTTTTTTTAACTCAGCATTGCTAGGTAATCCTGATAACATAGGAAGATGGAATCCTACTGACATAGATGATTAGGAATACTTTCTAGAGCAGGGGTGGGCTCTCCCTAAGGTTTCTTGGCCTTGTGTCAAAGGTATGTACTCCTGTAAACTTGAGACTGTTTGTCTTTACCAGTATACTCATACACCATTTATTTCTCATGCCAGGTTGTCCTGTTCCCAAAGCTGAGCTGATGTGTCCTCTGGAGTATGGACAGGGACTATGGATGGTGAAGAGAGGCCTCTTACAACACACCTGTACAGGTAGGGACTGAGTCTGGCATGAGGTGTCACAGCAGCCTGCGGGTCACTATGGGATTACTGTATCTGAAATTCTGTGGGCAGTTTCTTTTTGTGGCCTTGCTTGGGTCTTGAGTGAGCATAGATCCCCTTGTGTGTGTGTTTGGTTGGTTTTTTGGGGTTTTTTTGTTCTTTTTGTTTGTTTGTTTGTTTGTGGGTTTTTTGTACCAAGGATCAAACTCAGGACCTTGAGCTTGCAACACAGGCTAAATCCCTGACCCAATCACAGATCCCTTTGAATCGTGTTTCCATCTTCCCTCCCCCATCATATACTCTTTGCCTTTACTTGGGGCAGAACATGGTATAACAGGTAGAAGGTAGCTTCTGGGTTTCTATTATTTGCTACCCACCTGCCTTTGGACTCTGAGGAAGTTGGATGATCTCACTGTGCCATTGGTTTGTTTTGTTTTGTTTTTTGGTACTGGGGATAGAACTTGGGTCACTGGGCTTCCAAGGCAGGCGGAGGAACCACTGAGCTAAATCCCCAGCATTGTGCCACTGGAATACATACAAGTTAGGCTGAGTTAAATGACCTTCTCTAAAAGACAAATTCCAACCTCTTAGTGGCTCAGCAGATTTTTTTTTTTTCTCATTCATACCATAGTTCTATTGCTGGTCAGCAGACAAGCCCTACACCACATATTATCTAGGAACCCCAGGTGCATTCTGTTGTCAGTGTGTGGTTTTCAGTTTCCCTGGCCAGGAGGAATAGGAGAGAAGGGCAGTACTCATATTCACTTGTACACATATCACTTCCTTTTACATTTCATTGACAAGAACAGAGTTTTGAGCTACATACAATATCAGGCTGGAAATATGGCTTTGCCTTTTGTCTAAGGAAAAGAGCCCATGGTATGGTGAGTATTTACTTAGTGTGTTAAACTTAGCCTATGTTTGAAAAGGCAGTGAGAATGGTTCCTGTATCACTGGGCTATTTGAGAGTGTAATTAGGTAACAGGAAACTGCTTAACACACTGCCTGATCCAGGATGGCTCAACAAAAGTTACCTATTAGTAGTAGTATTCATGTATTATTAGGCATAATGAATAGTGATATCTCAAACTTACTTCCAGATTCCCAAGTTGGTCCTTTTTCCTGCAGACTACTGCCTTGAGCTATACTCTTTTCTCCATCCAGTCATTGATTGTCCTGTCCGTACTTTCATGCATCCAACCTTGTTTGCAAAGCTGGCTCAGAAGCAGTCCCTGGTCCTATTGTCTTCTTGCCCTCCTGCCTTCTTACAATCTCTAGGTGACGTGTTTGCCTTTATCAGTCTCATATCCTGGATGCTAAGGGCAGCTAGAGCTATCCAGTGTGTGGACTGCTACCACTACAAATGTATGACCTCTTGTTCTGTAGAAAGATACCTTGTGTGGGAGGAGATGGGTATAGGCAGTTCAGTTCCTATGGCTTCTTGTATCCTTTTTGGTAATTTGAGTCATTTAAGGGATTTGTTCACTTTATTTATCTACCCATTACTTTTGAAGATTATTTTATCTTAAAATGGTAAATGTTACATGTAACATTTTACTATAAAAGGTGAACTATAAATTTATGATTTGTACATTTCATTCATATACTACCATGAAAACTGATCCACATTCTCAAAAAAATTTAAAAAGATTGTTTCACTCTGCTTATATGGGTACATACAATGCTTTTTTTGGAACATTACAAAAAGTCTATGATAGTGCATATTGTAAGATTTTCACTCTTTATTCAAAAGGCTGTTACTAAGATTCATTGTGCATGTAGTTACAGATCACTCACTCCTTTGTGCTGTAGTCAGTTCATGAGTAAACCACAATGTTTATCCATTTTCAGGGACATTTAATTGTTTATATATAGTTTTTTGTTCTTATATACAGAGCTGTCATGTACACAAAAATGTGTCCTGATGCACATGTGTAGGAGTTTATCTAATGTTCATTTGACTTGGATTTTGGATTGTACAATAAATAACAAGAGAACTTTGTTAGATGATACTCAGTTGTTTCTTAAAATGATTACAATACTGCTGCTTGCCAGGCACAGTGGCACACACCTGTAATCCCAGCACTCACGAGACTGAGGCAGGAGGATCACTGAGAGGTCAAGGCCAGCCTGGGCTGTATAGTGAGTTCAGGGCCAGCCTGAACTATACAGCAAGACCCTGTGTCTAAAACAAACAAAAAAATAGTCCTACTTTATTGGGTTGAGTGCATTCCAAGATCTTCTGTATGTGCTTGAAACTAGATAGTATCAAACCTTAAAAATACTAAGTTTGTTTTCCTATATATGCATACCTTTGACAAATTTAATTTCTAAATTAGGAACAGTAAGGAATTAAGAAAAATAATAAAATAGAACAATTATAACTACACTGTTATAAAAGTTATGTGAACGTGGATTCTCTCAAAATCTTACAGTAATATTTTTAGACTGTGGTAATAAAAACACAGCAAAACCATGAATAAGTGTATACTCATTTACACTTTATTTGCAGTGTCTGAACAATTCCATGGATTCCCATTCCCTCCAGTACTTGACATTGTCAGGTTCTTAAGATTTTTCAATCAAGAAATTATAAAATGGTATCTCATTGTGATCTTAATTTCTTTTCCTCTTATATCTTAATCATTTTCCTCCATTGCTGAGACAGATACCCAGTACCCACAACTTGAAGAGGGGTTTATTTTGGTTCATGTTTCAGAAGTTGTTCAGTCCACGCATGATGTGCGACATGGTAGAGTGGCTTGGGTAAAGGAAAACTTTATGTCCTGGATGAACAGGAAGCAGACAGCAAAAGGAGCTGAAGAAGGAGATGTGTTCTTCCAGGTCACACCCCCAGTGACCTATCTCTTTCAGCCAGATCCTGCCTCCTAACAGCAGGTCAGTTACACCACCCCCATAATTCAGTGACCTTCCAAAAGCCCTACCTATGAGTATATGAGTCTTTGCAGGGGGGGACATCTAGATATAAATCATAGCAACTCATTACCAAGAATTTCATCATCTCTTCATACACTGATTGGCATATTTCATATTATTTATTAGTAGTATTTTGGGGTTTTTTTTGGTTTTTTGAGACAGGGTCCTGCTATGTAACTCACACTGGCCTTGAATTCACTATGTATCTTAGGCTGGCCTCAAACTCATGGTGATCCTTCTGTCTTAGCCTCCCAAGTACTAGGATTACAGGTGTGTTTCCACCATGCCCAGCTCCTCAAATATTTATTTTTATTAGTACATATTTGTAATACATAATGATTATGTTCATTGTGGGGAGCTGGTACATGTATATGACACATCTTAATTCTTTTTACATCCCCTCTGACTCCATGTCTTGGTCCTCTTCCCATTGGCAAAAGATCTATCTCTTAAGTTAGATCCCTGGTACTGACAAAAAAAAAAAAAAAGAAAAGAAAAGATCTATCTCCCTGTTTCCTATTATTTCTCTTACCAAGTCAGTTTTTGGTTCATGTATTTTGAGGTTTTGATGTTTGTTACATACAAGTTTAAGATCGTTTTGTGTTTTTAGTTTTACATCACTGTGTAATGTCCTTATTTCTCTCATTTTCTTTGGTCTGCATTTGGCTATCTAGTACTCATATAGCCACCTTTTTCTTTTTAAATTTTTAAAAATCTGAGTCATATAACTAGCTTTTTCTTTTATGATTAATGCATTTGTATCTTATGTAAGGCATTTTTATAAATTGTATTACACATCTCTAGTTCTCTATTCCACTTCTTCCCTTGATGATTTATCTTTTATCTATTACTGTATAGCCCTGAAACATTGTCATAATAATACTTTACATGACAAGTTCTCCTGTTTTATTCTTCAGAGATACCCAGTCTCTCTATATGTTCTATAACTACCTTGTCAATATCTGTGACAAACTCTATTAGGATTTTACCTGATATATATTGAGTTTATGAATGAATTTAGGAAGAATTATAACTTTTTATTATTTTTCTCTTCATATAGATTCTTCATGTTTTAAATTTCAGTTTTCTTCATCTCCATGTTAATTATTTGGGGCTTGTTCACCTGGTCTTTATTCAGATATAGCAGACTCAATATATGTATCCATTTGCTTCCGACTCTCTTCCACCGTTGCAGAGTCTGAATCTTGAAGTTTATTTTTCCTTTACCATTGCCTGCATACATCCTCTCCACTATTCTTTCACCCTCTTCACTTTGCTGAGTATTCGGCATCTCTTAAGACTCTAAACCTTTTTAATTTTTTCATTTGCCACAGTTTCCCTCCTCATTTTTCTTTCTGGTAATTCTTACTCTTCTTTAAAAATAAGCTCACATAAGCGCCTTTTCTGAGTAGCCTCCACAGATCTCTTTCTATCCATCTGGACAAAGTTAGGATCAGAAAAGAAACTGCAAAATTAGTTTAAGAGGTGCACAAATGCAAGCTGGGCATGGTGGTGCACGCCTGTAATCTCAAGACACTGATGCAAGAGGCTCACCATGAGTTTGAGGCCAGCTGGGCCTACATTGTGAGGTTGGCCTACATAGTGAGTTCATGGGCCTACATAGTAAGTTCAAGGCCAGCCTGAACTAAATAGCTGTCTCAAAAAAAAAAAAAAATGTACAAATGCGGTAGGCATCAAGGTCACTATATTTTCATCTTCATTTTTCTACTAAAGTGATTTTATTTGTTTTATATATGTCACTGATAGATGGCTTTTTATGTTGACTTTCCTTCAGGTGAGAAAGCAAAACTTGACACAACACAGCCTACTGATTCTCAGCTAGTCTTTTTGAAGAAATCCTTTTACCAAGAACAACTGCTACAGAGATCCTCAAGGAATTCCAGGTTGGGGCAAGCCACACATGAGGAATGGCTACTAGAAATGCAGGAAGGGAACTTGAAGCCAGGAACAGACCTCTCCAAGGAGACATGTTCTGGAAAACTGAGCCATAAACATGATCTGGAGACAGGTGATAATCTGTGTTCAGGAGTTTTACCGGAGCAAATCATTGCACAAGATGCTATTCAGGAACATGACTCTGAAAAGCCAGGAAAAGGCTATGTAATTGATGCAATGAACAAACCCTATAAATGTAAAGAATGTGGAAAAGGCTTTAGTAAGAATCAGGCTCTTACTCAGCATCAACACATTCATACTGGCATGAAGCCCTATGAATGTAATGAGTGTGGGAAGGCCTTCAGACGCAGGTGTCAGCTCACAGAGCACCAGCATATACATACACAGTAGAGAAAAGTCATTTTTGTGTAAAGAATGTGGGAAAGCTTTGTGCTACAGCTCTTCAGTTTCTCCACACATGAGAATTCACACTGGAAAGAAACTATACAAGTGCACTGACTGTGGAAAGGTCTTTATTCATCGCACTACTTTCATCTGCCATAATATGGCTCACACAGGAGAAAAACCCTTTATATGCCAAGAATGTGGGAAAGCTTTTAGTCAAAACTCCTCCTTCGCTCAACACATGAGGATTCACACTGGTGAAAAGCCTTATGAGTGCAGCAAATGTGCAAGGTCCTTTGCTCATTGCTCTACTTTCACCAGTCATAAGAGAACCCATAAAGGAGAGAAGCCCTTTGAGTGCAGAGTGTGTAAAGGCCTTTTGTCACAGCTCTTCCTTAATTCGTCATAGGAGGATTCACACTGGTGAGAAGCCTTATGAATGCAATGAATGTGGAAAGACCTTTACACAGCACTCTACTTTTATCCGACATAATAGGACCCACAGTGGAGTAAAACCCTTAAAGTATCAAGAATGTCCAAAAACCTTTTACTCTAGCTCTTCCTTCATTTGCCATGTGAGGAGTCACACTGGTGAGAAGCCCTGTGTTTGCAAAGAATGTGGCAAGGCCTTTACACAACCTGCAAATCTCATTTGGCATCATAGAATCCACACTGGAGAAAAGCCCTTTGAGTGCAGAGAATGTGGTAAGGCCTTTTGTGACAACTTTGCCTTAACTCAGCACATGAGAACTCACACTGGTGAGAAACCCTTTGAATGCAGTGAATGTAGAAAGACCTTCAGGCACAGTTCATCCTTCACTCTCCATCGAAAGATTCACACTAGAGTTTAAAAGCTAAAGGAAGGCTGGCCAGGTGTGGTGGTGCACACCTGTAATCTCAGCACTCAGGAAGCTGAAGCAAGAGGATCACTGCAAGTTCAAGGCCAGCCTGCAGTACATAGTGAGTTCAAGGCCAGCCTATACTACAAAGCTATAGGGAGGCCTTTTACAACAGTGTTCTCAATCAACTTGAGTGAACACATATTGGTGAAATTTCTTTTGAATGTAACAAGGAAACTGGACAAAAATATCTTAACAGTGTCTGAAAATTCTTATAGTAAGAAGAGGAAAAGTAATTATCATCCCTGTGAAAACTTTTTGTTTCAGGTCATCACTTGTCATCTGAAGATGTACATTAGAAGTTGTCTCAGCCTAAGCCTATGTCACATCTGAGAATCATCCAGGAGAGTCAAAGTGGTTATTATGCATTTAGGTAAAATGTTACCAAAAATTTCTTTTTATTTACACTATAGATCTAATTTGTGTATTTTATAATAAGTCAGTACATATCAGTTATAACCATCAATGTCAGTGGCCTCAACTCACCAATCAAGAGAAATACACTGGCAGAATGGATTAAGAAGCAAAATCCAACAATATGTTGTATACAAGAAACACACTTAGTGCAAAAAGAAGCCCACAGATTGAAAGTGAAAGGATGGAAAACAATTCTCCATGCGACAGGAGCCCAGAAAAAAGCAGGGGTAGCAAACTTATTCGCAGACAAAGTAAATTTCAAACCAAAACTGATTAAAAGAGACAAAGAAGGCCACTACATCCTTGTAAAGGGAACAGTTCAAGAGGAATAGGTAACAATCATAAACATATATGCAACAAATATTAATGCCCCCAACTATATAAAAGAAATATTAAGAAACATGAAAAATCAAATAAGCACTAATACAATTGTAGTGGGGGATCTAAATATCCCACTTTCACAAATAGATCATCTAGGCAAAAAAATCAACAATGAAATACTAGAACTGAACCAAGCTTTTGAACGCATGGACTTAATAGACGTCTATAGTGTTCCACCCCACAAAATCAGAATGTACATTCTTTTCATCTGCATATGGGTCATTCTCCAAGATAGATCACATTCTAGCTCAAAGAACAGGTTTGAATATCACAGAGGAAATTAAAGAAGAAATTAGACAGTTTTTACAAATAAAATGCCAGTACAACATACAGTAATCTATGGGACACAATGAAAGCAGTTCTATATGGAAAATTCATAGCACTGAATGCCCACACTAGGAAAACAGCAAGCTCAAATAAAAAACCTAATGATGAATCTTAAGACTACTAGAAAAACAAGAGCAAGAAAAACCTAAAGCTCAAGCAAGAGAGAAAATTATAAAGATTAGAGCAGAAATCAATGCAATGAAAACTAAGAAAATGATACAAAAACTAAATGAATCAAAGAGTTAGTTTTTTGAAAGAATAAATAAAATCAATAAACCCTTAGCTCACCTATGTTCATAGCATCATAGAGTTTCTCTGGTGTGAAAAACTATAATAGTACATAAGATCCTAATAAGATAATTGACAAGGTGAAATAGAAGAAGGGCTAAAGGTGTAGGGAAAGTGGAAAGGGTAGGGGAAAGGTAATAAGGGGAAAAAATGTGAGAAAATGGAAATAAAGTGTTTATAAATGGGGAGGGGAGGAGAGGGTGAAGGGAGGGCAGGGACAAGGGGATCTGGTGTGAAAAACTATAATAGTACATAAGATCCTAATAAGATAATTGACAAGGTGAAATAGAAGAAGGGCTAAAGGTGTAGGGAAAGTGGAAAGGGTAGGGGAAAGGTAATAAGGGGAAAAAATGTGAGAAAATGGAAATAAAGTGTTTATAAATGGGGAGGGGAGGAGAGGGTGAAGGGAGGGCAGGGACAAGGGGAAAAAAATGAGAACCAAGACCTGTCATGTAAGGGTACAAGATCCCAATAATAAATGTAAATGTACTGTATACCTAAAATGTACCAATAAACTCAATTTTTTAAAAAAAGATTGAGTATTTTAAAGAAACAAGGAGAAATGGAGGATGAAGTGTAAAAGAGAAACAAATGTATGCATGAGTTCTTTCCAACTCTTGTCAAGCTATGACAGTTTGCCATGGTAACAGATGAAAGATTATAAAGTTCCCATCCCTTTATGTGGTTTTTTGTTGTGGCTTTTTGTTTGTTTTTTGTTTTGTTTTTTGTTTGTGTGTTTGAGACAGGGTCTCACTACATAATTGAAGCTAACCTGGAACTCACTATGCAGCCCAGGCTGGTCTTGAACTCACAGTGGTTCTCCTGCCTCAGCCTCTTGAGCCTTTATGTGTTTTTTATATATAAGAATTGAACCCTGAAGGATAACTCTGCCAACATTTATTAAAAGCATTCTTTGTTCTAAATCTCTGTCACTTCTACCCTCAAGAAGTGTTAAGTCTTTGTGAGAATTATAAAGGCTTGAGTTACAAAATACTTACATAGGTGCATACACACACCTTTATATTTACAGTGAATTCTTATCCCTGAAAGTTATGTTGTATACAAGTTTGAAACAATTAGTGACTACTGAGTCATTTTTGCTAGGGAAAATATAGGGTTAGGTTCCTATGAGCCTCTGGTGCAGACATTTTCATCAACAATTATATATACCATTTTTAATGTTTTTTTCTATTTAAAGACACCTTATCTAATTAAAATATCTTAACAATTTATAATTACTGTTCTTTATAATAAAATCTTTTAACTATAGTATTTTATTGTAATGTATTCTAGTATATTTTTATTGTACTGCCCTAACTCAGTTGTATTCACATGTGCATAGTATACACTTACAGAACTCATATCCAGTAAATGCTCCATATACTAATACTGGAATCAGTACTGTGAACACAATCTATGCCATTAAGTATAGCCAGTTAGAGTCCTAAAAACTTTAAAGATTAACTAAGGAGAGGATTTCCCATAGGTTTATAACCAGCAGTTTATCCCACAGGTCTAATGTATTTCTGTTACCTTGAGTTATATTTGGGACACCTGGTCTCAGGTTCTCTTACTATGATTCCTGACTTCAAACTATATGGATGGATGTTCTGCTTGGAATCAAGAGTTAAAAGTCCACAAAAAGGGCAGGGGATTTATCTCAGTGGTTCTGCTGCCTGCCTTGCAATTGCAAGGGCCTGAGTTCGATCCCTGGTACCAAAAAAAACAAAAAAAAAAAAAACACAAAAGCCAACCGGAGCTCACACCCTTAAGCATATAAAGATGGGAAACAAGTCATGAGAACTCAAATCTTTGTCCAGTGCCCTGTGTGGGCAGCCATGTCTAGCCCTTGTGAGTGGCCCTTATTATAGAGAGTACTTTTACTCTTTCCGTTTCCCTGGTCTTTGGTCACCTCTGAGTATAGGCTTGCGAGATATTTTCAAAGAGGGACTCATGGGCTTTTACTGTTTGACCTGTCCAACATATAGGCTCACTCACATCACAGTGCTGAACCTGACTTTAACTAGATAGGCTCTGCTAACCTTCACTGTAGGCAGCACTGAGGTTCCGCTGCTGCTTTCAGCAATATTAGCACACCATGCGCCTGTTTCCTCAACCAACAGAGCACGCCTTTCTCAATGTTTCCCTTGAATGTGTGGAACCTCTTCCCCTTCATAAAGTCTCCTCAATCCTTTTATTGAAATTAAAATCATCTTCCCACCTCTATGGCTAGGCCACAGGCTGAATTCTGGCTCTCCTATCTTGACAGTTGCCCAAATATAGCTCTATCTGTGAGTTTCAAAACTTACAATTTTCTGTTTTGTTTTTTGTTTTTTGAGAGAGTCATGCTGTGTCACTCAGGCTGGCCTTGAACTCCATGTATAGCCTAGGCTCACCCTGCCTCAGCCTCTCAGGTGCTGGGATTACAGGCATACACTACCATGCCTGGCTTACAAGTGTATTTTGTACTAGAGACCCTGCCACATAGAGAAAAAGATTCAAAGGGTCTAATGCTAGAAGGGGAGTTTTTTTTTTTTTTAAGGTTCCTAGAGAAACAATGTATTTTTCTAACTGTGGCATGTGATCTGTTTAGTCCACATGGCCGCCAGGCAGTGTCAGTATTTTCTCAACAAGTAGGGGGGGTAGTTAGGAATATTCACAAAACTTTCCATATTACCCACAAGAACAATTTTGAAACTTTTCAATGTTTTCAGCTAGGTAGCTTCATCAGATTCTTCAAAGTGATTCATAATCTATTATGTTTCACGTTGTAGATGTGCACAAAAGGATCCATCTTGGTCTCCTTGTCTTGACTGAAATGTGCACATATACCTCAAGCTCTGATGCCTGGTCACTTAGCCTTACAAGGACTGAGCAGAACTGCAGAGCTCAATTTCCTAGTAGATATGGACGAAGGTCTGAAGAGGACTTTGTGGCCAACAGTGAAGGAAGGAGTATATCCATTCATCGGTCCATTTATTCACATATTCACTTTTCAGGTATTTATTAAACATATGCCTGAAGCCTGGCATTCACAGCACTCAAACTGCATGTGTAACTATTGCTTCAGGGATGGTCATGTCCCCGAAGCGAGTCAATGAGCACCAGGACCTGCTGGAAATGCAGCTCTCTGTCTGGGATTGATTAATGTTGAGGTCCGAGTTAGTGTTGCTTATAGCCATCTAACTTCTTTATGAACATGTCTTGGCAAAAGCCAGAGCTGTGCTATAGTAAGCATTCTCCAGACATGACTGAGACATGGATACTATTATTTCTTAGTCCATTTAAATAATACCACTGACATATAATTGTGTCAGGTAGAACCCTGTCACTTCGAGATACTCTCAAATGTCATGAAGAACAAAACCTGAAAAATACACCATGTAATTGTCATTTCCTCTCCAGTGTCCATGCACCCATCACATTACTCTGTACTTTCTGGTCACAAAATAGAAAGCCACAGGGACAGGGACCCTGAGACTATTCCACTTTTTATCTAGAAATTAGAACACATGAAGCCATTCTCCTTACAAAACCATAATTATTGGTCAAAGTTCAGGGCAGAAAACAAAAACATACACTGCAGGATAGGGAAAACTTTTATAAACAGCAAAAACCTATAAAGTGTCAATGTAGAATGGCTTCTGCCATCTCCAACAGCAGTTTGTTTTGTTTAGCTCACAACTAACAGCCACCGAAGGCATTAATTACTGAATGAGACATTTGGTCTTACCCTGAGATAACACGGCACGTCACGACCTCGAGCTCCGAAGAGGAACTTTTCTGGAGCCACATGATCAGAAAAGTGTCAAGATGAAAAGGAGCACTGCTAACGTTTGCTCCCCTGACCCTGAACACCCCCTTCCTATGGGCTAGGACAGATAACTAGGCAAATCTTAAAGATAAACTCCCTGAACTGTCTGGTGAGCACGATTTGTACATCAGCAATATGAACTAAGAGAATGAAATGTAACCGCCCAAATGAAGTCCAGGCTGTCATAAAAGGAGGGGTTGTAACACAGTGGGTCGTTGATACAGGTACTGATTTTATGTGCGACTGACCCTTTGTTGACAAATAAATTTTTGTTTGTTTTTTTGAGACAGGGTCTCAATATGTAGTTGAGACTGACCTAGAATTCACTGTGTAGCCCAGGCTGGTCTTGAATTCACAGTGATCCTCCTCCCTCTGCATCTCGAGTGCCAGGATTACAGGCGTGCACCACCACAACTGGCAACAAATAAACTCTTATTATTTTAGTTCCATTCTGCACCTCTCTGTGAGTGCCATTTGTCAGTTCCTTCTGTAACACTCCCTTAGGCATTTCAGGAAGACATACACTGCAGGAAGTTAATGCTAAAATTGGTGAACCAGCTGGAAAAGTAATAACAGCAACTTCGGAATTATAGATTTCAAGATAAACCTGCCTAACTATGACCCAGGGATGAAGAAATGACTGTTGCCATTACCAATGCTTCTGCCAGCAGTGAAACTTCAAAGCCACAGGACTTGAAGCTAGATACTGAGACACAGGTCCAGCTACAGTGAGTATAACAGAACTTGACTGTTTTACATAGAATACCCAAAGCACGTGTGGGCGCAAGTGTACACCGATGCATAATTACTCGATACTCATTACTTGTTTAGTGCTCATCCTTTAGGATTCCGATTAACAAACACACCAACAGGTCAGTCTGCTTGAATCTCTTGATCATCTCACAATACTTGAAAAAGTTGTTTCTAGTTTATTTGCTATTATCCTTTGTCAGCTATCATCCATGAAAAAAGGACAAATCTGTCAATATTTATAATAGTCATCAAACGTGCTTTCTGGACAAACAGCTTTAGTGTCACCTGAGAATTTGTGAAAAATGCAAATGCTTGGCTTCACCTCTAACCAAGTGAAACAGAAACTCTGGAGTTGGAGCTTAGCAATCAACATTTAACAAGCTTTCCTGTTGATTCTGAAATATCACTAAAGTTCAGTAAGCAACTGCATTATTATATCCTAATCCACAGAACTGCGTAATACATATAAGTGATGCTCAACAAATTTTCTTCAAGTAGTGAATCAAGCTAACTCAAAGTGGACCAGAAATTATCCTCACCAAAATAATATTCTTACTACAGAGAACAGGCCATTTTTCTCTAGGTTGCCATCTCCCACTAAAGTTTAAAATTATGGCTAAAATTAGTTATTTAAGAAGTAGTGAAATTTCTTGCAAGAAATAGTCACTGTGAAAGCTTCTTATATACAGAATGATTTTATTGGAAACCAAAAATTTAATAACATTCTTTTGCAGCTTTCATTTTCAACATTATAACATGTATTGTATCCACTGGATTACTAAATATCTTCACATGACCATTAGCTAAAAATAATTTCTGTTAGGACTCAAATTGCAAGGTACTGCTGTAAAAATATTTGTCTGCTCCTTGTAGAATTTTGTTTACAAATAGTACCACTGCAAAGATCTACGCATCATTCCAGCATCCTTTATGTTGTTCTAGAACTCTAATGTCTAGCAAGATAACCTTCAGTGAACAATCTGCTTATGTCAGATTTCTCTCCAATGTGAGAGATGTACTTCAACTGGAGGACTTCTCACACATTCTTAACTTTCTATGTTCCTAGAACTTGTCTACTGCACAAGTTGTTAAGAAATTCATATTGCCTATGGTCTTTCTCATATTTGTTATATGTAGTTTTTTTTTCTAGCGTAGATTTACTTATGTCATTTAAGTATCAACTGACAAAGGCTTTCCCACATTCACTGTCATTATATAGTTTCTTAGAGGGTGAACTCTGATAGACAATAAGGTTGTACCATTACTAAAGGTATTCCCATACTTTTCTTCAGTAAAAATTGTCTAATGTTGAATTAGAGGATCTGTGGCTAAAGCTCATTAGAACAAATACTGTTTCATACAGTTTCACTCTCATATGACTTCTGACATGTATAGTGACTTATTTGGCCTAAACATTTTTCCATGTTCATTGCACTGAGTTTCTCTCCAATATGCGTTCTTTGATGGGCAGTAAGATTTGAGCCTTTGCTAAAAGCTTTCCCACATTCATTACATTTATATGGCTTTTCTCCAGTATGAATTCTCTGATGTACTGTAAGGTTTGAACTACAACTGAAGGTCTTCCCACACTTAATACATTCGTAAGGTTTCTCTCCAGTATGAATTCTGTGATGTTGAAGCAAGGATGACCTATGGCTGAAGGCTTTCCCACATATGCTGCATTCATAAGGTTTCAACCTAATGTGATTTCTCAAATGCATATTCAGTGATTCAGGCTGGCTGAAGGATTTCCTGCATTTCTGACATTCGAAGGGTTTTTCTTCAGTATGAATACTCTGATGCTGAGTAAGAAATGAGAGACTACTAAAGACTTTCAGGCATCTGTCACATTCATATTGTTTCTCTATAGTGTGGATTCTTTGATGTCTAGTAAGGTGTGAACTACAGCAAAAACCTTTCCCACACTCACTACATTCGTAAGGTTTCTCTCCCGTATGAATTTTCTGATGGTGAATAAGAGATGACCTATGAATGAAGGCCTTCGCACACATTTGACACTCATAAAGTTTTTCTTGAGTATGAATTCTCAGGTGTTCAATGAGATGCGAAACACGACTGAAAGACTTCCTGCAGTTCATACATTCGTACGGTTTCTCTCCAGTGTGAGTGCTCTGATGATTAGTAAGTGAAGAGACATGACTGAAGGCCTTCCCACACTCAGTACATTTGTAAGGTTTCTCTCCACTGTGGCTTATCTGATGCCGAGTAAGGGATGAACCATGGCTAAAAGCCTTCCCACACTCACGACATTCATAGGGCTTCTCTCCTGTATGAATTCTCCAGTGGCGATTAAGGATTGATTGTTTGCCAAAGCCTTTTCCACATTCACTGCACGTATAGATCCTTTCTCTACTATAAGTCTCGTGAAGGCTAAGAGATTTGCTCTGACTAAAAGTTGCCACACTTTCACTAGAATTCAAAACTTTATTTCTGTCACTGCTTTTCTCCTTTTTTATAACTGACTTTTTGGGTATATTTTTCTTCAATATATCATGTTTATGTGACTTCTCTTCAGCAGAAATTATCTGTGGTTCAGAAAGAGTAGCCTTTACATGGAAGATTCTTTTAAATGCATTATATTTGTAAACACTTTCCCCAGTTGGGCTTTCTCTAAAGGTGAAGGTCACTGGTCTGAAATGTTCTATTTGATGTCCGCGTTTGCCCTCCACCTTCTCTATATGTTGCGAGTCCATGTTAAAATTTGAAAATTCACAACCTTGTTTTAAGTTTTTTTCTATTACTACAGTTTTGGATGAATCTTCATCATAAATATCATTTGTAAATAATTCCTTGTTTTTCCATTTTGATTCCCAATCTGAAATATAGCAAGAAAGCAAAGCACTGCTTTTTCTATAATTCATGAAGAGTAACTTCTATGGTGGAAATAGGAGAATTAGATTCGAAATAAAACTCCTAGAAAACATGGCTCTGCCAGGCATGGTGGAACACAGCTGTAATCTCTGCTATTCAAGAAGATGAAGCGGGAGGATCATGAGCTCCAGGCCAGGCGAGGCAACACAAGGAGACCCCATCTCCAAAACGAGCAAAGCTCTCACAGCTCATGCATTTCCCTGATTTCTGAACAATGCCCAGGTGGAACAGAGACTACAGACAGCTCCCAGAAGCAGAAATAGAAGAAGAGAAGTGGGTAAAATATACACAAACAGTATATGGGGAAAAAATCTGAAAAGAAAATGTGAAAGGCAGTCTGGATTCCAAGACATTATTTTGTGCCTATACTTGTGTGAAAGACCACATTTTATATGATCACAGCCTTCTCTTTCAATTAATCGTAATTTGCTGCCTGATTAATATGTTTAAAATACAGAATTTATACTACTACATTGAACAATTACAATGACAACAAAATAACATACTTTATGGATTATAAAGATTTAGGCTTTCTGGATTTATGTAGTATCTGTGTGAAATGATGATTTACTGGACACTGGAAAATATCATTCCTAGAAATATATTTTAATACATGCCTTATTTCCTCTAACACTTAATATGATCTCTGAAACTCAGATTTAAGAAAATAGTGATTTTTCACTTCACTGATGATTTTTCTTAGCTTAAAATCACCAGTATGTCCATTTCCTTAAATGGATAAAAGAAAATTTTCTTTTTTTTTTTTCCTGGTACCAGGGATCGAACTCTGGTCCTTGCACTTGCAAAGCAGGCACTGGAACCACTGAGCTAAATCCCCGGCCCAAAAACTTTCTTTATTTGGTTTCAATAAAACAATTTGAATTGGTACAATGGCATAACCCTTCACCTTTGAGCAAATGACATGAGTAAGAGACACAAAATAATCTAGGATGGTGCAATAATAATTTGGAAATGTAAACTAAGGATCCCTCAGTTTCATTTACAAATGGGATCTCTGCAGACAGTATCCTTAAAATAACTCCACACTCCCATCAAGCACCTTCTTTGCCTGAGACTCACCCAGAAACATACCTTTTGATAGTTTTTTCTCCACCATCCAGGGTTCTTTTCCATTTTCCAATAAAGAGATCACATATGGCTTGGTTACAGAAAGACCTGCTTACAGGAAGAACATAGAACTTGTTTAAACTGTGGTCCTCAAGGATGAAGCCATCATGAAAAGGATCAAAGAAAGGGCTGATGGACGTTCACTGAAATGAGATGATAAGCTTTAGGGAACATGGTTCAGTAATTCAGCCATTTACTTAGGAGACTCTCCAGCAATTCAGAGTGCAAAAGAAAGATTTTTTTTTTCTACTGAAGAGGAGGGGAAGATATCCTTACCTAGAGAGGCTAGGTTCTTGTAATTCTGGACCATCACATCCTTGTATAAATCCCTCTGAGCAGAATCTAGCCATCCCCACTCTTCATGAGAGAAGTTTATAGCCACATCACTAAATGTCACCTGAAATAGCAAAAATATTTAGGTTCAACCACAGCCTAGGCCTTTTCTTACACTACACAAGGATAAAATTATCCTGGTTGTGGAAGAAACTGAAAAGGATTCAAAAGTTGTGACACTGGAAATCTGATTTGTTACTTCATAACTGAATAATTATGTGCTTGATATTATTATACAAAAGGAACGCGACAAATATCTTTACCTCATAAGAATTTTGTCAATGTACCAATAAGCTTAATGCATAAAAAAAAGAATTTTGTCAAAAAGAATATAATTATACAAAATTTTTAAATTAGCATTTACTGTACTGGACATGATGTTACTACACATGTGCAATCCCAGCACTCTGGGAGGCTATGACAGGAAGATTACAAGTTCAAGCCCAGCCAAGGTATAAAGTCGGTTACACAGTTCTGCGCAGGATCATAAAGTCCTGTATGTCAATGTACACCCAAGTCTGAACATGATTTTCATTGATGTTCAATGAATGATTTTGGCATTAGTTCACTTTAGCTTTTCCTTGTTAAATAAAGCTTTTTAACATATTTTTTAAAGTTTGATGATTTTTAAAATTTTACTGTTAAATATGTAGATACATATTAATAAAGAAAATTAAAAGCACACTTCTATGAAATAAATTTCATAATAAAATAATTAGAGAATAACAGTGTACTATAATCTCAAGAGAATGGGCAAAATGTTAAAGTACAAGTCATAGACAAAAAGACTCTCTTACAAAAAAGAAACAGATTATAACACAAACATTTCTTTTCAATGAACTAAGAGAAGCTGGGAGTATAAATGAAAGAAATTTGCAAGTATATTAAAACAGTTTTGAAACAACAGAATAATTTGGGGAATTATGTGAACTTCTCCCTACTTCCTATTTCCCTGTCTTCTGTTTTGCTCTCGCTCTCATTCTTTCTCTCTGAGAAACCATGTGCTATTTAAGTTTGTGTCAAGAAAACACATACAGTTACTATTCATGTCCTTGTCTGTGTAGGTGTCAACTTCCATTGCACGATTCTGCCCCATTATTTATGTCATTCATTTTATTCACTCAATAAATATTTACTAACCAACTGTTTTTGTGCCAGGTACTTCTCTGGGTAGTAAAAAGTATAACAGTCAAGAAAAATTTTATTGCTCCCAGAAAAAGGAGTCAATAAGCATATTCATAACACCAAACATACAGTATATAGCTAGTGAGTGATAACTGGTAGAGAAAACAAAGCAGTGTTACCGGGGATTTAGCTCAGCGGTTCCGGCACCTGCCTCGCAAGCACAAGGACCTGAGTTCGATCCCCGGTACCAAAAAAAAAAAGAAAGAAAGAAAAAAAGAAAACAAAGCAGTGTTGAAGAAGTGGGAAGGATATGCAGCGGAAAGTGACTACAATTTTAAATAGGTACTTTATTTAGACATTGCACAAAGATACAAAGAAGGCAATGGGATCTTGTGTATAACTGGGGGAAGAATATTCGAAGATGTTACAGCATTTCCAAGGCCTGAAGGTAATGGCTGGGGCCCTTAGGGAAAAGCAGGCAGAGAAGGTGAGATCAGAGACATAACAGCTTAGTTGTACAGGGCTTCCGAGGTCACTGCAAAATTCTGACTTCTGAATTAGAGCCACTGAAATTTTTCAAGTTGAAGAATGACAGTATATAACAGGATTATTGTGACAGCTGCATTGAGAAGAAACTACACAGAGTTAAAGGGCAGAAGTAGGAAATCTAGCTAGGAGGCTATGGCAGTAAGGTGGGTAGCACAGGCCAGGTTGGCAGTAATTGGCAACCAATGGTCAGATTCTATGTATATTGTTTATATTTTAGATCCAACTAGAGCATCTGGATGTGAATTGTTAAGTGAAAAGGAAAACTTAAAACATCTCTTGAACCACTAGCAGGATGATATATATCAATTGAGATCACACGACACAGTTCAAACAAACTAAAATTCCAAACCTAAATTTTGAGTTGTTTAAAAAAAAAAAGAACTTTGGCCAGGGAATTTGCTCAGTGGTTCCACCATCTGCCTCACAAGCACAAGGACCCAGAGTTCAATTCTGGTACCAAAACAAAACAAAATAACTCTGGCTCAAGACTAGCATTCTAGCATAAAAGTGGTAGAAAAGAGATGCATGGGTAGAGTTCCCATAATGAAAGGAACTAAAGATCCAGTCCCTAAATGGACTTTGTTAGGTGGGAACTGTCAGGAAAAGCAAAGTGAAAATTCAAAGAGTCTTAGATACGATAGTGTTGCAGTAAGATTTGAGGACACTGACTTACCTGAGACATTATTTCACAGTTTCCAATAGTCAACACAGTTCTCTTTCCAGACTCCTGGTTCATAGATGAATAGTGTCTTGAAAAGATAGAGAGGAAGGGCAGGGAGAGAAAAATAAATTTATCTTGCAGCTCTGTGGCACCACAACGGAAAAGCACACCAGTAACCACACTCCGGGGCTCCGATCTCTCCCTGTGACCTAACAGACTGTTTACCGCACGGGGTAACCATTTATCTGGTGTCACCTGCCAGAAAAATCAACTATTTTGTATATAAGAGACTGGCTCATAAAACAACAGTGTGAAATGTCAGCCTATTATACCTTGACCACTATGTCATTCGTATTATTCCCGATTTTGCAAACGATAAACCCCGGGATATGTAAAGTACTTAATCAAGGTTACACACCTGGAAAGCTTCAGCCCTCTAACCTGAAAACTGCAGGTGGCATCCCTTTGAGCGCTTACTACTTAACACTCCGCCCAGTTCGTTTTTCACAATGAACACGTCTAAGAGGTAAGCGCGGGTCCTTACTCCACAGTTAACAGAGCAGGACAGGGAGGCCAGGAAAATCCAAGTCCCATCCACGGTGACGCCACCGAGATACTCCCAGACCAGTCCGCCCTCCGCCCTACTAGGACCCACACCTGCCGGAAGTCAGCTTCACTTCAATGGCACCCAAGCGCCGACGCACTGGTCACTGATGCGCGGACAACGGCTGCAGCCTCTACAGCAGGAGACTACACTGCTCAGGGCCCGGGCCCTTTCGAGAAGGCTGTCACGAGATAAGAAGTCAGAGCAGAATGAGCCAAAGGCTTTGTCTGTAACGGAGCGAACTTTCCCAGACTCCTCCGCATCCGGGACAAAAGTTCCCGACACCGCAAACTGTGGCCACCCTGGAAAACCACATTAACCGGGAGTCTCTGCGGCAGCGCATTTAGGTCGGCTTTCTAAGGAATCGTACCCCCGGAGATACTGTCCCACCCAGAGCGGGTCTACAAGGACACACGTGCGACAGTCAGAAGCACGCGGTGTCCTCTTGTGAATGATACTTGTCAGATCCAAGGGCCACCCTCTATATGCGTTGCAAAAACAATGGCGCCTAGACGGATAAACTACAATTCCCAGAAAGTCATGCGGCCGCGACAAGAACTTCCGGGTCATCCGTAAGGCTGCTGATAGCTCTTTATCCCCTGCCCGAGAGTAGGCATTGCTGATACCAAGGAAGACGTGTTTTCTACCAATGTTCTCTCATCCGGAACCTTGCTGTGACGCTGCAAAGAAATCTCCGCAGATAAAACTATAGCTATTCTATGTGGTAGACCACCGTGTTGATTATGCCCGAAGCAGGCTGCAAGCAGTGCAGGTTGTAAGGCATTAACCGTGCAATTGGCTTATTTTAAGAAGTGAGGCTGACCGAAGCCTGCGTCATTCATAGGAGCATTGCAGATGGCATGCAGATCAATTCCAGCACCCCTACCCACAACAGCTGTGGCAGAGGCCAGAATAATAACTTGTAAAGCTGTGGGGTTTAATGTGAGCTAACATGGCAGCCGAGGTCACGGTGAC
The DNA here is from genome assembly GCF_012274545.1 of Fukomys damarensis. NCBI lineage: Eukaryota > Metazoa > Chordata > Mammalia > Rodentia > Bathyergidae > Fukomys > Fukomys damarensis. The sequence continues at coordinate 55,407,416 of NW_022900931.1, forward strand.
TCCCACCCAAATTCCGTTCCCAAAATTAAAACCTTCTCGACTGAAAAGACAAGGTTACCTTGCAGGTAAAAGGGCCCGAGTTCGATCCTGGCACACACACAAAAAAAAATACAAAGGTTATTTGTTAATAACAACCTATATTTTGTCTGTTCTATTCCTAGTACAAGAATGCTTTGTCTCTTCCTTTACAAGCCTTGCCTGCATCAGCAGTGTATCCCTAGCAACCACACGTAGCCCCTTTTCGCTGACCTGTGACGTCACCAATAAGTATCAGCGGCTTTGGTTGGCCAGGATCTTTGCTGCTTGCTCAGTACTGACCACCCTGGCTCCCCGTTTCACTTTAACTTTGTCTCTTTCTGCTCACCTGTGTCATAGCACCAATCAGATCAGGACCTGCTACAGGGGTCCCCGATAATTCTATGTGCTCACTTCAGCGGCACATATTGTAAAACTACAGCTATTCTAGGTCATTTGAAAGTTAATTCTATCTTCTACAATATGATAGTACAACATGTAAGACCTGAATTACAAGCCCATGCTAAATGACAAAGGGCCTAGGAGACAGTGCTCTAACCCCCTCCCACTGTAGCCATAGCGCTGACCTTTGTTCAAACCCTGGCTTAGAAATGTTAAGGCGATCTTGTACTGTTTGAAGTCCAGATCATGACTAATGTGTAAGTTAGTGGTTCTAGACTATGAGATAAAATCTGTACTGTACAGAGACCCCAAGTTAATTGTCAAACTGTTTGCTCATACTGAATGTCTTGGTGGCCTTTGAAACATCCAATAGGTATCTGTTAATCATCAATGTGTGACTGCCAAGTATGTGACTGCTACCCACCAACTCAAATCAGCAGACCTTTGTCCCCTGCCTGCAAGCTTAGAATGTTAACCCCCTTTTACCCCCTATAAAAAGGACCTCAGCCCCTGAGCTGGTGCCTCTGAGCCAGCTACTTGGTTCTGAGTGCCGTCTGGCCAGATTAATAAAGGTCTATTTACCATCTAGCCTGGTGTGTCCCTTCCTGGGTGACTTTCGTACCTCTGTCGAGCTCCCGGAGCCTCACTGGGCTGTAAGACTCAGCATCATGAAGGCCTATTCGGCCATTCATGCTCCTCAGAGTGGAAGTGAGATTTTAAGTATTACAAACATACAAAAAGATTGGGGAATGGGACTTTTATTGGGTTCACTGCCTTTATTGGGTTAGAAATGTCTAACCCAATAAAGATACGTCATCCTTACAAACTAGAAAAAAAAAGGACAACTGGGGGAGTCTCTGAGAAGTTCCAGACATTCTGAAGTTTTTCTCTTCTTTTGAGCTCTCAATAGATTGTTCTTGATGCTCTATTCAGTGAACCTAGGCTTTTTCTAGCTTGTGTCTCCAAATTGTACCTTCTCCCAGTTGCTTAGTTCCAAAGCTGCTTCCACATTTTCTGGTACTTGATAAAGCAAATCAGCACTTGACTAACAGTTTTCTGTTATTAGTCCATTTTGTGCTACTATAACAGAACACCTAAACTTGGGTAGCTTAGATTAATAAACTTATGAGTTCTGGAGGTTGGGAATACAACAGTAAGGGGCCATACCTGGGAAGGGTCTAATATCATCCCATAACAGAATGCAAACGGGCAAGAAAGTACGTGAAAGGAGAGGGGAGAGAACACATACGTGCACAAGAGGGGGTGAAACTCACTCTTAGGATAAACCCATGCCTGCTTTAACAACTGATGAGGGAACAGCCTTCATGACTGACATCACTTTTTTTTTTTTTTGGTACTGGGGACCAAACTTGGGACCTTGCTCGTGAGACAGGCAGCGGCACCACTGAGCTAAATCCCTCACCCTGACTTCTTCAAAGTCATACCTCTAAATACTGTTGCACTGCAGATTAAGTCCCCAAAACATGAACTTTAGGAGACAGTCACACCATAGCAGTTAGGTACAGGAAAGCTGACCTTTAGACCAGAGTCTACTTATTTGTGGTTTGTTTTGTCTTTTAAAAGATGATAACAGATTATATGAACAATTTTATGTCAATAAAAGTCACAATTACCAGTTGGAAAACAAAGAAATAAAACTGTATTTATTTATGAACAAAATGGAAAAAATCCCATGGACTCACCAAGCAAAACAAATTAATTAATCAATTTGAGCCAGGCGTGGTGGCGCACTCCTGTAATCCCAGCACTTAGGAGGCTGAGGCAGGAGAATTGCTATGAGTTCAAGACCAGCTTGGGCTACTTAGTGAGTTCCAGGGCAGTCTCAACTACATAGTGAAGACCCTCTCTCAAAAAAAAAAAAAAAAAAAAAAATGTTGAATGTTTACAATGATTGTGGTGATTTCTTATATATTAGACAAAACATTATATTTGGTACTTTAAATATGCAGTGTTTCACACATCAATTACATCTCAGTGGAGCTTTTTAAAAGACATTCAACATGGAGCTAGGGATTTAGCTCAGTGGCACCATGCCTGCCTCATAAGAGCAAGGTCCTGAGTTTGATCCCTGGTATGAAAAATGAAAAAAAAAAAAAAAAGATTCAACATAAAAATTGGGGCTTGGTTTTTGTGGAAAAACAAGATTTGGCAAACATACTAATTCCACCATAACTTTGTCCTCACACTTTGGGAAGGACAGAGCTGCTTCAGTGGAAGCAGATACTAGTGAGCAGTAAAAGCTATTTGTAAGTGAAGAGTGACATGACTAGACTATAATCTCTTTCCACTCTGCTTCTACCTTCTTGCCTATATAGAAAGGATTCAGGTCAACAGCCCAAGAAGCCTCAGCATTCTAGAAAATATTACTTGCTCTAGCAACCAAATTCACAAGTTGGGATGTCCCAAGAATATTCATATGCCATCATCTCTTATAGCTAGTGACTAGAATATTTCTGCATATTCAGATGGTGATCTCTTGAAGGCTGCTGCCCTCAACTCTAGTAATCGCATCCAGTATATGAAAACAATCACAGTAGACTCCAGTGGTCTCATATTACTCATGTTCCATGGAAGGGGAAATAGTAGAGGCCTACCTTCCTTAAGCACACAGTGTAAACTGACACACACCTGCCAGCTGCTGGAGGTGAAATGGCATTAGCCTTAGGTAACAGCAGTAACATATCTCAGCCAAAGGCTGTGGGCAGATTAGAAAGCCCATACAGCCAGCTCCTGAAAGCTTTCCATATACCTTGCACCTAGGAAATCTCTCTAGTATAAACGTCCAGATGTAGGATTCAACTTGTGGCCAATGACTACCTCACAAAGGCTACACTCAGAATTTCTCTGGTGTTACCTATTACACTGACCAAAAGCAGGCAACATGCTCCTTGAACTCCAAGGCCTTCTTCCAAGGTGAACTTTATGGTATCAAAGAAGAGAGACGCATTGGTCTAGGGCTTTTCTTCAACGTGATTTCGTTGATGTTTAACCAAGCTAGACTTGTCAGTGAAAGATTTTTTACATTCATTGCACTTGTAAGTTCTTTCTTCATTATGAATCCTGTGGTGTCGAACAAGAGCAGATTTAAGGCTGAAGGCTTTCCCACATTCACTGCAAACATAAGGCCTTTCACCAGTGTGAACTCTCTGATGTAAATTGAGGCTTGATCTATGGCTAAAACATTTCCCACATTCAGTGCACTCATATGGCTTTTCACCAGTGTGAACTCTCTGGTGTGAAATAAGGCCAGAGCTTTGGCTAAAGAATTTTCCACATTCAGTGCATTTATAAGGTCTTTCTCCCGTGTGGATTCTCTGATGCCGAATCAGTGTGACTTTGCGGCTAAAAAATTTCCCACATTCACTACACTCATAAGGTTTTGTTCCAGAGTGAACTGTCTGGTGTCCAATAAGGCCAGACCTTTGTCTAAAGGATTTCCCACATTCACTACATTCATAAGGTTTTTCTCCAGTATGGATTCTTTGATGCCGAATAACTGTGGTTTTGTAGCTAAAAAAGTTCCCACATTCACTACACTTATAAGGTTTCGCTCCTGTGTGAACTCTCTGATGCTGAATGAGGCCATAGCTTTGTCGAAAGGATTTCCCACATTCGCTACATTGGTAAGTCCTTTCTCTACTGTGGACTTTCTGGTGCTGAACAAGTCTGCCTTTCTGTCTGAAGGATTTACCACATTCACTGCACACATGGGGCCTCTCTCCAGTGTGAATCCTCTGGTGTTGAAGAAGTCTGTGTGTGTAGCTTAAGGGTTTCTCAAATTCACTGCACTTGTAATGGTCTTCTCTGACATGAAAAGCCTCATTGCTCTCAGTGCGTACGGGAAAATTCCCCTTGGTGTGAATGGTCTGATGCTGCACAAGGTATGAGCTGGACAGGAAGTTCTTCCCACCATCTTCACATGTGAGAGGATTCCCTGACACACGAAGCTGGCAGATGTTCACATGTGCAGCCCTGTCCTCATCACCTCTGAGGTGATTCCTTCCACTGTGCTGCTTCTGGTCCTGAGGGATGCTTATACTGAACCAGAACTGTCTACCACACGACCCACATGTGTGTAGTTTGTGCCTGGGATGTATTCCCTGCTGCTCAGCAAGTAGTAAAATGTCTTTCATGACTGGGCCACACATCCCACAAGGGTAGGCTTTCAGAGTAGCCAGATCCACTTTGGGAACCCTAAACCGTGACGATCCTAGTGAAGGTACCTCCTCATCTTCCACTCGAAACCAAGAACCTGAAAGCAGAAATGTTGAAATATGTTAAGAATTTTGTGACGGGAGGTGCTCAACAAAAATGTGTATCTTTCAGAAGAGAAAATTTACAGAATGAGAGAAAATATTTACAAACTATACATAGGACATGACATTAATATCCAGTACACTGAATTCAAGCAATTCAATAGCAAAAATAAAATAACCCAATTAAAAATGGGCAACAGAAGTAAATAGACATTTTTCCAAAAGGACCAGAAATGGTCAATGTATATATAGAAAAAAATAATCAATATTTCTAATCATCAAAGAAATGCAAATCAAAACCACAATGAGTTATCATCTCACTCCACTAAGCATAGCTAGTATCAAATGGCAACAGATAGCAAATGATGACCAGTATGTGAAGAAAAGGGAACCCTTACACATTGCTGCTGCTAACAATGTAAAGTAAAATTAGTACAAGGGGGTGAAGGGAGGGCAGGGGTATGGGGAAAAAATGAGAACCAAGACCTGTCATGTAAAGGTACAAGATCCCAATGATGAATGTAACTGTACTGTATACCTAAAATGTACCAATAAAAAAAAAGAAATTAGTACAGCTATCATGGAACACAATATGGAGGTTTGTCAAATAATTAAAAATCACACAATATGGAGGTTTGTCAAATAATTAAAAATCAGGATTGGAGGGCCAGGGATGTAGCTCAGTGGTTCTGCCACCTGCTTCACAAGCACAAGGACCTGAGTTTGATCCTTGGTATCAATAATAATACTAATAATAATAGAGCACTTGCCTCAAATATGTAACGCCTTGGATATGATCCCTATTTCTAAAAGATAAAAAAATTTTGACTAGAACTATCATATAATACATTAGTCCTACTACTGGATATATATTCAAAGAAAGAAATAAGCATGTTGAAGAGACATCTGTGGTCCTATAGTGATTGTAGCACTATTCAGAAGAGCCAAGAAATTCAACAACCTAAATGTTGGTCAGTTTATAAATGAATAAATAAATTGTCCACATGCACAATGGAATACAATTGAACAACAAAAGAGAATAAACTGTCATATGGGACAACATGGAGGGAAATGGAGATTATCACATTAGGCGAAAGAAAGTACTTACAGAAAGAAAACAGCCACATACGCTCACTCATATGGAAGCTAAAAAACTTGACAGAAAGGAGTTGAGAATAGGGTGATAGCTACCAAAGGCTGAGGAGGCTGAGGCTAAGAAAGGCATGGGTAGTGGGTAAATACAGTACATACGGGAGCAATTACGCATTGCAGCAAGAAGTGGTAGCGTGTGGCTTACTGAACACTAAGAAAGACTACAGATGGGCCAGGGATTTAGCTCAGAGGTGTTGCTGCCTGCCTCAAAAGCACAAGGTCCCAAGTTTGATTCCCAGTACCAAAAAAAAAAAAAAGAAAAAGAAAGAAAGGACAAATGTTCGAGAAGATACTGAGATATCACATGGTACCATAAAAATATGTATAATTTTTGTTTTTATTATGTTTAAAAATAAATGTAAGACACATGACCCTGTGTTCCAGCCTCAGCACTGCAAACAAAAATGGATCAAAGAAAAATACATCAAAATGTTTCAAAAGTTTGAAAAAAGCTTTATTCTGTAGACCAAAGCTTATTATTCTCTCTAATTATATTCTCATGCATTAATGAAGAAAGATGCATATTACAAATCTAGCAATAAGTACATAGGACTCATAGGAGCATAACAGGGCAGAAGCTAGTGTGACAAAGGGTCCAAAATGAGACATTGAGGGGACCACTGTGGGGCAAGAACTCAGGGATGGGGCGCAGTGAGGAAAAAGGAGGATGCACCACTCACCCATCTCCCAGCAGACAACTTTCGGCAGGGGCTTGTCTGCTGGAGAATGTGAACATCAAACAAAAGGGTGCGTACACACCCAAGAAAACCAACTGCGACTAAGTAGTTGTTCAAGGATAGCTCAGAGGAGGAACATTTCACAGCACACTCTGTGTAGCTCAGTACTCGGAAACACTACAGATGAACCAGAGACAAAGAATGGGTGTCATCTAAAAGCACAGAGGTGTAGTTAGCTCAGGGTAGGAAGGACAAGTGGGGAAAATATAATGGGGTTGGCCAGGCATAGTGGCACACGCCTGTAATCCCAGCACTAGGGAGGCTGAGGTAGGAAAAGATAGCTGCGAGTTTAAGGCCAACCTGGGCTACACAGTGAGGTGAAGGTCAGCCTGAATTACATAGCAAGACCTTGTCTGAAAACACCAAAAAAACAAAAACAAAAAGCGCTGTAGGAATGAAAGGAATCATGGCCCCTGTCTTTGGTATGACAACACTAATGGGCACTGGAAAGGTTCCCGGTACAATCAGAAACCACCTCTGACATGGAGCCATGCTCCTTTATCACCTACCAGAGACAGCCTGTCTCCAGGGCTCCCCTGTGGCTACAGTCAAGTGTGCTCCATCAGCCCCCTTCGTGTCTTCCTCCAGTTTCAGCTGGACCAAGACATGAATTTGGGAAGACACAAGTCCTAAGGTGGAGACAAGGCAGATAAGTGCACAGCAGTAGTACACAGTGACCCCATCCCCACCACAGGACAGGACATTAGTAGCACAAAAGAAACTTGGAGGAGCATCTCAAAGAAACAACTTAGTGGTCCCTGTGAGCAATGATTATGTTGGTGTGTGTGATGCCTGGCATCACCAGGCAGAGGAAATGTTAGCAGGACAGAGGGAGCAGAGCTGGGGGCAGAGAGGTACAAGGATACTGGACAGTGACTGTGCCAGGGTGAGGACACACCTAGGGGGATCCACTGGGCTCACTGCAGCACTACAACCCTCCATATGCTTCCCTGGAAGGCTTCCGGCTCCAGGTGGCAGGGCTGCAGGGAGTGAGACAGGGAGGGCATGGCAGCCACAGCACAGACACGAGAAAACCTTGAAGGCAGCAGTGCCCACAGGAGGGTGTGGGAAGTAAAGCATAGGCCCTGGAGAAGAGAGGAGAGAGCCAGACTCGGACATGGAAGGACTGTGAGGGACTTACCCAATGAGGCCACAAGGGCAAAGTTCTCCAGCATCACATCTCGGTACAGGAGTCTCTGCATTTCATCAAGAAGCTTCCACTCCTCCCAGGAAAAGTCCACAGCCACATCCCCAAAGGTCACACTGTCCTGATATGACAGGAAAAGTAGTGTCCTTGAGCAATCTCTCCACTTTCAGTCTATCATTGTCCCCTAAATCATGCATTCTCTTCTCCTCCTGCTCCCTAACTCACCTCACAGTGATACAAAACTGCTTCCCCTCTTTCCTCAGACTGCTCCTGATCACTGTCACCCACATCCACTTAAGCACATGTAAGACAAATGCCACTTGAGCTCTGGGCCTGGCAAAAGAGCACCACCACTCCTGGTCCTGCCAGCAAACCCTGGTAATGGCTCCCTGCACATGTAAACTCATGCTCAGCACATTCCCAGCACTAAGGGCTTGGGGCCATCAATGTGCACGCACTGTCTGAGCATGTCACTCTGCAGACTACCCCACCTTCATTTTTCTCACCTACCACAACCAGCCAAGCCCCTGATCTATACCATAAGCATTTCCCTAACTTCACTAACTTCCTCTGCACACGGACGGCATCAGTGTGCTTGGGATATGTACTGTGTTATCATCCTGCCTCAGACCTCTGAAGGTCCACAATGACAGGGTAAGCCTAGAGCCCTGCTTTAAAGACTTCTCTGCTTTGCCTGTTTCTTGTTTCAACCTCAGTCATCCACACCACGTGTAGGTGACAGATACCTTAAGGCCTCTTCTGCTACGTTACCCAGGGGGTACACTCACCCCTATCAGCCATCCTCCTTCCACCAAAGCCCAATTCAAATGCTCAGCTTCACTGGTCTCCTGAACTTCACAAACCATCCTTTTTCCTCTGAACTTATCAATCAGCCTTAGTGAAGCCCTCTACGCCCCATGAAAGATCACCCCAAAAGCTGATGAGCCATTTTTTTTTTTTTTTTTTTGGTACCTAGAATCTTGTGCTGTATTAGCTGACTACCTTTTCTTATACTAGACAAGTACTACACCACTGAGCTTCACAAATCCCCTTTTACAATTTGAGTTGGAGACAGTTTCACTAAGTTGCTCAGTCTGGCCTCAAACTTGTAATACTCCTGAGTAGCTGGGATCACAGGTGTGGCCCACTTTGCCCAGTCACAGGAACCTTTAGAAGGCTGTTCACTTGTTCATGTTCAAGCGCTGGCCTGTCATCTGATCTCCACTAGTGCCATGTTTCTACATTCATCCCACATTTAGAATTGGGAATTCTTTTTTCTTTTGGAACCAGGGATTGAACTCAAGACCTTGAGCTTGCCAGGCAGGCACTGTGCCATTGAGCTAAATCCCTGGCCCAAACATCATTTTCCATGGAATCTCTCTCTCTTTTTCCCCCCCAGTACCAAACTCAGGACCTTGCACTTGCCAGGAAGCCGCGACACCAATGAGCTACATCCCTGCCCCTTGGGAATTCTTCATCTACTATCAGACCAAACTCTAAACCAACAGCTACCACTCTCCCTTGCCTTTCTTTATGAAACACCCCAACCCCATTCAGTTGCCCAAGAGAAAAACTCAGTCCTTTAACCTAACACTCCCCTTCCTTGCCTCCAACAATTGCTACTGTGACCTGAATTCTTCCTCTCTTCAATGTGAATTTCAGTTCCAAGTCAGCACCCTACAGACAACAACTGGTGGTATCTCTAGCCAGTATCTCTCTCCTGAACACCAGATCTGTATGTCTAGCTATCTAGTCAAGGCCTCCTCCCAGGGGTTGCAGGAACATCTCAGACTGAACACGGCCAAAACCTAACTCTCACATCCTTCCAAAAATTGTCCTATAACTAATTTCTCTATTTAGTTGGCATCTACTGCCTTCCAGCAGAAGGGCCAAAACTTTGGAGTTATTACAGATTCCTTTCCTTCTCTCTCAGCCTCAACATCAGAACATACAATGGACCTACTTTAAAAATAAATCCAGAAGCCACACTTATTTCCCCTCACGCTGGACCAAACATAAATGATATTCTCCTAGAGCCTTCTTCCTCGCTCCTGTCTATTCTCCACTGTACAGCCAAAGGAAATGTGTTAAGACCTGATTCAGATGACCTCCCACACACATTACTTCAAAACTTCCATGGCTACCAATACCCAAAGAATGAAGACACAGTACCCCAGCCTGCCATTCTATTCCAGGCCTGAATCCTGCATCTCAGCTTTCTTGTCACATAAGGCAAAACATATCTATATTAGCTGACTACCATTTCAGTCTCCATCCTAAACTGTGCATGTCGATGCCTGTGCCTGTAACTTCCTGCTGTAAGACATTCTACCAACAGCCAGACACTGGACCATCTCCATATAATCCCTGGCCTGAATTCAGGATCATATGTATGAAGAGATTTCAGAAGCACTAATGGTTAGTAGAGTGGCAAACAGAGTCCCAGGACACCCCAGAATCCAAACAGCCACTATCAGACCAACCACCAAACCATAGGGGTGGCATACAAGCAGGGTGAGGGCCTGAGATACCCTCTTCTCACCTGTGTATAGCTCATAAGCACTCCTGAAGCCATGGAAACCTGTGGAAAGAGCGACACTGTGAATGGAGAGCATCCCTGGTATGACTACAAGAGCTCATATGCCCTCCCAACCCCCATTCCACCCCCCACAAGGCGACTGCCACAAAACTAACTTTTTTTTTTTTTAAGGCAGAGTCTCCCTTTGCAGTTCAGGCTGGCCCTAAAATCACTATGTAGCCCAGGATGGCCTTGAACTCATGGCGATCCTCCTGCCTCAGCCTCCTATATGCTGGGATTACAGGCGTGTGCCACCACATCCTGCTTACATGACTAACTTCTGGCCTTCAGGCCTTAGTGTTCCCTCTTACTGGCTGTCACCTTGGATGAAGATTCAACCTCTCTGTGTTATCTTCATCTACAAAGTGGGTATAAAAATGGTACCAACCACCACAAGGCTAGCGTTGGTATCAGTAATTTAGTATACAAGATATAAGTATGAGCAATTACAATCCAAAGAACGAAGGCTTCTATTAATAGTGCAAGCGATGTGATAATTTTTGCAATTATAGATGTGTTATAAAGAATTAATGAGACTGCATTATGCATGCTTTTTAGTGTTATCAGTACACTGCTTTGTTTTATATTAAAGTGTAACCCAAATACTGTGTCCCCAAAACTTGTTAAATGCACACATTTCAATTAATTGCCCATCTATGTGTACACTTTCAGAGGAATGTTGATCTCTTATTGTTGCAGTAAGAAGCTATTTTATATATTCATAAATTAAAATGACATGGGAGTTATACAGGCTGAGTGAATGCTAGTTTTCTATTCTTAAAAATCGACCCGTAATTAATTGTACTTCTCCCACATTTACTGTCACAGCCCTGCTTCAGCACAGTCTCCTGGTTTGTTGCAGCAGCCTCAAGATCTGCCCTCTCTTCTCATGTCCCAGTCTGTTCTCCTTTGAGCAACCTCCAGGAATCTTAAAATCCTTACTCAGATCTAGTCTTTGTTCATTCCCTCCATTTCTTTCAGCGCCCTCACAATGGCATGTTGGCAGCTGCCATTCCATATTTAACTCATCTGCTCACAACGTTTCTGTTGCTCCTCAACTGCACCTCCAAGCCTTTGCACAGGCTGGTCCCTCTGTAAAGAACTCTTCTACTCCTCGCCATGCTCGACTTTTACAAACGGTGACCTCAACGAGCGACACTCCTTTCTCCTGAATAAAGCGGTCAGGTTGAAATAACCTAGACAGTAGCCCTGCACTCTGGGCTTCAGGATTTGGAGGCGGGGCCTGGATAGGTGCGGGTCTAGGGGATGCAGCACCGACCTAGGCAGAGTCCATCAGAGCGGCGGCCATTTTCAGAGCAGTGGCGGGGCGGACCCTGAAGAGGCAAGAGACCAAGACAAAAGCGCACGCCAGCCTGTCCTGTGCGAAGTACCGCCTGTGGCACCCTCCGGAGACACAAACCCATCTCTGTGTGTGGCGGACAAGGCCTCTTCACGCCTTCCGGTTCACTTTACCTTGGGCTGGAGCAACACTTCAGATTCCCATCTGTGCACAGACCTAAGGGTCACCAGGATGCCCGCCACCGGCGGTGTACCGGAAGTCCCGCCCATAGTGCTAGGCTTTCATTGGTTCAGCGCTGCGCCGCTCAGCCCAGAACCTGGTGGGTAATGTAGTTCTCTTAAACAACGGGCCTGGCGGGATGCTGCTCCAGACTTGACCTTAAGCAAACCCTCCTGAGGACGCTGTAGAGTGCTGCTGGCACGTGGTGTACTATAGGAAAGAGTGCCGGAATAAAAAACATGGGCATACAAGTATCTTTTTTTGTGCGCTGAATTCATTTCCTTTGGATATATACCCAGCAGTGGGATTGCTAGATCACACAATGGGTTTAATTTTAGCTTTGTTTTTTTTGTTTTTGAAGTATTGAGGATTGAACCCAGGGCTTTTGCGTTGAGCTACATTCCCTTTTTTACTTTATATTTTAAGACAAGTTCCTAAATTGTCCTGGCTGTGCTCAAACTTGCAATCCTCCTAACTCGGCCTTTCAGAATGCTTACAGGCATGCGCCACCACATACATTTTCAGGTGGTTTGTTTGCTTGTTTGTTGTACTGGGAATCGAACTCAGAAGCACATGCTTGCCAGGCAAGTGTTGCACCACTGAGCTATATCCCCAGCTCAGGTTTGTTTTGTTTTAAGGAGCCACCCGTATAGTTTTCTGCAGTGGCTGTATTAATTTAAATTTCAACAAATGGAGTATAACAGGTTGTGTTTCTCTCCATCCTCTTTTTCTTTTGCTGTTGTTGTTTGGTTTGGTTTGGTTTGGGTTTGGGTTTGGGTTTTCCCTCTTCCCAGAGACTTATCTCCAGGAATCTTGTATTCTTATGCTCCCTTCTGGATTTATGGTTGCTGAAAATCAATACAGTAGTTGTTCTCAGATTTACTTTCATTGTCATGTTGGAAATTCAGTTGTCTTTCTCTTTCTTGGCCTGTTCTCTTGTAGCTTCCTGAGAAAAGGTACAAGAAAAGTGAAGTGGTTTTTTAGTTTTACATATTTAAATCATAGCTTGCACCTAGTAAATATATAATATAGAAGATGTAATTCTGTTGGAAATGGTTTTCCTGCAAATTTGTAAAGACACAGCTCTCTTATGTTCTCCCTTATAGTGGTGCCATTGTAATTATTAGATCTTTTGAATATGAAATTTTTCAATCTGTGAAGTGTGGTTTCAGGGTCCCTGCTCTTAGTAGTTATGTCATACTACCTGCCCAGCTTCCTCAGGGAGGAATGCCCAGATGCAGGTAGTCTGTGAATACCAGGAGCAGGAAATGAAGTTACAGATGTCTGTAGTTCCACGTAGCAACTTCCAGTTAACAGCCTCTTCACCTTGGTAGCTTTCCTCTTGCGCACTCCATTGGCCATCGCCTCTGAGGCCCAAACCTCTTCGGGGTTCTGTCCTACCTATTACATGTGTTCCTCTCTATCTGGAGTTATCACGTTTCTTTTACTTTTTATTCTCCAAATCTGTGCTGTTTTAGTCATCTGCTGATAACTTGTTAGTTTTGTCCTGTGGAACTATATGTTTTACTTACTTTCTTGTTCCCAAGGAGTTCTACAGAAGACAGCAAGAGCCTGGAATCACAGGGAACCCACTTTTGAACTCAGAGGCTGTGCCTCCTAGGGAACTGCTCTAACACTGTGTGCCGCATCTAGGAAATAGAAGCCCTGGAGCCTTTAAATCTGTAGAATGGAGGAAGAGAGGAATCCATCTCCTGGATTGCATTGTATGGTGATGAGGGTGACCCTCAAGCATTCATGTGCAACAAACTTAATCTCCAGTGTGGTGATGTGCAACGTGGTGAAAACTTGTAAGAGTTGCAGAAAATGGGGGATGACTGGGCCGTGGGGAACACTGCCATGGGGAGGGATTAATGCTGGTGTCATTGAATGAGACTGTTCTTTTGAGAGTGTTGCTACAAAGCAATTCTACTGCAAATGTTTGATCTGTAGCTGACTGATTCCTTTCTATTTATCCACTATGTAGCAATGTAGCCCAAGGAGTCTTTCCCAGAGGGAAAACAGGGCTGCCTAATCTTGGACTCTTAACCTTCAATATTGTAGGCTAAGTAAACCTCTTTTTTTGTTTGTTTGTTTGTTTGTTTTTTGATACAGGGTCTCACTATATCGTTGAAACTGAGAGTCTGACCTGGAACTCACTGTGTAGCCCATGCTGGTCTCAAACTCACAGCAATCCTCCTGCCTCAGCATCCTGAGTGCTGGTATTGCAGGTGTGTGCCACCACACCTGGTTTAAACCTCTTCTTTATAAATAGCTAGCTCCGGGTATTTTGTGATAGTAATGGAAAACTGATTAAGACTCCTTGCTACCAGTAGAAAACGTTCCATATAGAGAAAAATAGCTGCTCCTGGGTCACTCCTAGTGGCTTGTTATAATGAGGATCTTAGTTAGAGATGTCTGTCCTGGATAAAACCCTGTGGGTATGCCCAGCAGATGTTACTGGGCAGCTCTCAGTGATAGAGGCATGAAAGAGGAGGCAGGAACCAGGCCCAGAAGAGATTGAAAAGGGGAACAGCCTGAGAAATGATCCACATGCATGACAATAGTGTGGAACCTTGGGAGGTGTTCTGAGGCTCCAGGGCCCTGAATCCCCTTGTTGTGTAAGACCTAAAAGGGAACAGCTGGGCGTGCTAGCACACAACTGTAATCCCAGTGCTTGGGAGCTGAGGCTGGAGGATCCCTGTGAGGTCGAGACCAGCCTGGGCTACCTAGTGAATTGCATGTAAGTCTCTACTACATAATGAGACCCTGTCTCAAAAAAACAAACAAAAAAAGACCTAAAAGGGAGAAAGTTTAGGCCATAATTATGTGGCGTGGATTAGGGTAAACCGAAGCAGAAAAGTGGATTTCCTAGTTCTGGCCAAGTTCAGCACTTGTACATTGACTCATGTCTTGCTTTCTATCTGCCCAAGCGGGTTAAGCATGAAGTTACATATATGCTATGGATTCCACATATAATCCTCATTTCACAGACTCAGAAAGATAAAACATCATGTATCAAGTAGGAGGAGGGAGGGCAAGCTTTGGCCTTGCTGCAGTGGACCGCAGTCCCCATGCTCTGAGTGACATCACACGTTTCCACCACCTTCCAAGATCTCTGGCCAGGCCTCAGGCAGTCTGCACACAGCACATGGGACACACACAGTGGTGATGCAGGTACCTTTATTAAAGTCAGCCTTAAAAAGAATGAACAGGAGGGGACAGGTGACTGGATTCCAGCTTTAGGTGAGAACAACAGGGCAGGATGGTGCTAGGATTAGGCACCAGCGGCAAAGGTTCAACTCTTCAAATCGTTTCTATCAATGAAGTAAGATATTCCCGAATTTTTGCAAGATTCGTTCCTGCAGTTTTCAGGTTCTGTGATAAGCATTCTTTGCTGAAGGTGATTGAGAGCTGGAAGAAAGTAAGACAAGGACAGAGTTGGCCGCAGGCAGGCTCTGGACCTTTGGCAGGGCTCTCCAATTCTCCCAGAACCACCCCACTGCTCATCCACAAAGATGGCTCCATCATTCAACTACTTCCACGAGCAGCTCTGGCCCACCGGTCCTCAGGAGGAAGGCAGGTGATGCCAGGAGGAAGATGGTCTGCTGGCCGCCCGCATAGGGCTGTCAAGAGTCTGAACAACCGAACCAGCAAGACAGGGGAGATGAGAAGGGCATAATAGGGGCCAAGGTTGTGGGAGGGGCTGGTGTCTGAGCGTGGGTTTTTGTGCAGTCTCCTATGCCTGAAAGCATCCTCCAAGTGCACTGTATGTGTGAAATGTACACGTACGTGTAATGAGCAATCGCATGTGTCCTGTGTGCTTATCCGAGTACAAGAAATCCTGCTCCTGGGTTGGAAGTTGGACATTTTCCCACATTGACAATAATAGCACTTTGGGAACTGGGACAGGACAGAGGCTATTGAAAATCTGTACAACACAAAAGCAAGCCCGTGTTTTTAAACTGAAGACATGCACAGGGCAGATCTGGTAAGCAGCTAAATAGAGCCAGGGGCTTCCTTGGACACCTCAGGGATAAAATCCAGAGAGTGAAATGTTTGGCTGGGAGCACGGAGACAATGCAGGGCCAAGTAGGGTTCTATCTCAGCTGCTGGAGCAGCCATCAAAGTGGACACCGGCAGAAGGGAAGCTGCACGTGAGGCAGAAGGCTCCAGGCTCGAAAACACAGCTCACGGGCGCCTGCCTGTGCAGGAGCGGGACTGAAGACTCCTTTCTGAAAAAGGTTAACATTCTGCTCATGCTCTGCCACGTCCTCTAACGCAGGGAGGAAAAAATAATCACAGGACCGGAAACACCGTGTGTGTTTCACTCGTCGTATTCTCCGGTTTAGCTGTGTGTCCTTTACCTCTTCTACTTGAGTGCTATTTGTTGTCACAGGAACAGGTGTGGCAGCACGACAGGCTGGGTATGCACGCGACATGTTGTAGAGGGGAGCAAAGGTTTATGTGTTTGCAAATCTCAGCTGTCATACTTTATATGATTTTGTAGACTTTTTATACATGAAGTACTACTATATGCAGCACATGAAAGGCAACAAAGGGATTAGAGAGGGAGTTACCAAGGCCATAGAATCCAATGTCTTGGCTTTGATTCCTCCTTCATTGTAGCAATCCTGGATTTTCTCAAAGGCTGCCTTTTCTGGTTCAGTAGCGTGTACCTTGTCAAGGGCGTAATACAATGGTTTCTCAAATCCAAGGGCCAGTTTACTGAAGATTTCATAAAATATGACACAAGCTTCCGCTGAAAACACAGGCAAGAAAGCATCCCATTAAGTCTCCGGGAAGAGAGGGGCTGAGGTCCATGTTTCCCCACCACTGTGTCTACTGCCTGCTGATCGATGTCCCACAGAGCACTCCCCACGCTCATGACTGCTGCCACCCGAGACAGAGACCACATTCTCCATGACTTACTGCCACAAAGGAGCGGTTCAAGGGCCACCACAAGGGCCACAGCCACAGCCCCAGGCACAGCAGCTCCCACGTTTCTTGCCTTCACATGAGCACCATGACCCCAACTCACTCCCTACTCTCTGTACAACTAGCGACCCCTCCGCCACCAAATCTTTCCATTCATTCAAAGGCTGAAGGCTCCAGAGCTTTTCTGTAGGACTCCTGGGCCACGATCTCCCAGATGCCACCTAAATCTAAAGCCTGCTTGGAGAACACCGGGGAGGTTCATGTGAGATAAAGTGGGAGTAAGGCTCAGGAAAGTCACCTGCTCCCTCTGCCACTCTCACCTGGCTGGACGTGCAGCTCCACGGTCACCAGCAAGGCCAGCACAAGTACTGCCCCCTTCATGGTGTAGATTCCTGAAACGCTCTGCTCAAGTGAGGTTTCTGCTGCTTTATAATCCACTGGCTCTTGGAGCCCAGCCCTGGTCCATCCCATGAGCTCCAAATGCTCATGGATGAGGACACGCGGTTACTCCAGCCTGAGGGGTAGGAAGCACCTGGAGCACCTCCTGCTCCAGGGAGCAAACGTCTTAGAGATGTTTACCCTGGTTCTTTGAGCATTAAGTGACTCTACCTTTGCCAAAAGAGCAATTGGAGCTGACCTTTCTAAGTGTCTCCAGGCTGGGCCCAAAGTGCTCCTGTCCCAGCACTGTGGCCTCTGGTTATTTGTCATGGCCTGTCAACCTACCCTCCTAGCTGTACTCTCTCACGATGTGGGGAAAGCCACAGACATCAAGGTCAGTTCTGTGTCACCACAAGTAACAAAATTATCGTGCAGAAAACTGACATATACCTATCTGTGTTTAAGACCTGGAGAAAAGTGTGTAGGTCCAAGCCTACCTAGGATTGATTGGAAATCATACATACATATTGTATATAACACAAAAATAGATAAAAATAGATGTGGCCTATATTGCCAACAGCACATGAATAATGGTTTTAAAATATGAGACATATACACAAAGGAGTTTTGTGTTTTGTTTTGTTCGGTTTTGGTTTTGGTACTGGGCATCAAAGTCGGGACCTTGCTCTCTTGGGAGGCAGGCAGCAGAATCACAAAGCTAAATCCCCAGCCCTACACGAAGGAGTTTTATTCAGGCATAAAGAAGGATACATTTGAACCATTTCTGGAAAAATGAATACACTTTGACAATGTGATACTGAGTGAAAGAAGTCAGATACAACAGGCTAAGCATCCCATGGTTTCTCTTATATGAGAAACGCAAAGTAAAAGTAATTTCAAAAGTAAAACAAAAGACACACCATTGAGCTCCGTGGCACCACACCTGCCTTGGAAGTGCAAGGTCCCGAGTTTGACCCCCCACACCTCAAAAAAGGAAGACAGGGAGAGGGAAAAGAGCAGAGCAGCCGGAAAGCACAACGTTAATCAAGGGACCAAATGATGAGTGATAACCAGGCTCAGACATGTGGGGGCCTGATACCTGTGACGAGGACATTTGACCTCTGTGTGTCTTTATAACCTAGTGTAAATGATGTGGAAGAACACCAGAAAACTCAGGCTGAGGGCTGAGGGTTTCCCTCAGTGGTAAAATACTCACCTGGAGCACAAGAAGCCTCGGGCTCAACAGGACACAGAGAAACACGAAAACACTCATCTGGGCACACCCTGTATTTCATCAGTGTCCCTCAGACTCCAAGGTCATAAACACAAAGAAGACTGAGACACGAACACTAACCAGAGCGCATGGTGATCTGACAACCGTAGCTCAGAACTTGGCACCTCTGAGCAGTTACCGTAGGAGAATCCTGTTTGGCACAGGGTTCTAATCACCAGAAGAAAGTTTGTGTTGGGTCCTGTCATCTGCTCTCACACGTCACTAACTCTGTCACTGTTGACTTAGAGCAAAGGACAGCCAACTGCCTGTAGCAAAATACTGCTTAATTCTGACTTCCACCCACTCCAGC
>NW_022900931.1:55426674-55432568 GCF_012274545.1 Fukomys damarensis
AGTGTGATTCATGTGCTAACAGGAGGAGGTGTTTCAGGCAGTGAGGGCGGCTCCTGTGAGGGCCCAGCTGAAGAGATGAGCGTGGCCTGGTCACAAAACAGAGAGGGGCTGGGGGTGCTGCTCGGCTGTAGACCTTGCCTAGCGTGTTAGGCAGTGATTCATGTGCTAACAGGAGGAGGTGTTTCAGGCAGTGAGGGCGGCTCCTGTGAGGGCCCAGCTGAAGAGATGAGCGTGGCCTGGTCACAAAACAGAGAGGGGCTGGGGGTGCTGCTCGGCTGTAGACCACTTGCCTAGCGTGGCGAAGCCAGAGGTTCCACCCCCACAAAAATCCACAAGGTCGTTACAGACCACCAGGTGTGACAAACCACCATCAACCATCTCTCTGGGGTCTAATGCTCTAGGCTGACTCCTTTCCCACTCAGGTTTGCCTTTGCTTCTATCTCTTCAGCTGCTCAGGGCCCCTGACCTTGGGCAGAGACCTAAGAAGGAGAAAAGGCAGAGGCAGAGCCAGAGCCTTTGTTGACTCTGGAGCTTACCTTCATGCCCACACATGGCTCCGCTTCCACAGCCCCAGGCGGTTCCCGTACCCTCTAAGGTCCTGTCGCACACAGGCACTCCCTGCCACACTGCGACCCAAGAGCAGGTATAAAAGGACACTGAGTTGGGGATGGAGCGCCTGCCACCTGCACCATGAAGCCAGCTACCGCTCTCATGCTGCTTGGGGCAGCCTTGCTCCTGATCTCAGGCGGAAGTGGGTGCTGGGCACATGGCTGCTGGGCTGTGGGTTCTCTGGGGGGTGGTGACACCTGCCCAGGGCGGTTCTGAGGGTCCTGGGTGGGAGCGGGATGAATGTGTCCCGGTGAGAATGTCTGCAGGGAGGCTCAGCTTGTCCTTGTGTTCCAGATGGTGAAATATGCTCAGCCGTGAAAGAGGATGTGGATCTGTTCCTGTACGGAACCACTGATGAATACGTTAACTATGTCGGAAAATTCAACAGTAATCCTCTAGTACTGGACAACGCTAGGTTTCTTAAGCAATGTGTTGATGCCAATTTGACAGCAGTGGATAAGGCGAATGCATCCAGTGGGTTGGTGAGTCTGCCAGTGTGTGCTTTTATGTCTGTGCCTGTCTGGCGATCCGCTCCTCCCAGGGTGTGGTAGGAGAAGAAAATAGGAACATTCATTCTCCTTCCCACTTGGCCCTTTTCTGGAAATCTGGAAGGAAAAAAACATGCATGAACAAGGATGTAGAGAGCATGAAGGAGGCACCGACTGCAGAGGGAAGAACCAGAGAAACAAGGCGGGCCTTGAGCTCTTGGGGTGGGCCCTGCGTGCTGAGCTCTGCCACACCAGCATGAGAATTTCTAGGAGGCTCCGTCTCCACGGCACCTCCTGGCTCCACCTCAGTCACGCGGCTCCAACATCCCTGACCCCAGCCTCTCCAGCACGAGTCTGGATCCTCTTGAAATCATGCTCACTGAATCGCGCCCTTCTCCGAATCATTCAGTTCCTATTACTCCCCTCTAAAACTCTCAACTTTCCATGTTTCCTGGACCCCAAAGGCTCACTGTGTGGATGGTGTGCCAGGAAAGGAGACAGACACCACACCCCTGCTCCTTCCTTCTGGCTCCTCTCCCAAGAGCTGACGGGACAGGCCCCTGCTGCATCTCCAGGTAGGAGGAGCAGGAGGAGGACGCTGTCTGGGATCAGCTCATTCCCCAGCCCAGCTGCCCACAGGCTCGCCTGCAGCTCTGCCAGTTCCTCCTCAGCAGCGCCTTTGCCACAACCCCCATCCCACAGAATTAACTCTCCTCCTCCTCTTGCCTGACTGCTGGGAGCTCTGCAGAGCTTCTCAGGCAGCCCTCGGGACACGCTGCTGGTGCAGGAGACAGAGAGGGATCTGTCTCTGACTGCAGAGGTCCAGGAGCTACGCTTCAGACTTGGCTGCAGGCCCTGCCCAGCAAGTGTCCAGGGGCCGCTCAGGTGTCCTCATGTCTCTTTGACCCTTGAGGCCTCACCAAGGTCCCTGACTTTCTCTTTGCAGGAGAAAATATACTCAAGCCCGTACTGTTAAATGACCCAGCCTTACCAAGAGACCCACGGAAGCCGGGTGCCTGCCCACCATGTAGTCTCAACAGCCCACCACGTCCCGGTGTCTGAACAGAGGATTCCAGCAATAAAAGCCTTGCAATTCACAGGAGAGTCTTACTCACTGCCTGGAGGGTGGGCAATTGGGTGGGAGTGGGCAGAGGCACGGCGGGGACCGTCAGTGTGACATCCGACGGCAGCTGGCTCTGCTTGTGCTCAGAAGTTCCTCCCCCAAATTCTGGGGTGGCGTGGGGCAGGTGACAGTCACTGCAGCCAGAGACTGATCGCCTCTGTGGAGCAGGATCCTCGGGTCACACACCTGATCTGTCAACTTTCATCCCCCCAGCAACCCTGGAGAGTGGGAATCCTCCTCTTAGTGTTGAAGCTGAGGAAACTCAGGCCCTGAGAGGTAAACCGTGCGCCGAAGACCACCATAATAACGCGCAGCAGAATCTGCTCCCCTACCCACTTCCGGGCACACAGGCTCCCTGTGGACCTGTCCGTGTATCACAGCCCTTCCTGGGGCTGCCGGCTCCCACTCCTAGGACGGAAATAATAGGTCCTGTGGTGAGGCCACAGTGGAATAGTGGGGCCAAAGGGCTCCTGCTGCAGTGCCTAGCGGGACTAAGAACAGAGCGTCAACACAAGTGCTGAACCCGGCCAGGATTAGGGATGAATTCCTGGGCTCGGTTTCTCCTACTGCAGCCACCCAAGTGTAGCCTCAACTGCCTCCGAACTGGCTCTTACACAGACTGTGGGAACGCAGGGTCTTGCAGCTCCAGAACCCCTCCCACGGCCCGCACCGTGGTCATTGTCTGGGTGCTTTCTCAGACCCTGCCGCTCCCCCAGTCTCCTCTGGTCCTGGCCCCACCACTACCCGCACAGCCACTCTCCACTTACTGCTCTGACTCTTCCTACTCTTCCACTCTTCTGCGGTCACCATGAGCTGCCCAGTCAGAGTCTGCTGGACACGCACGCAGGGCCCTACCCAGGACTTGCTTTAGGGCAGCTCACGCTCGCTCTGGGGAGAGCTAACTCAGTCTGAGACACCAGCGTTCATTTCTGCCCGGGGCACCGCCCGCAATTAGCTGGTCTCCCTTTTGTCTCACCTCTTAATGTTTCTACCACTTCTCACGTCACCACACTGGGCACCAAGCTTCCCGTTTGTGGGGCCCTGGTGAATGTCATGGCTGTGTCTACATTTGGCTATCACAGGTGGGGCTTTGTCAGAGTTGGCTGGATCTGAATTGCGTGACGCTGCGTTCGATTCCTGGTGCACCGCTAGACTCAAGGGCTCTAGGATGAAAGGCGTGAGTGCTGCCCACCTTAAGTAGTCCGCATAAGATAAAAGGGGCAGAAAAATGCTGGCGAGGCCCCTCGTTGCTTTGCTTCCTTCCTTCTGCCATGGAACTATTTCTCCTCTGTGATGCCTGTCTGCTGCACCACTCTGCCTTGGTGCCAGCCAGCCATGCACTGAAACCTCTATGAACTGTAAACCAAATAAACCTTTTTAAAAATCATGTATTTTATTTATTTTGGGGCTGGCTTTTCTACTTTTGTGTTTGCATTTTTTTAGTGGTACATTTTAGATATACATCATGACCACATTCATCATAGGGAATTTGTACCTGTTCATGATGTGTCTTGCTTCTTGTTTTCCCCTTCCTCTCCCCTCCCTTTAACCCCTCTTCCACTCCTTGTTTACAACAGCTTTCTTTCCACATTTTTCTTCTATTCCCTTTTATTTCTTGTCCTCTCTCTACTTTCTCACGCTTCCTCCCTTGTTTCCCTTCTCATTTGAACATTTTCTTCCCATTTCCTATCACCTATTATATAGTTTGGTCCTTATTTCCACTTCTGATTTCTCACACCAGAGAAGTAATGCAATATTTAATCATGTATGTCTGATTCATCACTTAAGTGATTTCTCAGGAGTATGGAGTCAATTTACTTATAAATGTCTGAAGCCTATCCTTCTTTATGGCAGAATAGTACTCCATTGCATTGTTTTAAAACCGTATCTTCTTTATCCATTCATGGATTGATGGGCATTTGGACTGTTTCCACTATTTAGCTATCACAAACTGTGCCTCTACAAACATGGGTGTGCATATATCCCTGTGGTATGATGTTTTTAATTCTTTTGGGAAGATACTAAGAAGGAGAAAAGCTGGGTCACATGGAACCACTAGTTTTAGTGTTTTGAGGCATCTCCATCCACACTGATTTCCACAGTGGTTGCACCAGTCTGCACTCCCACCAACAACGCAGAAGGGTTCCTTTCTCCCCACAACCCCACCAGCATTTGTTACTGGTTGATTTCTTGATAGCAGCCATTCTTTCTGGGGGTGAGATGGAATCTCAGGGCTGTTTTAATTTGCATCTCTTGAATGACCAGTGATGTTGAATATTTTTTCATACGTTTATCTGCCATTTCTTCTTCTGAGAAGTGTCTATTCATTCCAGATGCCCATGTTTGGATTGGGATTTTAATTTTGGGGTGCCTGATTTTTCTGAGTTCTTCATTATTCTAGATATTAGTGACTAGTCTTGGGAACAGTTGGAAAAAGTTTTTTCCCACACTGTGAGTTGTCTCTTCCCTCGGTTGGTGGTTCCTTTTGCTGTGTAAAAGCTTTTTAAGAAGAGGAGATCCCAACTGTTAATTCTTTGTGATAGTTCCTGTGAAATCAGGGTTTTGTTCATAGTTTTTCCCTGCACCAATATCTTCAAAAGTTCTACCTAATCTATCTTCCAACAGATTTAGGGTTTCTACCTCAATATTTAGATTTTTTTTGGTCCATTTTGAATTTAGTTTAGTACATGGTAAAAATTATGAATCCAGTTTTAATATTCAGAGTGTGGAAAGCAGTATTTATTACATAGGCTATCTTTCTTCCAGTGAAGGTGTTTGGGTCCTGTATCAAAGATAAGGTGACTGAGTATGTTTGGAGTTGTGTCTGATCTTCTAATCAGTTCCACTGATCTTTGCTTCTGTTTTTTTTTGCCAGTATTATGCTGCTTTGTTTTGTTTTGTTTTATCACAGTAGCTTTGTAGTATAATTTCAAGTCAGAGGTTGTGATGCCTCCTGCCTTGCCTTTGTTGTCCAGAATTGCTTTTTGCTATTCTAGTTTCTTCTGGTTCCAAATGGATTTTAGGATTCTTTTCTCTAATTCTGAGATATGCTATTGGCATTGTGATTGGGATTGCATTAAATCTGGATGATGATTTGGGAAGTATGGCCATTTTTGCTACATTGGTTCTTCCTACCCAAGAACAAGGGATATCTTTCCATTTTCTGATATCCTCTACAATCTCCTTTTTCAGAGTACTGTAGTTTTCAATGAAAAGGTGTTTTACTTCTCTCATTAGATTGATTCCTAGTTATTTCATTTGTTTGAATAGTATTGTGAAAGTTGTTGTTTACCTCATTCCTCTCTCAGTGAGTTTATTGTCCAAATACAAAAGTGCTATTAGTTTTTGAGTGTTGACTTTGTATTCAGCTATGCTAATGAATTTGGTTATTAAAT
Organism: Fukomys damarensis; assembly: GCF_012274545.1. Taxonomy (NCBI): domain Eukaryota; kingdom Metazoa; phylum Chordata; class Mammalia; order Rodentia; family Bathyergidae; genus Fukomys; species Fukomys damarensis. The sequence goes on from NW_022900931.1 coordinate 55,432,290, forward strand.
GTAGACATCTTGCCAGGTATGGTGATGGGCATCTGTAATCCCAGCACAAAGGGGGCTGAGGTAAGAGGATCGCAGTGAGTTCGAGGCCAGCCTGAGCTACATAGCGAGACCTTGTCTGAAAAACACCCCCTAAAAATCTAGAAGTCTTTTGGTGGAGTTTGGTGTCTCCTATGTAGAGAATCATGTCACCTTGAAATAATGATAATTTAACTCCTCCTTTCCTATCCTTATTCCTTTTATTTCTTCTTCTTGTCTAACTGTTCTGTTTCCAGAACTAAA
>NW_022900931.1:55432822-55433381 GCF_012274545.1 Fukomys damarensis
GGACACATGCTATATATACATGGCTTGTCAGTATCTTATTGAGGACTTTTACCTCTGTGTTCACTAGAAAAATTGGGCTGTAGTTCTCTTTTTTGGCTGGCTTCTTCTCTGGTTTGGTAATGATTGCTTCCAGGTAAATTTGGGTTAATGATTGCTTCCAGGAATAAATTTGGGAGTATTGATTCCCTTTCAATTTCATTAAAGAGTTTGAGAAGTAGTAGCATTAGGTCTTTTGTAAATTTATTGTAGAATTCAGCAGTGAATTTCTCAGTGCCGGCACATTTCTTTGTTAGTAGGTTTTAAATTACATCTTCAATTTCATTGGCTGATGTTCGTTTATTTACAATTTTTATCTTAATTCACCTTTGAGTAGCTCATATGTATTTAGGAATCTGTCCATTTCTTCTATGTTTTGTATTCTATTAGAGTACAGTTTCCCAAAGTAGTTCTGATGATCTTCTGGAATTCTTCAGGATTTGTTGCAAGATCATCCTTTTCATTCCTAATTTCATGGATTTGGTGGGGTTTTATGTGTGTGTGTGTGTGTGTGTGTGTGTGT
>NW_022900931.1:55434475-55434733 GCF_012274545.1 Fukomys damarensis
TTACCAGGATGTAGCAACCTTCTTTGTCTCCCTTAATCAGTCTTGGCTTGAAATTCATTTTGTCTACAAATAGAATAGCTACCCATGCTTTTTTAATGGGCTCCTGTCTCATGGTATTTTGCTTTAGATCCTTTGACGTTCCGTCTATGAATTTCTTTTTTAATTAAATGTTTTCTTGTATGCAATACATTGTTGGATCTTTCTTCTTGATCCATTCTGCCAGTCTGTTTCTTTTCATTGGTGAGTTGACCACTAACA
>NW_022900931.1:55434913-55435677 GCF_012274545.1 Fukomys damarensis
TTTTTGTGCCTGTAAACTGCTTTTAGCAATTAGCTTTATTGTTATTTTTTAGAACCCCTAGGAAATGGCTACCTCTCAGAGAGGTCTTCCAGGTGCAGCTGGCTTTTAGATTTTGAGTCTGCTGCAAGCCTTCCTCCAATTTATTATCCGAACTGCTGAGCTAAATCCCCAGCCCAAATGTCTTTTTTTGTTTTGTTTTGTTTAACTCCTGGGTTGATGCCTGTAAACTGCTTTTAGCAATTAGCTTTATTGTTATTTTTTAGAACCCCTAGGAAATGGCTACCTCTCAGAGAGGTCTTCCAGGTGCAGCTGGCTTTTAGATTTTGAGTCTGCTGCAAGCCTTCCTCTACAATTTATTAGGGATGAGATGTTGCACCCTATTTGGCCTAGCCCCTAGTTCTTCGGCACTTCCCTATAGTATTGTGGGGTTTTTTCAGGATTTTGTTTGTTTGAGACAGAGTCTCACTATGCAGTTGAGACTGACCCCGAACTCACTATGTAGCCCAGGCTGGTCTCGAACTCACAGCATTCCTCCTGCCTCAGCCTCCCGAGTGCTGGGATTACAGACATACGCCCACCACACCCGGCTTGGCCTATAGTATTGTTTATGCCATTAGGCAATCTCAATCTTAGCATACCAGGAAGAACAGCAGATCAGAATAACTATGTTGCCTTGACTAAAGTAGTACAATCAGCAAATTAATAGCATCAAACACAGCCTAGAAAAGGACACACTGTGATAACTATTCATTTGCCACCTTTAT
>NW_022900931.1:55436177-55449668 GCF_012274545.1 Fukomys damarensis
GCATGTGTCCTGTGTGCTTATCCGAGTACAAGAAATCCTGCTCCTGGGTTGGAAGTTGGACATCTTCCCAAATTGACAATAATAGCACTTTGGGAACTGGATCAGGACAGAGACTATTGAAAATCTGTACAACACAAAAGCAAGCCCGTGTTTTTAAACTGAAGACATGCACAGGGCAGATCTGGTAAGCAGCTAAATAGAGCCAGGGGCTTCCTTGGACACCTCAGGGATAAAATCCAGAGAGTGAAATGTTTGGCTGGGAGCACGGAGACAATGCAGGGCCAAGTAGGGTTCTATCTCAGCTGCTGGAGCAGCCATCAAAGTGGACACCGGCAGAAGGGAAGCTGCACGTGAGGCAGAAGGCTCCAGGCTCGAAAACACAGCTCACGGGCGCCTGCCTGTGCAGGAGCGGGACTGAAGACTCCTTTCTGAAAAAGGTTAACATTCTGCTCATGCTCTGCCACGTCCTCTAACGCAGGGAGGAAAAAATAATCACAGGACCGGAAACACCGTGTGTGTTTCACTCGTCGTATTCTCCGGTTTAGCTGTGTGTCCTTTACCTCTTCTACTTGAGTGCTATTTGTTGTCACAGGAACAGGTGTGGCAGCACGACAGGCTGGGTATGCACGCGACATGTTGTAGAGGGGAGCAAAGGTTTATGTGTTTGCAAATCTCAGCTGTCATACTTTATATGATTTTGTGGACTTTTTATACATGAAGTACTACTATATGCAGCATATGAAAGGCAGCAAAGGGATTAGACAGGGAGTTACCAAGGCCATAAATCCAATGTCTTGGCTTTGATTCCTCCTTCACTGTAGCAATCCTGGATTTTTTCAAAGGCTGCCTTTTCTGGTTCAGTAGCGTCTACCTTGTCAAGGGCGTAATACAATGGTTTCTCAAATCCAAGGGCCAGTTTACTGAAGATTTCATAAAATATGACACAAGCTTCCGCTGAAAACACAGGCAAGAAAGCATCCCATTAAGTCTCCGGGAAGAGAGGGGCTGAGGTCCATGTTTCCCCACCACTGTGTCTACTGCCTGCTGATCGATGTCCCACAGAGCACTCCCCACGCTCATGACTGCTGCCACCCGAGACAGAGACCACATTCTCCATGACTTACTGCCACAAAGGAGCGGTTCAAGGGCCACCACAAGGGCCACAGCCACAGCCCCAGGCACAGCAGCTCCCACGTTTCTTGCCTTCACATGAGCACCATGACCCCAACTCACTCCCTACTCTCTGCACAACTAGTTACCCCTCCTCCACCAAATCTTTCCATTCATTCAAAGGCTGAAGGCTCCAGAGCTTTTCTGTAGGACTCCTGGGCCACGATCTCCCAGATGCCACCTAAATCTAAAGCCTGCTTGGAGATCACCGGGGAGATTCATGTGAGATAAAGTGGGAGTGAGGCTCAGGAAAGTCACCTGCTCCCTCTGCCACTCTCACCTGGCTGGACGTGCAGCTCCACGGTCACTAGCAAGGCCAGCACAAGTACTGCCCCCTTCATGGTGTAGATTCCTGAAACGCTCTGCTCAAGTGAGGTTTCTGCTGCTTTATAATCCACTGGCTCTTGGAGCCCAGCCCTGGTCCATCCCATGAGCTCCAAATGCTCATGGATGAGGACACGCGGTTACTCCAGCCTGAGGGGTAGGAAGCACCTGGAGCACCTCCTGCTCCAGGGAGCAAACGTCTTAGAGATGTTTACCCTGGTTCTTTGAGCATTAAGTGACTCTACCTTTGCCAAAAGAGCAATTGGAGCTGACCTTTCTAAGTGTCTCCAGGCTGGGCCCAAAGTGCTCCTGTCCCAGCACTGTGGCCTCTGGTTATTTGTCATGGCCTGTCAACCTACCCTCCTAGCTGCACTCTCTCACGATGTGGGGAAAGCCACAGACATCAAGGTCAGCTCTGTGTCACCACAAGTAACAAAATTATCGTGCAGAAAACTGACATATACCTATCTGTGTTTAAGACCTGGAGAAAAGTGTGTAGGTCCAAGCCTACCTAGGATTGATTGGAAATCATACATACATATTGTATATAACACAAAAATAGATAAAAATAGATGTGGCCTATATTGCCAACAGCACATGAATAATGGTTTTAAAATATGAGACATATACACAAAGGAGTTTTGTGTTTTGTTTTGTTCGGTTTTGGTTTTGGTACTGGGCATCAAAGTCGGGACCTTGCTCTCTTGGGAGGCAGGCAGCAGAATCACAAAGCTAAATCCCCAGCCCTACACGAAGGAGTTTTATTCAGGCATAAAGAAGGATACATTTGAACCATTTCTGGAAAAATGAATACACTTTGACAATGTGATACTGAGTGAAAGAAGTCAGATACAACAGGCTAAGCATCCCATGGTTTCTCTTATATGAGAAACGCAAAGTAAAAGTAATTTCAAAAGTAAAACAAAAGACACACCATTGAGCTCCGTGGCACCACACCTGCCTTGGAAGTGCAAGGTCCCGAGTTTGACCCCCCACACCTCAAAAAAGGAAGACAGGGAGAGGGAAAAGAGCAGAGCAGCCGGAAAGCACAACGTTAATCAAGGGACCAAATGATGAGTGATAACCAGGCTCAGACATGTGGGGGCCTGATACCTGTGACGAGGACATTTGACCTCTGTGTGTCTTTATAACCTAGTGTAAATGATGTGGAAGAACACCAGAAAACTCAGGCTGAGGGCTGAGGGTTTCCCTCAGTGGTAAAATACTCACCTGGAGCACAAGAAGCCTCGGGCTCAACAGGACACAGAGAAACACGAAAACACTCATCTGGGCACACCCTATATTTCATCAGTGTCCCTCAGACTCCAAGGTCGTAAACACAAAGAAGACTGAGACACGAACACTAACCAGAGTGCATGGTGATCTGACAACCGGAGCTCAGAACTTGGCACCTCTGAGCAGTTACCGTAGGAGAATCCTATTTGGCACAGGGTTCTAATCACCAGAAGAAGGTTTGTGTTGGGTCCTGTCATCTGCTCTCACACGTCACTAACTCCGTCACTGTTGACTTAGAGCAAAGGACAGCCAACTGCCTGTAGCAAAATACTGCTTAATTCTGACTTCCACCCACTCCAGCCTGAAGCAGCTGAGGCCTCTGCTCAACTGTTCCAGAACTGACTCTTGCTAGAGTGGCACAGTGCTAAGTAACCGGGCAGAGGCCATGTCAGCCTCTGCTTTGCCCAGCAGGGTCATCTACTCTGCTTCAAGATGAACTCTTACAAAGACAAAGCAGAACAGCCACTGGCATGCCTTCCTGTAACACGTGTGACCCTTACACTGCGCCAACCACCGGCCCCCAGCTTATCACAGGGATGTGTGCACTGAAGTTCCCACAGGAGAGAGTGCGCGGTGCTAGGCTCCCTAGGTACCACAGTTCCAAGCCACTCCCTCCTTCCAGGCATACTCTGCCCTTGGACAACAGCCCTGCCCTGCTCTCAGGTGTGGCTCTCCCCTTGGCTGGCCCACTCAGGACAGTGTATCCTGATCTAAAAAGCTCTTGTCCTTATTCGTATTTGTGTCTTCTCTGTCTGTTTTGGGGACAAGGTTTCACTTTCTGGTCCAGAGTGACCTCCATCTCATGGTGATGCTTTTGCCGCAGCCTCCCAAGTGCTGGGCTTACAGGAGTGCACCACCACACCTGGCTCTTTATTTATAGTTTTGTCTTAGTGAATTCTTTTGCTGTCCACATCACTGGCCACTGCAGCACTGTCTCACATGGAAGGCAGAGACTTCAGCTGGTTCAGCTCATGTTAGAAAGCCAAGGGCAACTGGGCATGAGTGACAGAGCCCAGGACACCAAAGTCAGCTTGTTGAAACCCGCCATCGTGGTGACCAATCCAGCGTCTCAAGCGTGAAACTTCACTGAGGGGAAAAAGCGCTGATTGGCTTCTGAGGACCCCAATCCCAAGATCCCCCTTACCAGACCCCACCTCCCAACACCGCAGACCAAGCCTCAGTGTGACTGCAACCCATACTAGGCTGTCTCTCTGGGGAGGAGATTTTGGAAGAGACCTGGGGAGTTAGGCAGTGATTCATGTGCTAACAGGAGGAGGTGTTTCAGGCAGTGAGGGCGGCTCCTGTGACGGCCCAGCTGAAGAGATGAGCGTGGCCTGGTCACAAAACAGAGAGGGGCTGGGGGTGCTGCTCAACTGTAGACCATTTGCCTAGCGTGGCGAAGCCAGAGGTTCCAACCCACCACTACAAGAACAGAACAGAATGAAACAGAATGGAGAGTGACAGGGTAGCAGGGATGGCACGGAGGCAGCAGGAGTCAGGGACTGGGGCTGTAGATTCCAGACATGTCTTGGGCCACAGAAAGGACTTAGATTTGACTCAGGAAATAGCTATGGGGAGATGGTTCTGTGAACAGAACAGAGAGAGGCAAAAGGAGAAAGCACGATGGGAGAAAATGACGAATTCCTTCAATTTTCAGGGGCTTTAAACACATTTGGTGGCAGGACATAGTCGAAGACCACATTTTAAAGACAAATCGTCTCCTTTGATGCCCGACCAGTGGTGGACATCAGGGCCAGTGGTGGAGGTGAAAACTCAGGCATCCTGGACAGAACGGGAGATCAGCTCCAGGGAGGCCACAGGGCAGACATGATGGAGGCAGGGAAGGGCAGGAGCTAGGAGGTCACGGGGGATCCTTCTCTCTAGCCTGCCTTGACACTTGCTAACAATCCTCAGTCTTCTCAAAAGCTCCATAAAGTCAGCCATGCATTGCGGTGCACGTCCATTATCCCAGCACTAGGGGAGTTGAGGCAGCAGTATTAGAAGTTTAAATTCAGCCTGGGCAACTTAGCAATGTAGACAGAAGCTTTCTTAAGATAAATACTTAAAAAGGGCTCCACACGCAGCTCAGTGCAAAGCCTTGGTGTAATACCCAGAACCACCAACCCCCACAAAAATCCACAAGGTCTTTACAGACCACCAGGTGTGACAAACCACCATCAACCATCTCTCTGGGGTCTGATGCTCTAGGCTGACTCCTTTCCCACTCAGGTTTGCCTGTGCTTCTATCTCTTCAGCTGCTCAGGGCCCCTGACCTTGGGCAGAGACCTAAGAAGGAGAAAAGGTAGAGCCAGAGCCTTTGTTGACTCTGGAGCTTACCTTCGTGCCCACACATGGCTCCCCTGCCACAGCCCCAGGCGGTTCCCGTACTCTCTAAGGTCCTGTCGCACACAGGCACTCCCTGCCACACTGTGACCCAAGAGCAGGTATAAAAGGACACTGAGTTGGGGATGGAGCGCCTGCCACCTGCATCATGAAGCCAGCTACCACTCTCGTGCTGCTTGGGGCAGCCTTGCTCTTGATCTCAGGCGGAAGTGGGTGCGGGGCACATGGCTGCTGGGCTGTGGGTTCTCCGGGGGGTGGTGACACCTGCCCAGGGCGGTTCTGAGGGTCCTGGGTGGGAGTGAGATGAATGTGTCCCGGTGAGAATCTCTGCAGGGAGGCTCAGCTTGTCCTTGTGTTCCAGATGGTGAAATGTGCTCACCTGTGAAAGAGGATGTGGATCTGTTCCTGCATGGAACCACTGATGAATACATTAATTACATGAAGAAATACATAAGTAACCCTGAAATACTGGCCATTGCTGCATCTGTTAAGGAATGTGTTGATGCCAATTTGACAGAAGAGGATAAGGCGAATGCATCCAGTGCATTGGTGAGTCTGCCAGTGTATGTCTGTGTATCTGCACCTGTCTGTGGGGATCTGCTCCTCCTGCGGGTGAGGGATCAGAATGGGGGGAATGATTCTCCTTCCCACATGGCCCTTCCCTGTAAATCTACAAGGAAAAGGACCTCAGGAAGAAACACATAGAGGGGATGGAGCAGGCACCGACTGCAGAGGGAAGAACCAGAGAAACAAGGCGGGCCTTGAGCTCTTGGGGTGGGCCCTGCGTGCTGAGCTCTGCCACACCAGCATGAGAATTTCTAGGAGGCTCCGTCTCCACGGCACCTCCTGGCTCCACCTCAGTCACGCGGCTCCAACATCCCTGACCCCAGCCTCTCCAGCACGAGTCTGGATCCTCTTGAAATCATGCTCACTGAATCGCGCCCTTCTCCGAATCATTCAGTTCCTATTACTCCCCTCTAAAACTCTCAACTTTCCATGTTTCCTGGACCCCAAAGGCTCACTGTGTGGATGGTGTGCCAGGAAAGGAGACAGACACCACACCCCTGCTCCTTCCTTCTGGCTCCTCTCCCAAGAGCTGACGGGACAGGCCCCTGCTGCATCTCCAGGTAGGAGGAGCAGGAGGAGGACGCTGTCTGGGATCAGCTCATTCCCCAGCCCAGCTGCCCACAGGCTCGCCTGCAGCTCTGCCAGTTCCTCCTCAGCAGCGCCTTTGCCACAACCCCCATCCCACAGAATTAACTCTCCTCCTCCTCTTGCCTGACTGCTGGGAGCTCTGCAGAGCTTCTCAGGCAGCCCTCGGGACACGCTGCTGGTGCAGGAGACAGAGAGGGATCTGTCTCTGACTGCAGAGGTCCAGGAGCTACGCTTCAGACTTGGCTGCAGGCCCTGCCCAGCAAGTGTCCAGGGGCCGCTCAGGTGTCCTCATATCTCTTTGACCCTTGAGGCCTCACCAAGGTCCCTGATATTCTCTTTGCAGGAGAAAATATACTCAAGCCCGTACTGTTAAATCACCCAGCCTTACCAAGAGACCCACGGAAGCCGGGTGCCTGCCCACCATGTAGTCTCAACAGCCCACCACGTCCCGGTGTCTGAACAGAGGATTCCAGCAATAAAAGCCTTGCAATTCACAGGAGAGTCTTACTCACTGCCTGGAGGGTGGGCAATTGGGTGGGAGTGGGCAGAGGCACAGCGGGGACCGTTGGTGTGTCATCCGACGGCAGCTGGCTCTGCTTGTGCTCAGAAGTTCCTCCCCCAAATTCTGGGGGTGGCGTGGGGCAGGTGACAGTCACTGCAGCCAGAGCCTGATCGCCTCTGTGGAGCAGGATCCTCGGGTCACACACCTGATCAGTCAACTTTCATCCCCCCAGCAACCCTCTAGAGTGGGAATCCTCCTCTTAGTGTTTAGTGTACTGTGGTGAGGCCACAGTGGAATAGTGGGGCCAAAGGGCTCCTGCTGCAGTGCCTAGCGGGACTAAGAACAGAGCGTCAACACAAGTGCTGAACCCGGCCAGGATTAGGGATGAATTCCTGGGCTCGGTTTCTCCTACTGCAGCCACCCAAGTGTAGCCTCAACTGCCTCCGAACTGGCTCTTACACAGACTGTGGGAACGCAGGGTCTTGCAGCTCCAGAACCCCTCCCACGGCCCGCACCGTGGTCATTGTCTGGGTGCTTTCTCAGACCCTGCCGCTCCCCCAGTCTCCTCTGGTCCTGGCCCCACCACTACCCGCACAGCCACTCTCCACTTACTGCTCTGACTCTTCCTACTCTTCCACTCTTCTGCGGTCACCATGAGCTGCCCAGTCAGAGTCTGCTGGACACGCACGCAGGGCCCTACCCAGGACTTGCTTTAGGGCAGCTCACGCTCGCTCTGGGGAGAGCTAACTCAGTCTGAGACGCCAGCGTTCACTTCTGCCCGGGGCACCGCCCGCAATTAGCTGGTCTCCCTTTTGTCTCACCTCTTAATGTTTCTACCACTTCTCACGTCACCACACTGGGCACCAAGCTTCCCGTTTGTGAGGCCCTGGTGAACATAAGCAAACCGTACTCATACAAAGAGAACACACATCCACCTTGTCCAAAGGGCTCAGTTTCTGTCCAGGTCCCATTGCTTTATCTCTCAAGGGTCTAGATGGAGGCTGATTCTAAAATGGGTGACTCCTGACTTTGTAAGAGTTATATGGGTAGTACAGAAAGAATAAGGAGCTTTTGGGGCAGAAGCAATCTCATCACCTCGCACATAAAACCAGCAGGTGTATTCCACCACTCTCCCTTTCTATAGATTTAAGAGTTCCAGTGTTTCCATCAGCTAGGGTGGAGTTCAGTGGTAGAGCAGTTTCCAAGTTTCCACACAACACAGCCCTGAATTCAATTCCCAGCCCTGCAAAAAAGTTAAATAAAAATATCTGGCCTTCCAGAAGGAGGTGTGCCATGCAGATGCATGAGGTGGGTCAGGCACCACAGTGTCTCATGTAGAGGCTCACCAGGAGGATGTGCTGGCCGCCCTATCCACAGATGAGGAGGGGATGGCTGTTTTAGGAGGAAAACATTTGGCCCCTACTCAACCCCCATGGAATTTCCGTGGGGGAATTTTGGACACCAAAGGGTTATCTCAATATTACTGTCAGTGTGCTCCCTCCACTTTCATTTTCTTCCTCCAACCTGTAGTGTCACTGAAAAATCTGAAGTTAGAAAAAAGTAAGAATCAGAAGCCCTTTCCAATCATTTTGTCTGATATCAAAACCCAGGGCTCAGATGATACATGCCAATATTTGGTTAGTTTTGCACCCTTATTCTCATATCACATTGCCCACATAGAAGCCCCTCATTTTCACCTCAGCCCACCTGAGTCACCAGAAGGTACAGCAGACAGTTCCCTACTGGAAAATGTTGTTCCTTGAACCCATTTGTTCTCATTGCTTCTCAACTTTCTCCAGCTCTTGGGCAGTTGCTGGAGCATTGTTAGGATCACTTTGAAAGTGTGGGGAATTAATGCCCCCAGGGCCACCCTCCAACAATGCAGCCCTCAGCCTCCTTGACTTCCGGAGAATCAGCTGTTAGGTGAGTCCACGGCTTTTCTGAGAAGGTGCCATGTGAATCTGAATCCTAGCTTCCTGCCTCCTTGGCTTTTCTCATTTTCTTCCCTGGTTCTTCATTTGAGCACCCCAAGTTCACTTCCCAAATACAGTGCCTGTCCCCAAGTCTCTGTGTCTGGGTCTCTTGCTGGGAACACAAATTAACACATGTCCATCTGCCGGATTAGGAAAGAAGAAGAACAAAATTCATGAGGTTCAACAAAGGAGGAAGCGGGGTTCAGGTATTTCAGTTGATTATTCAGAAACATTATCCATCCTACAGAGGCAACAGGAAAACTTCACAAGGGCACGATGATTTCTCTAACCATTTCTTTCTCCAGGAACCTTGCATTCAGGAATTTCCAGACTGCCTGATAAGTTCTCTTGTGGTACAACTTCCCCAACATCAGGACCCTGGAAATTCGGGGCAGAAGTATAAAACTGTCCATATATTAAAGCCTGGGGTCCAGAAAGAGACAGAGAGATAGAAACAAACTCTGGTGCCGGTATAAAGACAACAGGACTGAGACACACTGTAAACAAAGAAAAGCTGTACCTTCCATCTCCATGACTGCAATAAGGATCTGCATTGGTAAGTGCAGTGGCATGGCTGTTAACTAGAAATTTCTCTTCCATTCATTTTTTTTTAAATTATATATCAAGGCCAGGGATTTAGCTCAGTGGTTCTGCCACCTGCCTCGCAAGTGCAAGGACTGGAGTTTGATCCCCAGTACCAAAAAAAAAAAATTATATATCAAGCCGGGTGTGGTGGTGCATGCCTGTAATCCCAGCACTCAGGAGGCTGAGGCAAGAGGATTGCTTTGAGTTCGAGACCAGCCTAGGCCACATAGTGAGTTCCAGGTCAGTCTCAACTACACAGTGAGACCCTGTCTCAGAAAATTTTTTTAAAAACCAACAAAAAAATTATATACCAGACTATAATATTAAGTAAAATAAATGAGACATACCAGCATAAATATTGCATGGTTTCTCTTATATAAAAAAAAACCCAAATCATAAATAAAGAGCAAAATAAAAGGTAAAAAATAGGAAGTAGGGAGATGGGTTTTTTGCAAATGGGAAGGGGATCAAGAGATGGGAGGAGGAATTAAAAAAGGATTTAAAATGTATTATGTACATATACCATCTCCTCACAAAGAATGTATTTTGTACGGCAAACACGAATTAAAAAATCCATTAAAATTTTTTAATTATATATCATTCATATATGTTTTAAAGTTAAAACATTTCTACCCACCCTCAGCCTGGCCATGCTGGTGGGCTCAAGACTCAGGGAACCCGGGGGAGGTTTCAAATTCAGGCTTCTAAGGAGGTTCACTTGGAAGGGACAGGAGTTCTCATATATGTCTCAGAAAAGCACAGGACTTAGTGGGTCCTCAGGGAGACTCCGTGGGAAAAAATAATTGAATGAACCAGAAACACACCTGCTTTGGCAGAGACACTATAGCAAAAACACGCAGACAAATGTAGATTGTCCAAGCAGGTACAGTAAGTAACCAAAGAATAGGCCTGAATTCGTGGCTTATGAAATGACACGGGATGGCTAGGAATATAAGTGACATCAAGAAGGATATGACTGCGTATAAACATAGTGATAGGTTCTTAGAGGGCTGACGTTCAGCTATCTCGTTCCGGTATATCTATTTTTGTTCTCAGAATATTGTTTTGATTATTAATGGCTGTTCCATCCCTTCCAAGAGCTCAGCACCACCACTCTCCTGGCTACACGGCTTCATACCTGCCAATTTGACTTTTGACTTCTCAACTGAACTTTAACAATTTCAACATCAAGGTGTTCCAAGGACCTTACAACAGGCTTATTGGGGTTCTACTTTATAACTGCTAGGTCTGCTAAATTGTTTAAAAGAGACCCATCTGCGCTGCTAAGTTCTCTGGATGCCCAGAGTGATAACTAATGCCCCAACCAGGCAACCCCACTCAACCATGAGTGAAACAGCCCAATCCAGCAATTGCTAAGGATTTCTAGGTAACTTCCTGGTAGCCCACTATTATCTTCAAAAAAAAAAAAAATAATAATAATAATAATAATATGGAAAATACATTTCAGTTACCATCAGTCTGACCTCAATCTTTAGGCTGTCGTGAAATTTGAGTAATTCATTAAAATGACCATCTTGTGAGAGAATGTTTTAACTACAATGGTTACCGCTCTGTTACTCTTAATGTTTGATGTTTGTGGTAATTATTGGTGTAGAGAATGATTTTACTCCTTATGTGTATTACAGAAAGTTGAATTTAAGCAAGAACTTTATATTAATATTAATATTACTTTGTATTAATATTATTTATATTAATAATAGACCATCGCTATCTAGAGCTCCCGTGGGGCACACAGAAATCCTTCACCCATATCCCTCTCATGAATGGTCTTATTGCTCTGTGAGAAGTGTGGTGACAAAAAGCTTTCATCTCTCAGCAGCTTCAGAGTAACAGGCAGCCTCCTTGCCCAAGGCCACAGTTCTTTGGTGGACAGCCCACTTTAATAACAGGCAATGGTTAGGTCTAAAGGCTATGCCACTTGGGGTCAAAAACAGGAGAACTCCTGCAAATCACTTCGACTCCAGGGCTTCCCAATTGGGTGGGATAATGCCTAGGTTGCACCTGCTCCCTCTCTTCAATCCTGATTCCACCCCTCACTTTCACAGCTGTGTACAAGGACACTCCCTAATAAATCCTCTGAACGCTAAACTCTCTCGTATTCTGCATGTCGGGATTCCTAACCTTTAACAGCTGATGCCAGCCAGTTAGATAGAATTGTGATGCTGGAATACCACCTGCCAAGGTAGGTGGACTAGAAATAAGGAAAAACTGAGAGTGACTGAAATGGCTTAATGCCAAATGTGAAAGCTGGGGCCCTCTTTGGAGTATGCAGTACAGTGAAAGAAAAGACTAACTGAGGACCAGGTCCAAAATGAAATCATCAGAGTGGCCAAATTCCAAGGAAGGATAAAATCCCAACCAAAGCAGATCTGCTGTGCCTCAGAATCTGGTTGAGAAGGAAAAGAGTCCCTGACTCCTAAAATGATTTAGGTTAAGGCACTCCAAAGCATTTAATTCTCAGGATTTCCTGACCCCTCAGAACCTAGATCTGCCCCTTTGCTTTAGGCAATCTGGAGGCCTCTTCTCTGCAAAATAATGCATCTGCGAGACACAACCCTTCTGGTCACCAGGTATAACAATGCTTATGTTGCAGCACAACCCAGTCATGGGTATGCTGAGCTTGATAATATACGGCAGGCACTATACCCTCAAAGAACTCAGCAGACAGAGCTGGCACATACTGACAAGAACCGGAAAGTCCGGGTGGCATTGGGTTCAGAGGATGGATGATCAAAGAACAAATGATTTGAGATACAGAATTTAATAACCCAGTAAAGACACCAACTAACTCACAGCTAGGACAACTCTCAGAAGTATGAAACAAGTGATGGTCCAAGCTAAATGACATTTAAAAGTGCCATGACTGTCGGGGAAGATAGTTGAAGAAGGGATTAAGGGAATAAGGAAAGCAGGTATTGTGGGGTGTCTACCAGGTAAGACTGGAAAATGCATCTGAGGGTCACGTTCCGCACAAGGGTACAGGGCTCATTACTCAACAGGCCACAGAAATAAGCGGGTGAGGGGCGCATCCTGAAACATTTCAAAGATGTCTGTTCTCTACTAACTCGTAACCGACAACAGGAAGAACTTTTACATAACTGTATTCATTAATACCAATGTTTTGACAGGATCCTTAGACAACAGAGGCCAGGTAAATTATCAGAAGCCAGGTAGATGCAATTACTAATCAGCTGCAAGGTTAGAGAGGCTGTGATTGGGTCCTAATCCACAAAACGGTACAGAGATGGTGAACAGGACAGCGCCTTTCTAAGGGGACAATACATAAACAGGCAACAAGGGCGCTACTCACAGCAGCAGAAGTGAAAGCAGGACGTCAGGAGGCTGCAAACAGTCTGTCTCCATTTAAATCAAAACAGAACAAAAATCTCATTACTCTTTTCCATTTTCCAGTCTGAGCCAGTTTTCTGACCCAGGTTCCCAAGCAGGTATGTATTCCTACCCCGAGGGGAAAGACCATTACAGTAGCCCAGCGATCAGACAGTCATAGTTCTCCTACTTCTTCCCCAGTGAAAAATTTGGTGTTCACTCTGGGAACTGTACCCTGGGAAAGGTGAATGCCCAAACATTTCAAGGATCTGATTTGACACCGACATTTCAGACCGACATGTCATTGTGGGTCCTCTGTCAGAATGTGGGAATATGGAAAACAGAATAAAGGAGACCTTGGCACTGGGTTCTAGGCTTCCTGCAGCTATAAATACAGCTGGAGGATATTTACTAGTCCCAGAGTACGTCATTAAGATAGACTCTCGTTAGTTGTTACAACTTTCACGTCAGGAGTGTTTCCAGGGATGCCTGGCATGTAGGCAGGCCAACTGAGGCAGAGCGTTCCAGCCCAGCTGTTAGTGGCACCAACCGATAGGCTTATAGACTGGGGGGGATAAAAGAGAAAGGAAGGAGATGGCACACATTTTGAAGAGCTCCCTTCTGCTTGAGCAAATGTGTCTTCTGCTGTCACCACCCACGGACATCCGACTCTGGTTTCTTCAGGCTGCCAGTGCAGACTCACACCAGCAACTCTCCAAGCTTCCGAGTCTTCAGTCTCAGATGGACGCTGTATCTTTGATTCTTCGCCAGCCACTTTGACTAAACTCTGGATCC
>NW_022900931.1:55449745-55462165 GCF_012274545.1 Fukomys damarensis
CAGTAAAACCTGGATTGAGGGCATAATTTGTTCTGAAGGCATGCTTGTAATCTAAAGCATCTGTATATCAAAGCAAATTTCCCCCTAAGAAATAATGGAAACTCAGATGATTCATTCCATGGCCCAAAAATATTCACATAAAAATGATTATAATACTGTAATATAATGCAAAATAATAAAGAAAATACAAAATATAAAGAAACATAAATAAATCAACCTGCCCTTACCTTTAAATAACTTCATGGCTCTAAATGGAAACGCCTTGAGACCACACTGAACACATATATTCAAGCAACACATTATTTCTCTGGTGCAAGAAACCAAAAGTGGAAATGAGGACCAAAATGTATAATAGATATTGGGAAATGGGAAGAAAATGTTCAAATGGGAAGGGGAACAAAAGAGAGGGGTGGAGGGAAGGAAAGAAGAGGTAAGAAAAAAAGAATAGAAGGGAAAAATGGAAAGAAAGCTTTTGTAAATAAGAGGGGAAGAGGAGTTGAAGGGAGGCGAGGGGAATGAGGAAAAAAGAAAGAAAAATCAAGATATGTCATGTATAGGTACAAATTTCCCATGATGAATGTTATCATTATCTATATCTGAAATGTACCGATAAATGTTTTGCTTCAAAAAAACCATGGCTAGTGTGAGGGAGACAAGAGAGAGTAGGGGTTTTTTTGTCTTGTTTTGTTGTTTTTTGAGACAGGGTCTCACTAGGTAGTTGAGACTGACCTGGAACTCACTATGTAGCTCAGGCTGGTCTTGAACTCACAGCGATCCTCCTGCCTCAGCCTCCTGAGTGCTGGGATTACAGGCGTGCACCACCACGCCCGTTGAGAGTGGGGTTATTTTGTAGGATGGCTTCACAACCACTAATAGGATTGCTGCTATTGGCTCAATTGAATCTTTTTCTTTTCATGCAATTTTAACAAGGAACCTACCCAGTGACACTTTTTCCTCCTCTTGTGTATTTCACAGGAAAGTGACATAGCATGGTCGTTGAACAGATTCAATGTTCACACTGCTACAGTCTCATTCAGGTGGTGCTCTTCTGCAAAACTTGGCACTGTTCCCCACACTTTGCACCTCTCTCTAATCTCATTTGAAGTGAGGGATTCCCCATCTTTCTTTCTTCTTCCTCTGAAGACAAGATCTCCGTTACCTCTTGCTGTTGGGAGATGATCAGCCACGTTCCAGGGAGGGAGAAGGGGAAGAGAACCATTGGCTCACTGTGATCATGTGACATTCAGCATCCAATACCACTCCTATTACAAGACTGCTCATTTGGCAAGTTAAAATCTGTTAGAAATGTTTGCTTGTCTTGTGAAACACTCGCAGAACAAGTTACTTACGATCCAAAGTTTTATGGTACTGTACTATCTTCCTCTGTGTCCTTATGAATGAGACTATTTGATGTGTAACATTGATGAGTTTTAAAAATTCAAGCACAGCCTGGGTAATGTAGTGACTCAGCAAAGCCCTGCCTCAAAGTGAAAAAAAAAAATAAATAAATAAAATAAAAGAGGCTGGAGATGTAGCTCAGGGCAAAGGCCTTGGATTCAATCAGAGGGGAGGGGAGGGAGAGAAACTAAGTTAAAATGTGATAGTCTTAGGGAGGTATAGTTCAGTGGTTAGCCTGACGTGCACAGGCTGCTGTCCCTTACCACACTGTGGTGGAGCAGCTTTTGGTGAAGGATTCTGAAGTTCACCCTTCACTACACCCAACCTCCAGAAGATGGAGCCACAGATACTGCTGCTTCCACGCAGTTTCTCAGGAAAGAATCAAAGTAAATGGAAAAGTGGGAATCTCAGAGAGGAGGTGCAACCATCAAGAGGATCAAGAGCGAAATCACTGTCATTTTTCCAATAGGTATTTGAAAAATCTCACTAAAAAAATGGTTTAAGAATAATATACGTAATTGGTTGCACACAGTTGCTACCAACAGAGAGAGCTATTCATCAAGCTACTTCCAAATTACCCAGGAGGAAGAGGAGGAGAAAGACGGGGGGCAAAGATATTAATCTGGAATATTTTGGTTGTTTGTTTGGTACCAGGGATTGCACTTGCCAGGCAGGCAAATCACCACTGAGCTAAATCCCTGGCCCCTGTTCTGGGATATTTTGTATGAAGTCCTGAGTAAGACTTGAGAAACAAGTCTGGTGTGGTGGCTCATGCCTGTAATCCCAGCACTCTGAGACTGAGTCAGGAGGATCAAAAGTTCAAGGCCAACCAGACCAATTTAGCAACTCAGTGAGACCCTGTCTCAAATTTTAAAAAATAAAAATAAAAAGACCAAAGATATAACCCAGTGTGAAGTCCCTGGGCTCAATCCCTAGCACCACAAAAAGGGTAAAAAAAAAAAAAAAAAATTTTTTTTTGAACCAGAACTGTGGTTGTTATACTTTGGACCTTAAGTGTCTCCCAATGTCCATATGCTACAGGGTTGGTGCCCAAGGTACCATCACTGGGAGGCAGTGGAACATTTAAGAATTTATGAAGTGGGGCCCAGAGGACACTAGCTCATGGGGGGGACACATGAAGGGGATGGGGGACCACAGCTTCTTCCTTCCTTCAGTTGCCAGCCCGAACAGAAGCAATTTTGCTACGACACCAGTTCCCACCATGATCCACCACTACAGGCCCAAAGCAACGGGGCCAATCATGGGATGAAACTTTAAAGCTATGACCCAGAGCCAGGAAAGCGTCTCAGCAGTGCGGCAACTGCCTGGTAAGCACAAGGCCCTGAGTTTGATTCCCGGTATCCCTCCCTCAGAAAAGTAAAACTCTGAGCCAGAATAAACCTTTTCTTTTTATAAGTTGTCTCTGTTTCTTGTTATAGTAATGAAAAACTAATGCAATGGTTTATTGTTGGGTCTCTGCTGTGCAAATTGAATGGAAAATTGGAAATCATAGTAAAAGGGACTTCACTTGGGCTGACACCGATTTATTTGTAACTACACTTTTCTTTCTGCTTGAAACTTTCAGTTTTCATGGCAGTAATACTAAAACAGGAAGAGAAGACTCCCTGAAGAGAACAGTCAGCCATCTGACATAGAGCAGTGGTGATGTAAGCTTCAGTAAGTCATTTTTAAAATTATGTATTTGTGGTGCTGAGAATTGAACCCATGAGCACTCTCCCACTGAGGTATAGCCCCAATCCTTTTTACATTTTGAGACAGAATATTGCTATGTAGCCTAGGTTGGTCTCAAACTTGTGATCCTCCGGCCTCAGCCTTCCAAGTTGCTGAGATTATAGGCATGCACCACTGCACCCGGCTCATTATTTTATTTTTAAAAGTATGACGGCCAATTTTATCTAGTGCTTTTCTCGAAGACCAAAGAAGGAAACAGGAATCCAAACATGGAGTTCCTCTCATTTGTTAAACGCAAAATAGCGACTTTTTTTCCCTAAGATACTGTTGTGGAGAAATGATAGTGTCAATAAGCACGTTCCTGGAGCATTTGTCATTTTTAAATTATTTTCCATAATTACAAATTATATGTGTTGCCTAATTATGCGTATAATCCTCCTTCCTATAGAAATAAAATGTGATCCTTTACCATTGCTGCACAGTTTACCTTTCATAAAAAGATTTGGAGAGCAATTGTATAAGCCTCAGGGGTTGCATTTTTGGTGTTTTGTTTGTGTGTTTTGCTCCTGGTGACTGAACCCAGGGAACTCTTGAGCAATGGACCCCAGGCCTTATTTTTTGAGACAGATTCTCACTAAATTGCTCAGGGTAGCCTCAAAATTGCAATCCTCCTGCTTCTGCCTCCCACAGCTTGGGTTCCGAGCCTACA
This sequence comes from Fukomys damarensis, assembly GCF_012274545.1. Taxonomy (NCBI): domain Eukaryota; kingdom Metazoa; phylum Chordata; class Mammalia; order Rodentia; family Bathyergidae; genus Fukomys; species Fukomys damarensis. The sequence goes on from NW_022900931.1 coordinate 55,453,545, forward strand.
CCAACATCCCCAGCTAGTTCCAGGTTTTAAATTAAGTAAATATGTACAGAAATGAATTTATAAACAATCAAATTCATAGTAAATAATCTGCAAGTCTTTGCAAAACAAAACAAAAAACTCACTTTGGCTTCCAGCAGAGGGAGCTAGAGACAGTAGCAGAGCTTCCAGATGTGGTGGAATCCTTTGTTGCCTGGAGCCCAGGAGATTCCAGGGTTGTTTGTGCGTGCGTGCGTGCGTGCGTGCGTGAGTGCGTGCGTGGGTGCGTGCGTGCGCGCATGTGATCGAGGAAAACCTCCTGCAAGCAACTGGGAATTCTCCCGGAAGCAGCTGCTTCCAATTCACCAAGCAGATGGAGCTCGCATCAAAAGTCCTACAAACAGTAAATGGTGTGTTCCGAAATCCCGTAGCAGGACACGAGGCCTCATCTTAGTACTTCGTGTCAATGTGCGCAGAAGCTACAGAGGTCAAAGGCAGGACTGGGAAGCGTGGGAGACATTACTGCTGTCGAGGTGACTTTGACAGATTACCTCAAAACTTCAGGTGCCTTCCTGAAATCTAAACAACTTCACACGTCTGACTTGTTTTATATGGCTAAAACTCGTTTTTAAAGAGCTCGTCTAAAGCTGATTTCTGCACCTATTTTTGTGCTTTTCAAGTGCACAGCTGGAAATTAAATCTTCAAGCCCTGTCGTGGCTCCAGTTTAACATTTGGTGCCTCTTGGGTTGAGTTTGACCAGCTGAGGCTTCGGAGTTTCATTTCTGGCAGACTCCAGCAATTGTCTATTTCTATGCAAATTTCTCGAAGCAGAATGTTGGTCTTCACAGCAGGCAGGATTTCTTTCAGACTTAACTGTGGCATCAGTTGCTCTATGGCTATGTCCTTGGCTATGATTATTAGCTTTATGTTTGTGATTTGGTTTTGTAAATTTTACTCGGTTGTTTTATTAGCCCTTTTAGTTTGGTCTTTTAAAAAATAACCCTGGGGGCTGGGGATTTAGCTCAGTGGCTCTGTGCCTACTTTGTAACCGCAAGGTCCTGAGTTCATCCCTACTACCGCCAAAACAAAAAAACAAAACAAACAAACAAAAAACCCTGGGATGAAATTAGCATTTGGGTTTTTTCTACCTAGCCCTAGATTTTAAAGCTTGTAATAAAATTGAAACTCATTTGTGTGTCTATTTTCTTTGAACTCTTGTAATCATTTTATATTCAAGTGGCTAACATCTGGCTATGAGAAAAAATTAAATTTTTAAATGTGGCTGGGCACAGTGACATATTTGTAATGACAATTACTCAGGAGGTTGAGGTACAAGGATCACAAGCTCAAGGCTAGCCTAGACAACTTAGTGAAACTTTGTTTCAAAATAAAATGATAATGGACTGGGGATTTAGCTCAGTCCTTCTTCCACATGCTTGGCAAGCACAAGGGCCAGAGTTCAATCCCCAGTACCAAAATAAATAAATAAAATGATAAAGGTTGGGCATGTAACTCAGAGCTCCCTGGACTCAGTCCTGAGTGGGGGGAAAAAAGATAACAGATAAATATGCTAACATGATGAATTTCTCAACTATAAGGCAGCCAATGCTTGAGAAAATGCATAGAATGATTTGGCCAGACAGTGACACAAACCTGTAATCCCAGCCCTTGGGAAGCTGAGCCAGAAGGAATGCCAGGAGTTCAAGGCCAGCCAGGATTGCATAGTGAGTCAAGGCCAGTCTAAACTACATGGAGACCCTGTTTCAAAAAACAAACAAACAAACAAATAAGGCTGGAGCTTCAGCTCAGTGCAAACGCCCCGGGTTCAACCCCCAGTACTACAAAGAAAAAAAAAGACCTTATCCCACATTCATTCACCTAAGCAATTCATCTTTACTGAGCATTTATTATATACTTGTAAGTGTTCCAATGGTTTACATGGATAGATCCATTTAGCCAACATTCACCAGCGTGTTAGGTGCCAATGTATGCAGATACTGGCCAGGGCTGAGCACAACTGAGACCACTGCAATCAGTCTCTGCCCTCACAGAAAGGAATGGAGGGATGTTTACTGTGAGATTACACCTGTGGGTGTAATAACAGACATGGGTAAGCAGTCCTCAGCATCTGCTATACTTTGGAACTGGAATGGCCTTCCAAGGCACGTGTGTTAAGGGCTAGGTCTGTTGCTCCAGGCTATTGTGAGGTGGTGGACCCTTTAAGAGGTGGAGCCTAGTGGAAGGTCTTTAGGTTCTTGGGGGCGTGGCCCTGAAGGGAACTGTGGGACCTGCTCTTTGCTCCGGTGCCATGAAGTAAGCAGTGTGGCACATACTGCCATGATGTGCCACCTTGCTAAGTGCCCAATAGCTACAGGGCCAATAGATCATGGGCAGAAACTTCCAAATCTCCAGCCAAAATAAACCCTCTCTTTATAAGCGGACTTCCTCTGGTATTTACAGTAATAAAAAATTAACATATCACCTTAAAAGAAGTCTCCCAACCCCAAAGCCTCCATCAGCTGCTTTAGCTCAACACACTCGTAAGAGTTGGCTGCTCCTAACACTCCCTTCTCTAGTCCTCCCTTCGTCTCAGGGCCTACTGATCTCTTTCCTCTGATACTGTAATGGGGAAGCTGTATTCACAGTCGCCATTGAGGGTCCATCTTTCCCAACCCACTGCCCAAGTCCTCATCTTCCTCTTGGCAGCCAGTGGGCTGACCACTCTTCCTTCCCAGAGCCCTTTTCACCAAGGCTTCTCTGACACCGCCTTATCCCTGCTCTGTCCCTTTGCCCTCTGCCTTCTGAGGTGCCAGTGTTGTAGCACCTCCCCTCCACTCTCACCTTCTCTCCATAGGATCCCACCCATGACTTCAAATAACTCTGTATACTGATGGCTCCAAGATGTGTACCTCAGGCCTGGATTCTCCTCTGAGCTCCAAACTGCCACATCTCACTACCTATTCAGGAGTCTCTGTGGCAAAACAGAATGTAGGGTTCACACTCTCACACAAACCTGCTCCTCCTATACTTTCCCCTCCAGGGTTCTAGTGATGCAGCCACTCAGCTACTCAGTCCAAAAGCCAAGAGTTCTTTTTGCTTTAAGACCACGCATAATCAAGTCTTTATAAGGTAAGAAGAAAGAAGCCAGACACAGTAGGACACACCTGTTATCCCAGCATTCTAAAGGGCTGAGTCAGAACTCCAAATTTGAGTTCTGCCTGGATTACTTAGCAACTACTTTAAAACAGAAAAAGGTTAAGGGCTGGGGATTTAGCTCAGTGGTGCTGCATCTGCCTCACAAGCACAAGGTCCTGAGTTTGATCCCCAGTACCCACCCCCCCAAAAAAGGCCTGGAGATGCAGCTCAGTGTGAAGACCCTGGCTTCAATCCTCAGTACCACAGGCAGGGGATAAATAGGTGAAAGTGAAGGGAATAAACGAGGAAAGAAAGAGGAAGGGGAGGAGGAAGAGGAAAAGAGCAGAGGGAAAGACAGGTGGGGAGAGAGGCTATCCAGACCCCAGGTCACTGCCATCCTTCCTCATGACCTAGCAGTGGGGCTCTCCCTGCCCATTCCCCACCCCAAGTTCCTAGGGTCTTCCCTCGGGGCCATGACCTCTCCCCCACTTCCCCCAATGCCCAGGTCAGAGACAGCTTCCAGCCCAAGCACAACAGCACAGGCCTGCTGTTCCCTCCACCACCCAGCTCTGCATCTCACGTCTCCCACATCAGAGGGAGAGGTTCCCCCAGTTCCCAGGGTCACAGCAGACAGATGTTGGGGATGGGAGGAGAAAGCTGAACTGAGCTGAGTGATGGGAAGGGGTTGTCAGGGACAGGCTGAGACTCAAAGCTCCAGTCCAGCCACAAGGACAAATCCTGAGATCCACACAACTCAGCAGTGCAGCAACACCAGGCTATGGAGCAGTTGGAAAATGAAGATGCCTGGAAAACGTCACCTGCACTACAAGATCAGGTGGAAGGTAGAGGCACCCAACAACTGGGGAGTGACAAAGCTAAGCAAGCATCAGTTCTGGTAAAATGCCTGCCTGACCTCGTGGTACCCAAGACTGACAAGAGAAAGGAGGCAGATGGCTCAGGTGCTGTGGCATAGAAGGGAGCCAAGCCAGCCGTTCAGGCCATTTGTGGGGCAGGCAACTTCAGGCAGGTAGGTAGTATGTGGGCCTCACAGGCACATCTGCATAGCAGGCAGAGAGGAGAGTGTGCATGGAGCAGAGGAAGAGGACCAGGTGAGCGATGATGCTGATTATGTGACAGCACTGCTGAGCAAATCCCTCTGAAGTGCAGGTACAGAGCCAATGTGCTTCCGCTCTGGGAGGCCTAGAGGGGAGGGACACCCTTGGGAAGCCTCCCAGCACTCCTGCAGGGTAACCTTCCTTTCAGAACCAGAAAGGGTCCGCCTGTGGCACAAAACCCTAGGCTTCAGGAGGGCAGCTGGGGAGAGGAGTGCCTTCGGGCCAGGGAAGATGATGGGGGGAGGTGGTGCCTGCCTGCTCGCTCCGCTGGACTCCCACGTTCTCCAGGTCCCGGATATCCCTTGGGTCTGTCTCCAGGAAGCAGGATTTGGAGAGCATCTGCTGTATGAGACTGGTGAGCCTCCCCACCTGAGCCCCTGACCCAGGACTTACTGAGTAGTCCCTCTCAGTCTCCCAGTGTGTGCACACACAGGGGGAGATGCCAGCCAGGCCCCCACCAAGCCCTCTGGGGCTCCTGCAATGCCAGAGGTCACATGCCATGGAGCTAAGTCCTCCAGCGCTACATCCAGTCCAAGGTCACCTGGCACCTCATGTTCCCCCACTCCTGGTGTACTCAGCTCCCAACCCAAGTCTCCCAGGAGCCACTGAAGTCCCTCTTCCCCAATGGGCACCCTAAGTCTCTGCCTGCCTCCCGGCTGGCTGGGAGCTGCCCACCTAAGAAACATGGTCGTTACTGACCACAGAATGCAACTTCTTGACATCGGCTCACTGGGAGCCCAGAGCTGGACACCAACCTCCAGGTATGGCTGGGTGAGTACAGCCTGGCACATTCCCTACTCACCCCAACTGCCATCAGGACAGGTGACCCCTGTTCACTCTTCAGTGCCCACACTGTTCTCAGCCTCTGCTGCTGTGGATTTTTGTACCCAGGCCCTCCCAGGTCCCATAAACTATTTCCCAACTTCCCGGGCCCTCCCCAGCAAGCCCATGTGAGGAATAGTTTACTTACCACTCAGAGGTGGGCAGGAAGCAGTGATCAGGTCAGCACTACCCCGTCCCACGCTGGGACTGCGAGGACGCCCATGCCAAGAACCCACCCTGCTGGCACAGCTGTCATACACACATGCCGTGGCCCCTGGTCACTCCCAGGAGGGGCTTTCCCACTTTGGGGCCAGGCCTCTGCACAGCTATGCAGGCAGAGCCGATCCAGGTCCTTCCCACCACCCGGCTCTGGAGCACCATCTTGCAGGAAGAGCGGGGAAAACCCCAGGCTCTGCTGGCTTCATCCCAGGAGTTTCTTGGCTGTCCCTCAGAACCTTTCTCCCCAGTTCACTCAAACACCCAACATTTCTTTTTCAGTGTTGAGATCAAACCGTGGGCCACACACATACAAGGCACAGGCTCTGCATGAGCCACATCCCCAGGGTCCCACTCCCCTTATACACGAGTCTCTCTCTCTCTCCCTGTTCCTCCCTCACGATCTCATCCTTTCTCAAATACTCCATCTTGGGTCGGGGATTTAGCCCAGTGGTTCCTCTGCCTGCCTCACAAGCACAAGGTCCCGCGTTTGATCCCTGGTACAAAAAAAGTTCAATCTCTCAAGTATTCAATTCTCCTCTCAAATATCTTCCTCAGTGTCTCGGATCCCTCCTCATTCTCTTCCCACCACCCAACTCAACACTCCAGGCTCTGTGCCCTGGGCATGGGTGCTAAACTGAGGCTCCGTGTGAATGCACACTTGCATATTCGATGTGGCACACATGCATGTTGGTGTGTACTTCTGTGCAGTGTTCAGGGTCAAGCTCTGGCTGCAACCCCATGTGCCACAAAAGAGACTAAGTAAGCAAAAGAGACAAAACTTGGCCCCAACAACTCACCATGTAGTGGGAAGGACATGAAAAAACGAGTTACTCAGATACATACAAGGACAACATTCACCACAGGCACAGTTGGAGGTGACACCAGATGCCCCATCAGGAGGGCTATCTTAGGATCTTGCAGGGCTCAAGAGCCCTGATCATCTTCCTGGCTCTGAGTCTGTGGCTCTCACACGGTTTCCTCGGTCCCAACAGCCACCAGGTCACATAACTCCTAACCATGTACAGGAAGATGCTGCTTCCAGGAAATTAGCTTGTAGAATAGAGGCCAAAAAATTTTGGGTGTTTAGCAAAGTATAACTGGGTGTGTGGCATCAACACTGAGATCTGAAGATCTGCTGAAGGGTGAGTGGGCCCCCCACAGAGGGAACTGCATATGCAAAGGCTCTGCGGCAGCACAGTCACTAGTCCTGACATAAGGCAATACAGGGCCCAGGAGCTTGGAAAAAAAAGGGCAAAGTGTGGCCTCATTTCCCACATGTTCATGACATTCATTCTTGACCTTTGATGAAGTATGGAGGCTCCAAGCTGTGATGGCTCAGTCCAGCTGACTGGGAGGAGGCTGGCAATGAAACAAGTGTGGAGAGCCATGATGTCATCCATGGCTGGATGAACAGGGGTCACCTCCACAGCAGGCACAAAGGAAGAGCAAAAAGCAGCACTAACCGTGCAACAAAAACAACCTACTAGCCAGATATGGTGGCGCACACTTGAGAGGCTGAGGCAGGATACATAGTGAGTTCAAGGCTAGCTTGAACTACATAGTGACATCCTGTATCCAAAATGAAAAGTAGAAGAAAGCAGAAAAAGAGAGAAAGGAGGAAGAGGAGGAGAACTATAGTCAAAGCAGGTGTGATACTGAAATCAAAAAAGGGGGCAATCGGAAGACCACAAGCTTTGCAATTAATTGGTAAGAAAGCAAAGTAGCCCAGCTCAAAAGGAACCAAAATCACTGAGCCTCTCATTACTGAAATTTATTCTCCTGGCCCCAGTGGGAGCACTTCTACCAAGAAAACACCATGATCTAGAAGTCTTTTCTCTGGAGACTTCCCCTATCTCAATGCTTACCACTGCTGTTAAGTACCTAGGTACTGTAGCAATCACCAAACTCCCATGTACTTGGTGCCTCAGACCACAAGAGGGCCTCCAACCTCCAGATTCACCTCAGCTGGACCGATGGCCACCACTTTCAGCTCACCCTCTTGGGCATGGCCAATCTGTTCTGGTTCCCAGCGCCTCACTCCCACCAGAAGAATGATTCTACCAGCAAAGAGATCCCCATTCTAATAGTAGGAGAGGGCGAGAAGAGTAGCCAGGAAGAGGTGATTCACAGGAACAGATTTCAGTTGAAAGAGTCCAGGAAAACCATTAGTACATCATGACTAGGGGCATCCCCCCCCCAAAAAAAAATCTAACATAACCTACCAGTGCAAAGCCTGTCCCCCAGTGCTCGTGAGACTTTTATTTTCCCTTCACTGAGGACTGAATCCAGGGCCTTCCCACTAAGTGATGTCCCTGGAGTCATTTTTTTTTCCTTAAATCTTGAGACAGGCTCTCACTGAAATGCCAAGGCTGGGCTCTAACTCCACATCCTCCTACCTCAGCCCCCCCAGTGTGCTGGGATTCCAGGCATGCAATAGGATACATACCCAGTCTTCCAAAGAAAAACCTAACCTACATTCCCTGTAACTGTAGTTCACGAGGCCACTGCTCCCAAGACACTGACACACAAAACCTCACGCTATTCTGAAGTCTAAAGGCAGACACACAGTGAGATTTTAAACGAATTTATACAAAAATAATTAAACTACAACGTCCTTACCATCTAAAATCCAACCAGCCATGTGATATACAAATGGGATGTTTGTGAATCTGCTGTCATTTTAAGAAATAAAACCTTGGTCCAAGCTCTTAGAAGAAAACTATATTCTTTTAAAGAAAATGAAAATATCCTCAAACTTAAGGAAAAACTTAATTTAAGTCAAATTATCTCTTTTCTCGTAGAGCCTGATACACGTGCGCACGCACAGGTGCTTCCCCAGCAAGGCGGGCAGGGCGCCCCCTCGCGGTCCCTCTTCGGCGTCGCCTGCGTCTAGAATTCCGTGCGAGGCGATCTTTTCCCGGCGAGGAAGACGGCAGGGAGGAAGGGCAATCCCCACGCCAGGAGCCAGGGAAAGCGAAAATGTGGCTGAAAACACCCTTCCAAGCCCCCCACGGCCAAACCCCAGTGTTCCCCGAGGATGTCGTTCTTCACCCGCCCCGGGCCCCACGCAAACAAGGCACCTTCCCGAGGCCCAGCGGGCAGGGCGTTCGGGACGCACACCGCGCGCCCTCCACTAACCCACCTTCCAACCACCCTGCCCGGGGAGGACGCTCGGAGGGTTCTGGAACCAAAGCCAGTGATGGGGCAGGAAAGGGGGTGGCTGGAGGAGGCACAGACGGTGAATAAATAGAAGTAGCTTCAACGCGGGGGTCCGGCCCCTGCGAACAGCACAGGACAGCAGCTCGGCCGGAAGCGCGCGAAGGGAGGGCAAGGCTCAGCGAGACCCTGCCCAC
>NW_022900931.1:55462411-55485989 GCF_012274545.1 Fukomys damarensis
CCGAGGCGCCGCAGGTGGCAGCGGCGGCACAGCAGGTGGCCCTCGAGGGGGTAGCAGCGGCGTCCGTCCTCCCCGCTCAGCTGCAGCCCACAGTCCTAGGGAAGAACACAGGTGAAGGGCGGGGTGAGGGGGGAGCGCACAGCGAGCACTGCGGTGGCCCAGCGCTGGACACACCCACTGGGGGAGCCTCATGAACCCCCAAGAGGAAATAGCTGGATACAAGTTTGGCGTCTGGGAGCAAGGGCTGGTCAGCAAATGTGGGCATCAACATGACCAACTGTGTGAAATTGGGCTTTTAAAACTTTTATTTTGAGTCACGGGCTTGCTAAATTGCCTACACTGGGCTCCCACTCGTGATCCTCCTGCCTCAGCCTCCAACAGTGCTGGCATGCCAGTAATCCCTTTAGGGTCGTTTTTTAAAAAATAAGTCAAGGGGTTTACTCTCCGGGAAGCGCAGGTAACTAGAATAATGGAGAGGAGGAAGCGCTCAGCCTTGGAGGCTGCAGCATCCAGAGGCAGCAGAGGAGGACTTGGGCAAGAGACTGAAGGAGAACCAGCGAGTGAGAAAAGCCAGATACAAGTGATCACCAGAGCAAAGTAAGGCAGGGGCGGGAAGGCAGAAGGGCCTGCGTGTGGGAAGCTGCTGCCTGCGAAAGTCCTCCTGAGGATCACTGTGAGTTCGAGACCAGCATGGGCTACACAGTGAGTTCCAGGTCAGTCTCACTACACAGTGAGACCCTGTCTCAAAAAAACAAAACAAAAAAAGTCCTCCTGAGTGTACCTCACAGGGAGCAGAATGCCTGGCACAAGGGACCTTAAGAGAATGCCGCCTAGAACATGAGGTCCTGGGTGACAGGAGGGGAGGAGAGAAGAGGCAGAATTTGGAAAGACAAACAAGGAGTTTGGCTCTGTGCCCTTTGTGGCAGCTGGAACTAAAATGCCTGGCAGCTTTGACCCCTGTGACCCAAAGCCCGGAAGACTAGCTCTTGCCTCCCTGGACAGGTAATGGAGCCAGGCTGCTGTTCCAGTCACCACCTCAAACCACTCACATCCCAGGTGTCCAGGTCTCCTCCCTGTCCACGCACACGCGCCGATCCCCTGGCCTGGCTCCTGCTACTTACTCCTGGCCTCCAGAGTGAGGAGGAGGGGCCAGGACAGCCAAGTACTGTACCAGCCTCAGCCTTCCAGGCAACAGCGGCATCCTCATGCCCATCCCAGCCCATCAGGGGCAGCTTGCTCTGATTCTCAGCTTCAACTGTGGGCAAAGGCCTGTGCTCAGTGACCCCAAGGGGACACTGCAGCCCACAGGACAGACAGCTGAACAGGCAGAGGGACACTGAGGTCATTATTGCTGGAGCGGGGTGCTGTGGTCCCTTTGCACATCTGATTCTCATCTATCCTCTCCGTTTCTGCTCCCACTGGGCCCCTGGCCTCCACCAAAGCACCTCAGGCTTCCTACTCCAAGTTTCCCCTTCCTGTCCCTGGGGCTCTGAACTCGTCACTCTTTGGGTTTCCTACCACGTGGTCCTCTGCACCTCTTCTCCTCCTCCTTTGTGGTCCCTTAAATACTGGCCTCCTGGGGCTTTCCTGAGTTCCTACTCTCTTCTCTCCAACCCACCCTGAAAGGCCTCATTTGTTCCCCTCCCTTCAGCTGCCATCTGCTAGGCCAAGACAGGCCTCCCACACCCCTCAGTAACACAGTTAACAGACACTGGATTTCCTCTCTAACCATGAATAAAACAAGTACATATGAGCAGTAATTCTCAGACACAGCAAGGCAGGCAGGTCAGAGACTCCTGAGAGAAGCTCTACAGCTGCCCCAACTCTGGGCTGCCCCCTAGACCGTGTCTGGAGTTGAGAATGTGGGGACACCAAAGAGAGTAGAATCTGCAGGGCAGTCTCAGAAGGGAGTGTTACAGGCCAGCGACCCCAGAACTGTTTTCTGTGAAGCTCTGAACAGCTAACAGCCTCCTGGATGTGCAGATGCCTCCACTACCAAAGTGAGGTGTGGCACACCTGTCCCTCCCCTCTGGACTGTCCCATGTATCACAGGCTTGGTCCCCACCCTCGGGGTTACTGGGGGTAGGATCATTAGGAGATTTGGGGTCACTGGGGCCGTGCCCTCACAGGGAACAACAAGACCCTGGCATTTTCCACACCCACTTTTCTGTCCCAGCCAGGAGGTGAGCAGCTCTGCTCCTCCACTGTGATGTGCATCACAGGCCCCAAGCAGCAGAGCCATCAGGCATGGGCTGAAACCAGGATCAAGCTTTTCTCTTTTTTGGGGGGGTACCAGGGATTGAACTCGGGTCTTTGCGCTTGCAAGGCAGGCCACTGAACCGCTGAGCTAAATCCCCGGCCCAACCTTTTCTCTTTATAAGATGATCTCTTCAAGTATTGATACAGTGACAGAAAGCTGACCGACACACTCACTCTCTTCCAGGCTCCTGTTACTTCCTGACCCCCAAATTCCTGCATCAGGTCACCTGCCAATCCCAGGCCCTTCTCCCGCTCTGTGATCACTCAACTCAATCCACTTCCCTGAACCTGAGACCACACCCCTGACCCCACCAGCTCCCAAGGGGTTCCCTATCCCCACTCCTGCTTCCTCCAGTTCTGCACAGCACTGGGTCTTCTAAAATCCAAACCGAGCCTTTTAGTCTCTACTGCCCCCAGGCGGAGTCCACACTCATTAGCTCACATGACCTTTTGTCCCCAGCTCCTGCGGATTCCGGCTGCTCAAAGCCACACACTCCCTGGGGACCTAAGGTGTTCTGCCTCTATTGCCTGGAGAGATCCTTACACTGCCTTCTTGCCTCTCCTCACTCTTCCAACCTTAGCTTGGGCATCACCTCCTCCAGAAAGCCTTGCATGCTTTTCTAAGGCCTCCTGTGTGCTCTGACAGCTCTCTTCAGTAGTAATTACTTTGTGCAGATACTGCCAAGCACACATCTCTCCCTAGACAGTAGGGACTATATTCTGTTCAGCACCCCATACTGTAAACATCGGATGGAGTAGACGGAATGAGAAATGGCCTGAGAGAGAACAGGTCTTGAGCAAGGAGGGGCTCACTGGGAGAAGACAGATGACGCTCGGGCCGTGGAAGGGGAGTTGTGTGTGGGAGGAGACTGCCCCACCTGCCAACCTGGTAGAGGGCCCGGCTCACCTCACAGTGGTAACACTCCACGTGGTAGTCTCTGTCCATGGACACCACACGGATGGTCGTCTCACAGCCCTGCAGGAAGAGACGGGATTCACACACAGTAAGCACACCGGGACTCTGGGCAAACTGTACCAGAGCACACATCTGCCCAAAGCTGCCTTGTGGTGGTGGAGATACACTCAGCCCGTGTGAACGTGGGCACGGTGCTTCCTGGAGCCAACCAGGTAGCAGCAGGTGACATTAATGGACATGCGTGCACCTTGGCCATTGCCAGGCCTGCTCACCAGGCAGCAGGCTGGGACAGACCCAGCTCATGTAAGAGACCCTAGGTGGCCTTCCTCACCCTCTCCCCAGCCCACCCTGCCTCTACCTGCACAACTGAATGACAGGGGGAAGCCTTTCACCCATGGATAATGGAGCTGAGGCAGCACCAGGGCAAGCAGCAGGGCCACCTCTTTCCTCTAATTCATGCCAGGGGCACCTGCTTGGGCACAGTAGTCATCCCTTATCCCTGATAGATGTGAAGCAAGGGCATCTGCTCATCCCTCCCACCGAGGCCCAGGATGCGAGGTGGACCAGACAGGAGCAGGCAGAAGCCAGCAGAGTCAGGTACCTGATCGTCTCCAGGTGAGTGGTTCCTACCTGTGCAGGGAGGATAGGACGGGCACAGGAGGCACATTTTGGTGCAAAAACCCTGAAAGAACAAAGGAAACCAGAAGTGACCATCTGAGTGACCAGAGGCCAAGGGCATGAGGACAGGTCCACCCCCAGTAGTCCTCTGTCCTTATTTGGATGCCCGGGAGGAGGGGCGTGGTAGTGGCGTGCCTTGGTAGAGGCATGTCACCTGGCTCCCAGTTCATTTCCCCCACTACTTCCTGTAGATGGCACCAGGCTGTGTCCTGCCATCTCCTTCATGCTTCCTGTGAGTTCCCTGCCCCTTAAGATCCAGATTTAGGCAACCATTTGCCAAGAACCCTGAGGGCTACCTAACACCTATCCCAATACAGGCAGAAGCACAGGAACCTGAAGCAAGCGGAATGGACCAGCAGCCTACATGAGCACCAGACAGGTAAGGGCTAAGCCCCATGCCCAGGTGGAAGAGGCCGGGCTCTAGGGGCAAAGGGCTAGATGGAGGGTAGGGCAGTCAGGAGAGACCCTTATCAGGAAGAGGGGCAAAGACCAGGAGAAGCAGCAGCGGATGTTTGAACCACCAGAGAGGTGGCGATCCATGCCCTGCCCCCACTTCTGAGTGCCCAAGAGCAGTGCCCAGGGGAGGCGGGGAGGCAGTGTGGGTCACACCTGATCGGCAGCACCATCAACTCACGTGTGGTAGTCTCGGACACAGTAGATGTTGTTCTCCACGTCCACTGTGAAGGGCACCCCGTCCAGGCACTCATTGCACACGGAGCACCGGAAGCAGCCTGGGTGGTAGGACTTGCCCAGAGCCTGCAGGATCTGGGGGTGGGAGGGGGTCAGTGGGAGTGGGTCTCAGCCACGCCCCCTAGAGAGGCTCAAGCTCTAAGCATCCCCCCTCAGATCTGCCAGAGGTGAAAGGGGGTCCTCAGACTCCTCGCCAGAGGGGATTAGGAGTTTGGGGAAATTCTCACCATCTCCATGATGAGGTGCCCACACACACTGCACTTGTCAGCCGTCTGCTGGAACCCGGAGTACTGGGAGGGGACACAGGATCCAGGACATCGTGGGACAAAGGGGCACTCCGTGCCCAGCCAGCTCCTGCCTCCTGGCCTCAGGTCTCCAGGGGAATCAGAAAGAAGGTCCCGCCCCAGCTCCCACCTGTAGCACAACCTGGACTCACCAGAAAGTCTTCCTGGCAGTACACTTTGTCGCCCACATTATAGAAGGCCTTCCCGCGGAGCCGTCTCCCTGTAAGGACCAGGGCTTACAATGGGTTCCCTGAGGTGCTAGAACCAGAGATGGAATCTGGCTGACCTCTATCCGGTGAGACGCTGGATTAGGGATGCATTTGAAATCTCTCTTTAACGTTTTGTTATTATTATAATAAATACTTCCCCCAAATTAGAATCGTTGTCAAGAGAACTCTGGCAAGAGATTGTCAATGCAAATATATGACTATTCTGTGCTGGGTGCGGGGAGGCACACCTGCAATTCCAGCACTCAGAGGCCGAGGTGGGAGGATCACAAGTTCAAGCCCAGTCTGCACAACTTAGTAACTTAGACCCTGTCTCAAGATAAAATAATGAAAAGATAACAATAACTAGAGAATGGTTGAGTTCAAACCTCTGTAGTGGAATCATAAATAGATAAATAAATAAATAAGTAAGTAAGTAAGTAATAAGGGGCCCGGGGATTTAACTCAGTGGTTTTTGCCACCTGCCTTGCAAGTGCAAGGGCCAGAGTTTGATCCCCGGTACCCAAAAAATAAATAATAAATAAGTAAGTAAGTAAGACTAGAAAGGAAGAGGTAAAACTATCTTTAATCACAGACAGAATGATAGTAAATCATAAGCTATTTATAAGAAACCACTAGGATAAGCAAGTTTAGCAAGACTGTAGAAGAGAAGACCAGTATAAAAACTGCATATTTTTAATATACTAACAACAAATGATTGGAAAATAAACTAGGAATCTTAAAATTATGCTTACAATGGCATCAAAACACATAGAAGAAAGTCTAAAGGATTTAGTTTAAATAGCTCATGTCTTTTTTTAAGATGAGACCCAAAATGTGATAATGTAATGAGCAAAATAAAAGATAAGATAGTAGGAAACAATCCCTGGTACCAAAAAAAAAAAAAAAAAGAAGAAGATAGTAGGAAACAGGGCAACAGATCTTCTGCAATTGGGAAGAAAACCAAAAGATGGAGGAAGGAGGGAGGGAGAAGAAGAAGTAAAAAGAATTACGGTGTGTTATTTATTTGTACCAACTCCCCACAATGAAATCATTACATATTGCAAATGGTTTTGGTTTTGTTTTGTTTTGTTTTTTTTGGTACTGGGGATTGAACTCAGGACCTTGTGTTTGTGAGGCAGGCAGCAGAACCACTGAGCTAAATCCCTGGCCCACATATTACAAATGTGTACTAATAAATAAAAACCATTAAAGAAATATGAGTATGACCATATACTGTAAAATCAAACTTTGCTGAGATTTAAAAATACCTACATATATAGAAATTTATACTATCTATTGCTGGGAGACAATTGTCCACTGGCTCTCTCAAATTTCTGAACATCTCACAAATACAGTACTAAGAGCTCTCATCCTGGATTCTCTTTTCAAGAATGTCTGCAGAGCAGATCCTTAGAAGACAGAAAGAACATTTCTCTTAGGAGCAGAGGGCAGGTTTGCCTGCTGTCCGGTATTTCAGATAAAATGTTTCTCCAGGACAAGGGTCAGGCATCTTTGCTGGCAGCCTATTATAAAACATCGAGGTTCCCAAAGCTGACGGTGGCAGACGCCTGTGGTCCCACTACTTGTGAGACTGAGATGGAGGAGCACTTAAACCCCGGAGTTCAAGACCAGGTAGGCAACACAGGGAGACCCTAACTCAGAAAAAATAATACTGGAGTTTCCTAAACTGTATCCCTGACATACACTCTCCGGGGTCACACCATGTCACCCCCATGGCACTGTAAGAGTAGGTGGACTGAATCGAACGTGAAGCTCATGCTGTGAGTCTCTGACCCAAGACTTCGACTCATCTGTGAGCATCAAAGAAAGTGGCAAGAAACTGCCAGCCTCCACGAAGAGTGAAACCTCAGCCCTTCACAGTTCATGACAACCAGGGCCATAGCTTCAAATGTTATAACACTGCTGAGCATAAAGGTGACACAACCCTGTCATCCCAGCACTCTGGGAGCCCGGGGCAGGAAAAACATAAGTTCAGGGCCAGCCTGGCAACTTAGCCAGATCCTGCCTCAAAATTTTAAAAGGGGCTGGGATGTAACTCAGTTCAAAGGCCCTGAGTTCAATCCCCAGTACCACCAAAAAATTTTTAAATGATATTAAAGCCAGGTATGGTGGCACACGCCTGTAATCCTAGCACTCGGGAGGCTGAGGCAGGAGGATCACCAGTTCAAGGCCATCCTGGGCTACATAGTGAGTTCAGAACCAGCCTGAACTACCAAGAGAGACCCTGCCTCAAAAAAAAAAAAAAAAAAAAAGGTATTAGTTCTCTCTAAATAAACCCAATGAAAATTTCATTGCTTTTTTTTGTAGAAACTGATGTCAATCCTAAAATTTATATAAAAATGCACATACAGGGCTGGGGATTTAGTTCAGTGGTTCTGGCGACTGCTTTGCAAGCGCAAGGACCCGAGTTCAATTCCCAGTACCCCCCCCAAAAAAAGCAAATACAAAAATGCAAAGGATCTAGAAAAGCCAAAATAATGTTGAAAAAGAGCAACCAACCTGGAGGACTTACCCTACCTATTTTGTACATTTATAGTAATCATGGCAATCTAATATCAGGATAAGGAGAGAGAAAAAGCTCAATGAAGCCAGGGATTTAGCTCAGTGGTTCCACTGCCTGCCTCGCAAACCCAAGTTCGATCCCCGGTACCAAAAAAAAAAAGCTCAATGAAATAGAATGAAGTTCAAAATTGTACCCATAAATATTTCAACAAACATAAAAGATGGAAAGTGTTCATCACATGGTACTGGAACAACTGGATATCTTTACAGGAAAAATAAAATCTCACTTCACACAAAACATAAAAATTAATATGCAATGAGATACCAACCTAAAAAATAGTTAGCAACCTAAAATACCAGAAGAAAATACTCTCTGGCTACCTCTGTGGCTAAAGGAGAACAAAGACTTCTTGTTTTCTTGGTTGTAGCCAAGATTGAACCAGGCCCTCTAAACCCCTCACTGCCTCATGCATGCTGGGCAAGCACTCCGACACTGAGCTACATTCCAAGACCTGGTTTGGTTTTATTTTATTTGGAGATAAATTTGCACTAAGTTGCCCCAGCTGGCCTTGAACCTGTAATCCTTTTGGTCAGCCTGAGTAGCTGAGATTATAGGCATGTGTCACCATACCCTGTAGGATGGACTTTTAAATTACAGAAACTCAGCTAGGGCTGTAGCTCAGTGGAACATCACTTGCCTAGCATGTACAAGATCATGAGTGTAGGCCAGGATTTAGCTCAGTGGCAGTATGCCTGCCTTGCAAGTGCAAGGTCCTGAGTTTGATCCCCAGTTGTGGGGAGAAAAAGACCATGAGTTTAATCACTAGTACAGAAAAACAAAAAAGTGGGCTGGGGATTTAGTTCAGTGGAACAGATCCCTGGTACCAAAACAAAACAACAACAACAAAAGTCACAGAAAGCAATAACCATAAAACAAAACAAAAGCAAAAGACAAATTAGGCTTAATCCAAATTTTTAATTTCTCATCAAAAGACATCATTATGTGGTATTGCATACCTGTTATCTTAGCACTCTGGGTGGCTGAAATTTGCAGTCCAACTCAGACAACTGTGACTTACCCAAACCTTGCCTCAAAAAAATAAAAATTTTTAGAGCTGCAACTCAGTGCAAAGGACCTGGGTTCAATCCCCAGTACAGGGAGGGAAAAAGAATCAACATTAAAATGTGTGTGTGTGTGTGTGTGTGTGTGTGTCTTTTTGTCATACTCTATGCAGCCCAAGCTGGCCTCAAATTCACAGCAATTCTCCTGACTCAGCCTCCTGAGTGCTGGGATTATAAGAGTGCACTACCAGGCCCAGCTAAAAATATTTTTAAAAGTGAGACATGGTGGCATACGCAGGAGGCTAAAGCAGAAGGATCACAAATTTGAGGCTCTCATGGACTACCAGGAAGATACTGTCTCAAACAACAACAACAACAACAACAAAACCAAAACTAAATCACATTAGGAGAGGCTGGGATTGGCACGGCAACAGAGCATTTGCCTAGTATATCCAAGGCCCAGCATTCATTCCCCAGCCCTGAAAGAAAAAAAAAAAAATCATACTAGAGGAGACAAACACAAAATATCCACCAGGGCCAGGGATTTAGCTCAGTGGGACCGCACCTGCCTTGAAAACACAAGGTCCTGAGCTCAATCCCTGGTACAAAAAAAAAAAAAAAAAAAAAAAATAAATAACTTCTACTCATAATAAATAAATACATATTCCTAAAACTCAGTAATTTAAATAATTATTAAAATAGCTAAATTATTTTAATTTATGTCAATTAAATTAAAACAATTAAAAGACAATTCCCAAGGTTTAAAAAAATTGGTGGGGGAAATCCTTGAAATGACTTCACAAAAGATTTATTAAGGGCCAAGAAGCAAACAATAAGATATTAACCCTCATTAAACATCAGAGAAATGCAAATTAAAACCACAATGAGATACCACCCATTAGAATGGGTAAAAATTAAAGGCAAAAATACCAATTGTTGGCAAATATGTAGAATAAACCAACTCCCTTACATTTCTGGTGCGAGTATAAAGTGGTACAGCCCCTTTGGAAAACAGTCTGGCAGTTTCTTCTAAAGTTAAACATACACTTACCCTATGACCCAGAAATTCCACTCCTTGGAATTTACTCAGGAGAAATGAAAACATATGTCCACCAAGTGAACTCTACAGGAACAGTCGCAGGACCACAGAGGATCACCAACAGTTAAGGGGGTAAGCCAACTGGGGGGGAGTCATCCAATGGACTCCTATTCAGCAATAAAGGAAGAGGGAGCTGGGCTAAAGAGGACTAATGAGGGCTGAGGTGTGGCTCGGTGGTAGGGCACTTGTCTAGCATGTGCAAGGGCCTGTCCAGAGAGCACACACGCATACACATAAAGACCATATCACAATATACTGCATGAATAAAAAGTATATCCGGGTATTCATACAAGAAAAATATTCATCTCATACGGTTTTTTGTGTGTTTTTAATTTTTGTGAAGGAAAGAAAACATTCCTTCACAAAAATTTTTATATTCCCTGAGGAAATGCACCCTCAATATAGACCTCAGCAAACTCCCACAGACAGACTTCCATAAACAAAAACTATAAAACACATAAGGAACAAGTTATCATGACCAAGAGTGAGGAGAAACAATAAACAATAGAAGCAAGACTTCAAAAGACATTTGACATTGGAATTGTTAGCCAGAGAATACAGAATAGGTATGTTTAATATGCTTACAAAATAAAAGCAGATGTCTAAAACGTAAGATTACAAAGATTTCCTAGGACATTTCAAAAAGCGGTAACCATAAGCAGACAAAGATAAACTGGGCTTTATGAAGAATTTCTTTTCACTGCACATAGTGTCACATGCCTGTAATCCTACCACTCAAGAGGCTGAGGCAAGAGAGCTGCGAATTTGAGAACAGTATGGGCAATTTAGCAAGACCTTGTCTCAAAACAAAGTAAAAATAAGAAAGGGCTGGGTATGTAGCTAACAGTGCTTGCCCAGAATGTACAAGGCCCTGGGTTCCATATCCAGTGCTGGGAGCAAAAAGGATGTCAGGATTTAAGCAAGGGAGGGGCTGGATTTCATCAAAGACATCATTAAACCATTGCACACCTGTAATCCCCGAACTTGGGAGGCTTCACCTGAAGGGTGGCTTGAGTGCAAGGACGGCCTAGGTTACATAGTGAGTTCAGGGTGAGTCTGAACTAGACACCAAGACCCTATCTCAAAAAACAAACAAAGAAGAAAAGACAATACTAAGAAAGAATGAGGCAACCACAGAGAAACGACTTTGACGGTACATATATACATAATGGACCTTTTCTAAGATACACAAAGCACTCCTACAAATTGCTAAGAAAATTCATAAGCTCTATTTAAAAAACAGTAGCCAGGTATAGTGGGGTACACGCATGCCTATAATCCCAGAACCCTGGAAGGCCGAGGTAAGAAGACTGCAACTTTGAGCCTAGTCTGGGCAACTTAGCGATATAGTGAGACCCTATCTCAAAAAACAAAAAAAGGTTAGGAAATAAATAAAAAAGGGCCGGGGATGTAGCTCAGCAGCACAGCGCCTGCCTGGCAAACGCAAGGTCCTGCGTTGAATACCCGGTACAAATAAATAAATAAGGCTAGGGATGTAGCTCAGTGTCAGTGCCCTGGGTTCAATGCCTAATACAACAAAAAAGGAGGTGTAGGTCAACAAGCACTTATAGGGGCCGGGGATTTAGCTCAGTGGTTCCGCCACCTATATCGCAAGTGGAAGGTCCTGAGTTCTACCCCATACCACCCCCCAAAAATAAACAAGCACTTTATAAACAAATATATTCAAATGGCCGACAAAGAGGCGAGAGTCACTGCTACTCATCAGGAAAGTTCAAATTAAAGTCACATTAAGACACTACTCCCCCTTGACCAGAATGACTTAAAGATGGACAACGCTTGGTGCTGGCAGGATATCAGGGAAACTGGAACTCTTAATATACTGGCAACAGTACTAGAAATCGGTTCCTCCACTCTAGTAAACTGTTTCATATTATGTATTAAAGCTATACAAATGTTACTCTATGACTCAGCAACACCACTACGAGATGAGAAAAATGTCCATCAACAAACATGGTACACTAGTACTTTTATTCGTAACAGCCAAATTCTACAGTTTAAAAACCCATTCATAGACTGTACTTCAGTGGTCCCCAGCACAGCGAAAAAAGAAAAGAAAAAGAGTCTATTAATACTTGACTGGAAAGAAAAGAGAATCTTCTAGAGTGATGGAAATGTTCTACCTCTTATTGATCTGGGCTGTTACCCAGGCACAGGTACACATGAAAATGCCGAAAAACACTCAAGATTGGTATATATTACACTTTATGGTAGTTTTTGTTGTTGTTGTTGTTTGTTTGTTTGTTTGAGACAGGGTCTCACTATGTAGTTGAGACTGACCTGGAACTCACTATGTAGACCAGGCTGTTCTCAAACTTACATCAATCCTTCTGCCTCAGCCTCCTGAGTGCTGGGATTACAGGCGTGCGCCACCACACCTGGCTTATACTTTATGTTTTTTAAATCTTCATTAAAAAAAACAAAACAATAGACTATCAAAAATGTTGAGGCAAATTTGAAAAAAAAAAGAACCATATAGAACATCAAATAAATAAAACAACCCAATCACTGAATCAGAAAACGCAATGACAGAGTTAAATGGGATGTTAAACACAGCTAAGGAGAAAAATCAGTCATTTGAATCCCAGATTCTGGAAGATTAATCTGTGAAGAAATCAGACACAAAGCAAGAATGGGCCGGGAATGTAGCTCAGTGGCACCACGCCTGCCTGGCAAGCCCAAGGTCCTGAGTTCAAACCCCAGTACCAAGAAAAAAAAAACAAACCAAAAACAAGAGGAAGACTGGCTGTGTAGCTTAGAGGTGAGTGCTTGACTAGATGAGAGAGGCCCTGGGTTTCATCCCCACCACAGCAAAAAGAAAAGAATAAAACAAAGGGAGACTGAGGAATGAATAATATGAAGGAGAGGTTAAGAGACAAAAAGCATAAGAAAGTCTAATATTTCTCATTTGAATTCTAGAAGGAAATAAAAAAAGAATGAGAGATAAGCAACTTTGGAAAATAAAATAGCTAAGATTTTTCCCCTAAATCAATAAAAGACCAGAATCCTCACATTCAGGAATCCTAAAGAGTCCCAAGCAGGAATACAGACAATTAAGGAAACACATACCCATATGTACGTATATATGTATATATATATATCTCACAGTCAAACTATAAAGGAACACTGAGTTTTCCATATTTATCTTTTCCTTAATAATGTGAAAATGAATTTTCTGGAAAACCCTGATAAGATATATACGTGGCAGTATATGGTTTGCCCCTTTCTTCATGGTATAATTTAATGTAATTTCTAAAATAGCCAAATTTATTAATCTCTGGTTTTATGTTCAGTGTGACTGAAAATAAATCACCTCCCAAAAGATTGGTACATATATACTTCTATGTTTACTCCTAAAAATGTCAAGTTTTGCTTTACACATTTTCTTTTTTTTTTTGGTTTTTTGAGACAGGGTATCACTATGTAGTTGAGATTGACCTGGAACTCACTATGTAGCCCAGGCTGGTCTCGAACTCACAGCGATCCTCCTGCCTTAGCCTCCTGAGTCCTGGGACTACAGGCGTGCGCCACCATACCCAGCTACACATTTAAATCTTTAACCCACCCAAATTTAATTTTTTAGGTCCTTCCAGAACCAGATGCAATGCCACCTGTGTCGCCCATCGAGTTTCCACACGGACACGGGTGTGGTCCTGGACTCTCCATTCTGTCACATTTGTCTGTCTGTACTTGGCACCGGTACCACATGAAAGTAATTAGTGTGACAATAGGCACTGGAACCTGGTAGTGGGACAGTCCTCAAACCTGCTCTGTTTAAAGATCATCTGGACAATTCTTAGCCCATTGCTCATTCATTTAAACTTTAGAATCAGCTTGTCAAAATCATGAAAATCAGCTTACTTGGAATTCCAATGCATTTATTGGTCAATTTTGGAAAAACTAACATCTCTACATTATTGAGTACAGCTTTCCATGACCATGGCATATTGATTTTTGTCCTACTGCAATGACTACGATCTCTACAAAAATGCTGAATAGAAGAAATGATCTCAAGCATGATTTCCCTATTTAAAGATACATTTTTTACTCTTGGAGGCTGAGGCAGAAGGATTTCAAGTTCAACCCCAGCCTGAGCAACTTAGCAAGACCCTATCTCAAAATTTAAACACATTCCTAGAGCTAGGGACACGAGTGTGGTGGTATACATCTGTAATCCCAGCACTTGGGAGGCTGAGGCAAGAGAATTACCAGGAGTTCAAAGCCAGCCTGGGTTCCATAGTGAATTCAAGGTCAGCCTGAACTATATATAGCAAGACCCTGTCTCAAAAAAAGGAAAAACAGGCTGGGGATTTAGCTCAGTAGTTCCACCACCTGCCTTGCAAGTGCAAGGACCTGAGTTCGATCCCTGGTTCCAAAAAAAAAAGGAAAAACAAAGAAAACAGCTTGGGATGTGGCTCAGTGTAAAGGCCCTGGGTTCAATCCCAGTGCTAAACAAAACAAAAACAGATACATATTACTAAGTATGATGTTTTTATAGATTCATGGTAATCAATATTTATTAGGCTTAGAAAGTTCAATTTTATTTCTAGCTCACTATTAGTTCTCTGATAAATGAATGTTGAGCTGGGCATGGTGGCACATACCTACAATCACAGCAGTTGGGAAGCTGAGGCAGGAAGATTACTACATAGTGAGTTCAAGGCTGGCCTGAACCATACAGCATGACCCTGTCTCAAAATCCCAATTAAAAAAATAAATACTGACTTTTACTGGTTACTTTTTCTATACCCATTGAGATTATTACATCTGTTTGTGAGGCAGAGTACAAAAATGAATTTTCTAAAGTGGATTCACAATCACTTTATTTTCCCCAAAAATAAGACCTAACTGGAAAATAAGCCCTGGCAGTCATTACCATGGTGATGGCCAGTGTCATGCAAAACATTTACCTATTTATTCTCTTGCTACAGGGCTACTGTGTAATGGGAGGTAAGGCAAGGATAGGCTGGCTGGAGCTGGCGCTTTTTTTTTTTTCTCAGTACTAGAGATTGAACTCGGGACCTTGCACTTACAAGGTAGGTATAATGCCACTGAGCTAAATCCCTGGCACTTGGCATTTTTTATCTGTAGTTAGATCCTATTTTTTGATAAACATGGAGCATATTATACAGATAACTTGGTCAAGACATATTATTTTAATTATACATCATTAAATTTAGTTCCAGAGATAGATAAATAGTTTAAGAGAAAACTCTCAGAACTAAGAGGCAAACCTGCAGTCTAAAAGAGCTCTAGGAGAGTACAGCCTAACCAACAGCCAAAACCTACACCAAACACAGAATCCCCTAAGCCTAGCTGCTGTTATACAACTCTAGGGTCACCACTCACACTGCATTTGATTACACACCATCCTCACAGGCTACAAGAGGAAAGCGTCAAAGATTTGTGCCATGTAACAGCCTTCTTCCTGAGAGTTCCCTAACGGAAAAAGCAGGTCTCTCTCTCTCTCACTCTCTCTCTCTCTCTCACACATACACACACACACACACACACACAAAGAGAATCAGAGTCTGGTGCAATACTCTGTACCTACAGTTCCAGCCATGCTGGAAGCTGAGACAGGTAGATCACTTGAGCCCAGGTTTTGAGTCCGTCCTGGGCAACACAATGAGACCCCAACTTAGACAGAGAAAGAGAATGAATATGAATGACATCAGAATTTATCAGCACCCTTGGCTACCAGAAGAAAAAACTATGAATTCAAAACTGTGAGGTCTGGAGGTGTGGCTCACTGGTAGAGCACTTGCCTACCATTCATGAGGCTCTGGGTTCAAACTCAAGTACCACCAACACAAAAAAACGACAAAAGTTGTTTCTATTTTGGAAATCTATTTCCAATCAAATGTCAATAAAGGACATAATAAAAACCCATCACACCTTCCAGAAAACTTCCCGCCACTTCCACTTTCTTAGGTAACTACAAAAAGCAAGAGGACCATGTTGGAGACACTGTGGTTTCCTCACGGGACTGACTCTCCCCCTCAATCTTCAAGTTTCACTCAGTCTCCAGCCTCCCTCACCAGTGCTTCAGAAAAACCGAACTCACTTCCATCCCCGGGTAGGCCTGAGCTCTTCTGCCCTGACCACAGTACTGGTCAGACTCAGGCAAGTCAGTCACAGAACATCCCCAGCCACACGGACTAGTTCAGGGTGACCCGGCCAGTAAGATACAAGATACACTTTCTAGAAAAGAAGTTTTGTGCCTACTCCAAAGAAGTAAGCAGAATGATCCGTAATACCACCAAAAAGAGAGAGAGACAGATACCCCTTTCCCATCAGACAAGTGGAATAAAAGGGAAGTCTAAAGCTAACTGCTGCCAGGACATCTCAGCACAGTGACAGAAATTGTACTGAGGATAAGGCCCAAACCCCATGGCAACCCAGTCAAGCCAATCATAATTGCCTGAGCCGCTAGAGCAACCTCAACCTGAAGCCAGTCCTTTGTCTGGGTTTCCATTTCACCAGGCCAACAAACAGACTCAGAGTTGAAGCTTCCTTAGCATTCCCTACAGGAAATTGTGGATTTGATACAGAGGTAGGCACCTAGGGAGGAATGAGTGCTCCACACAGGGTACAGTTCAAGGACACAGACTAGTGAGGGCCTTCTGATGGGAGCTTGGTAAAAAGCCTGAATGGAACATTCAAAGTGAAAAAAATTAAAGCTAAACTGGGTGCAGTTGCACATGCCAGCAACACAGGTGGATCACAAGTTTGGGGCCAGTCTAGGCAGCTGAGCAAGACCCTGTCTCAAAATTTTAAAATGATTAAAGGGCTGAACCTATGGCTCGGTGGTAGAGTACCCCTGGGGTTCAGTGCCTAATACCACCGAAAAACAAACAACAAACAAAAAAAAATTTTTTTTTTTCAGACAGGGTCTCACTATGTACTTGAGATGACCTGGAACTCACTGTGTAGCCCAGGCTGGTCTTGAACTCGCAGCGATCCTCTTAACTCAGCCTCCCAAGTCCTGGGAGTACAGGTGTGCGCCACCATACCCGGCTTACAAAATAAAATTTTTTAAAACACCAACTGAGGTTAGGGTTATACTCACCAGCAGAGCCCTTCCTAGCATGTATGAATGTGTTTGATCCTGTGTTTGATCCCCAGTATCTCAAAAATAAAAGCTTTTTATAAGAAATATTTGACTTAACACTATACACATATTATTCTGCAATAAAGTATTAAAATATTTAATGCAAATAAACAAAAGATGTCTGCTTGAGGCAAAATCTGGAAGAACAGGGCCGGGGATTTAGCTCAGTGGTTCTGGTGCCTGTCTTGCGAATGCAAAGACCCAAGTTCAATCCCCAGTACAAAAAAATAAAAATCTGGAAGAACAGTTGGAAAATCAAGAGTGCAGATTTATTAGGGTGGACAGATTACAGTTACTTTTTTCTCTTTAGAACATCTACATTTATACTGTGTGTAAACAAAGACAAAAATAAATAAATTGCAGGAAAAAAAGAAACAGTATCCCTAGGTCCAGACAGGCAGACCCTTGCTGCTCCACACCCCGCTCCTAGGCAGACCCTAGCACCCCACAGGTGACAGAGGCCAGAGCAGTGGACAGAAGGGGCGGCCTTTCCTACAGCCCCAAAGCGCTCCTCAGTGGCTCCACAGCTCCCTCCCCAGGCCCTAGAGCATCTCCCCAGAGGCCTGGGCCTCTAACAGGCCAGGTCCAGAGGGTCAGGGTCCATAACCCACGCACATGGGAAGACAGTGGCCAGCCTGGGCCAGAGCTGAGTGGTCCCTCTGCCTGGGACTTGGGTGCAAGGGAGCAAAAAGGGGTAGAGGGAAGAGGTTACCTACCGCAGGAGTCACAGATGAAGCAGTCGGTGTGATACAGGCTCCCCATCGCCTGGCACGCCTGCCTTGCTCCATAGATACCAAGCCCACACTTGATGCAGATGCCTAGGGGACGAGAGGTGGAGAGAGCAGTGCTTGGCACCATGGACTGTGGAGCCAGACGGCCAGGCACTCGGCTCCTGTCCTGATGCTGCCTGCCTGCCTAAGCTTGGGCAGGTCCACGGCCCCAGGCTAACATTACAGATCACCTGTTACTAACAAGGGGACCACAAGGGAATCCACTACTTGTTATTGTCATCTGAGGACTCAAAGAGCTGAGCAGAGTGCCTGACGTCATTCATCACAGTTATTGTGATGCACCTACCCCTCCTCTCAAGACCTGAGGTACAGCACCTTGCACTGAGGGACAATCCCTTCTGCTGTCTATGAAGCAAATCCCATTCTTCAAAATAAACATGGATTTTTCTGACCCAGACACAAAGAAATAAGACCACACCGGCACACTGGGCAGTCATCCACCCTCTCCAGACAACACGCCCCCTCCTTTGTACCACAAGGCACCTGTAAACTTGATGGCCTACCTCATGCCCCACAGTTCAGAGCTGGAGAAATCCTGCGATACACAAGTCCCACCCCCAAGGAGCCTTCAGTCCCATGAAGGAGACCAACACCAGTTAAATAAGGTCAGGCAGAAGCAAGTGCTATGGAAAAAAATAAGGCTGACTGAAAATGTTTAGGGGCAGGGGTGTGACTCAGTCCATGGAAGAGCACTTGCCCAGCATGAATGAGACCCTGGGTTCCATCCCAGTGCCACACACGCATGCGCGCGTGCGTGCACGCACACACACACACACACACACACACACACACACACACACACACACACAAAGTCTGAGTGATTTCTAAATAGACTGCTCAGGGAAGACTCTGGTGGTATTTGAGCAAAAGCCTGAAGGAAATAACAAGAGATAGCAGCTGCTATACAGGTATCTGGGACTTCTGGATAGGCGGGGTGGGCAGGGTGCTGCCAAGCAGGGAAGAGGACAGAAACAGAGGGTGACCAACACTTCCAGGAGGATAGAGACCCAGAGGTGGCCAGCAGCCCCGACATCGTGAATCCCCCTCACAGGGAGACTTGGGGTCTCCCTTGCCCCACAGAGCACAAAGATGGCTCAGCCTGCCTGCCTTTTCTGGTTGCTGCAGAACATGTTGTGTCCCCCACACGCACTTCTTTTTCCTTATAAAGGCTGACTATTGCTTATCTGAAATTCGAAAGACCAGAAGTGTCTCAGATTTGGGAATATTTGCACAGGCTTTAAACATCTCTAATCTAATCTGAAATTCATAATACTCCAAACTCTAAAAAGGCTTTGTGTTTGTTTTGACTGTTTTGTTTTTGAGTATCACTAAGTTGCCCAGAATGGCCTCAAACTTGTGATCCTCCTGCTTCAATCTGAGTGCTGGGATGACAGGCATGTGCCATCACACTGGCTAATATTAAACTTTCTGAGTGACATGTGGGCACCCAGAAAAGTTTAGGACCTCAATGCCATTTCAGATTTTCAGATTAAGGATACTCAACTTGTGTGACACTAAACAAACCTCTCTTGCCTTGAAAAACCCCTGCCTTCTCCATCAGACACCCCAGCTCCCTCCCTCGGTGAAGAGGATGGCTTGGTTCACACCCACTCACCTCCTCACTGCCCACAGTTGCCCCCTTTCTGACCCATCTTGTTAGAAATGGACCATCCCTCCTCTGGTCTCCTCTGAGACACAGCCTGAATTTCTGCACCTGTTCCCTTCCTAGTGCTCCTGCATACACCCCATGCTCTCACCTAGAAGCAATGCTAGAGACCCCGACTTTTCAAGAAAACCTAGAAATCCTTCCATTCTGAAATTAATTGCTAATTTAAAAGTTTTAAAATGCAGCGGCCAAGCAAACACTACCTGCAGGCTTCTGCACGTAGCTGTGGCTTCCTGGTCTCCTGGGTCTCCCATCTTCCTTTCCTACCTCCCAGCCTGCCCAGGGCTCCGGGTGCTCTGCTCCAGCCCAGACTCCTCTGAGTGCTGATCCACTTTCCTGTGGGGCCCGGACACTCTGTGTCCAGTGTTCCAGATACCCCAAACAGCTCCCTCACAAGATGGCACACTTCGGTCTACTGAGATGTGTCCCTCTCCCTCATCTCCAACTCAGAACCAATGTTTCTCTCTTTTGGGTCTTACTCTTTTTTTGAGTTAGGGGTCTTTCTCTGTTGCCCAGATGGATCTCCAATTCCTCTTTGCAATCCTCCTGCCTCAGCCTCTTGAGTAGCTGGAATAACAGGCATCCACCACCACGCCTGCTTTGTTACCTAGTTTTTACTTCACTCCTACCCCTTACTCTCACTAGCCTGATTCATACTGAGATTCACATGCCTCAGTGCCCAGGCGCCAGAGCCCACCACCCAAACAGATGCCAGACTCCTCTCTTCGAGATAAAAGAAAGTCGCTCATAATGGCACACACCTGTAATCCCAGCTACTAGGGAGGCTGAGGCAGGAGGATTGCAAAGCCAGACCCTGACTCAAAAAAATAAATAAATAAAAAGGGGTGGGATTTGGCTCATCGGTAGAATGACTGCTTATCTTCCTTGATCGCCAGCACAGGAAGGAAAGGAGGGAGGCAGGGAGGAAGGGACAAAGGAAGGATGGACAGACAGACAAACAAGACCTTTGTAACAAATTTGTAGCCAAAGAAAAATGGCCACTGGAAAGAGGAACTGCAGGTGGAAAAGGTGGAGGATGGAGATGGGAGGTCTCTGTCTTCTCTAGAAGGCAGGAAGAATGGCTGGCATGGACTGGAGGGAGCTTGAGGGTGAGGAGTAAGAAGCTGATGGAAACAGACTCCAACTGGTGACCTTCATATTCTGAGCAAGTGGAAGGCAAGGGCAAGCATCAGAGGACAGACAAGGTTGCTGAGGACAAACTGGGCTGGGCATGGTAGCACAGGCCTGTCATCCCAGCACCTGGGAGGCTGAAGCAGGAGGATTGCAAGTTCCAGCCCAGTCTGGGCAACTAAGTGAGACCTTGCCTCCAAAATGAAAAATAAATTAAAAAGAGCTGGGGATTATGTGCATCTGTGTGAAGGCCCGAGGTTTGATTCCCCAGTACTGAGAAGAAAAGGAAAAAGAAAAAAAAGGAAGAAAGGAGGGAAGGGAGGGGAAAATTGTGCCAAGAAGCCCACTGAGGTTGAAGATGCTGCCATGGTCCCAGCAGCTTCCTCAGGGGCATACAGGCCCCAGCAGAGCCACAGAGGGGCTGCCACAGGGATTCAGCTGGGATCCTGCAGGGCAGGTAGCTAAGGAGTCAGAGGTGCTGGTGAGAAGCCCCTGGAGTTGGAACTGAAGGCTGCAGGGGAGAAGCAAAAACAGGGTGTGGCCCTGGGAGTGGGTGGCCCAAATTCAGAGGCAGGGAGGCCACCAAGAGGTCCCAGAGGTTGAGGGCTATTGGCTAATGGCAGTGAAGCTTGGGGAAGGAAGGAGAAAGTTTCACAGACATCGGTGAAGGGCAGAGAGGGACTGAGAGAGTTCAGCCGGCATCAGGGCACAGAGGGGGAGACAGGAGGGATCACAAAAAGGGAGAAAGGGGATTAAGCTCAATGGTGTCATCACCTACCTCCCAAGCACAAGGTCCGGAGTTCTATCCCTAGTAACAAAAAAACAAAACAGAGAGAGAGAGAAAGACTCTGCAGATGGGGTCACTCGGGGATCCCTGGGGCTCACAATACCTTGATCACATTTTGTTTTATTCAAGCCAAACGAGTATATGAAGTTACTACCTTTGGTTTTTCTTTTTTTTGGGGGGGAGGGTTGAGACAAGCTCTCACTATATAGTTCAGCTGGCCTTGAAGTCACTATGTAGCCCAGGCTGGCCTCAAACTTGTGGCAATCCTCTTGCCTCATCCTCCCCAGTGCTGGGATTACAGGATGTACCACTACCATCTCTGTAGCTCAAAGAAGTCAAATATCATGAGAACCATATAGCTCAAGCAAATAGTTGAACAGTTACTTTTTTAAAAAAATAGTACTAGGGCTGGAACCCAGGCCTTTGCAATGAGTTAAATCTCCAGCTCTTTTTAAATTTTTATATGAAGACAGGGTCTTGCTATTGCCCAGGCCTGGCTCAAACTTGCAATCCTCTTGCCTCAGCTCCCCAAAGTGCTGAAAGTACAGGAATGCCCACATCTGCCACTCCTCATAGTTTTAATAAACAGAGAACTATTACCTAAATCTAGGTTTCTGGCTGCTCTTGGGGTGAAAAAAACCTATCATCAATCTTCAGAAAGCAGAAGCTGAGTTCAACTCCTCTACAGGAAGGATGATCACACACACACACACACACACACACACACACACACACACACACAAAATCTACCATGGACCCTTTTGCTCCCAACATTACCTGCTGGGACCAGGGCCATCCCAACATCACATAAAACAGGGAACAGGGGCCAGGGATGTAGCTCAGTGGCGCTGTGCCTGCCTTGCAAGTGCAAGGACCTGAGTTCAATCCCTGGTACGTGGGGAAAAAAATCTGGAACAGCCATGGAGGCGAACAGGTGCATGTCTGCCCAGGCTCTGCCAGGCACAGGGTGCCAGCACCTGGCTAGTCTTCCCTGAAGAGGACCGAGATGAGCGTTTTCTTTAGCAGACTGCCCCAGCTCCAACCCTGGCATCTGTCTACTGACAGGCAACACTCCTTACCTTCGTTCTGGTACCCCGGCCAGCTAACAGCAGCCACCAGACCTGCCAGACCACAGTCTCCCAGGAGGGAGATGCTCTCCACCCCCCAAGGCAGGCAACTTATGAGCCCACACACGCCCTTGACCTCCTGACCCCTCCTGGGCTACCAAGGAGCCGTGGGAAGCACAGTCCCACACCCTGTCTTGCTTCCTTTTGCTCTGTCTGGAATGCCCCCAGCTGGCCTGCAAAATGCAGCCTGCTCATCTCTCAAGATCCAGCTCAGGGCATTCCAGAGTTGTTAACGCCACTGAATAGAAGATAGAAACCCCAAGACAGCCTCAGTCCCGGGCTTGATAACCATCCATGCCTTCCAAAGCCAGGAGCCTCGACCTTCTGCTTATCGGGAAGGGAGGCAAGACTCTGCTCAGGTCCTACAATACTTCTGCCTGCCCCTAACGTCACCCGAAGTGTAAGGCCAGGAGGCTGTCGGAGCCTGATGATGGGCTTTGCAATCGAATTCAATGCATAATTCCTCGAAGCAGGCAGGATTCCATTAAGAAACATCTCCTGCAGGGCACAACCCAGAGCAGCCCAGGGAGCCTGGCTTGGAGGTCCTCTCTATCCCTCACACAGTCTCCACCTCTACTGCTACCAGCACTTGTACTACTACTGTCACCACAGCCTTGGGTCAGGTGGGGTTCAGGGGTACCTAGGGCACTCCATCTCAGTCCTATGCACAACCCATACAACTGGACGAAGGCAACACCAGGCTGACAGGGGTCCCTTCCGTTGATGTCGACCCCACAGGCAGGATGAGCAGCGGCAAGTGCCAAGGTTAAGAAGGTCAAGGCAGACGTGGTGGCGCAGCTTTGGCAATTTCACAATGAGAGCTTGTCCCAACATTTTTAAAAATAAAAATGTTAAAAGGGCTGGGGATATAGTTCAGCGCGAAAGCCCTGGGTTCAGGGTTCGATCCCTAGTATCACCAAATTTTAAAAAATAAATAAATAAATAAATTTTTAAAAAAGGAAGAAGAAGGAGGCAGGAAATAGCTCATTCTGCCTGTCAACTTGACTTTTAAGTCAGGCACAGCGCATTCACTCACTTCACCAGAAGCCCCTCTGAGGCGGGAGACCTAGCAGGGACGCCACTGTTGAGAATACCCTAGACTTAGCAGCTCACTAGACGCCGCCAGCTCCCCGGCCCACGCGAGGTCCCCAGTCTCCGTACAGGCTGTCTTCCGACCCCCGAGCCCGGCACCCGACCCCGGCCGGCGCGGCGCTCGCTCACCGA
>NW_022900931.1:55487030-55513518 GCF_012274545.1 Fukomys damarensis
TGGGGCCCGCGGCTGGGCGCTGTCCCTCGGTAGTGAGGCGCACAGCCGTGGCGCCCCGCAAAGCGTCGGGGGCTTGCCTTGGGCCCGGGTCGTCGGGCCTCTGGGAAGATTCCGGATTCCCGCGAGCTGAGCTGGAGCCTGCTGCCCCAATCCCGGCCGGAGAAATCTGAGCAGTAGACAGACTGTTCCCACGTCTTCCCCATGTTACTTCCCAGCGCCGCCTCGGTTTCAGGCGCTGGGCCGAGCAAGTTCAGCCTTGTGTAGACAGCGCACCGCCGACACCGACCCTCCAGACACTGCGTCTTGCAGATGCGCCCTTAGGCCCTTGCAGGAATCCACCACCTCCAGCCTGTGGGGAAGGCGCCTAGAGCTAGGAGCTGTGGTTGGAAGGAGGCTGGTCCTCAGCTGGGTCCCTGCACACACGCCCCTCGAAGGCCAAGGCCAGACCAGGCTGAAGACAGGCCTCAGGCTCGGGGCCAGCAGGCAGTGAACCTCCTCTGTGCTCATCCACTGGCCGGTGGGCAACCTTGAGGTGTGAGGACTCCTCCCTTTTCCAGCGCTCACCCTCTGAATTTTGGGTGTGGCCTGGTGTAGATGCTCCTGAAAGCACTGGTGCTGCCTCAGGTGCCAGGACCTGTGGAGCCACAGAGGCCACGTGGGTGAGGGAGAGCGATCCCCAAAAGTACAAACTATAAACTCTTGTCAGGATCCAGGAGAACAGCACCGTTACTCAATTCCAGGAAGGCACCTCCAGCATCTCAGGGGCAGGGAGCCTGCATAGGGAATTGGCCTGGCCCAGTCTGACCTGGGCATCGTGGCCTCAACATGGCTGAGGAGTCAGCTGTGGTCCCAATTTCACAGCTGAGAGTGAAGCCTAGAATCTGTCCACACCACTTCCCAGGGCAGGACTGTGACTAAACTGGTGAACGTAAATTACTGTAACAGTCTAGAAAGGGCAATTCGGTACTAATATCCACACAAAACAACAACAGAGATACTCATAACCAGTGATTTTTCTTTTAGGTATTGGGGATTGAACCCTTCACACTGAGGTACACCCTCGCGCCCCTCCCTGCTTTTGTTACAAGGGATCGAACTCAGGACCTTGCTTTTGTGAGGCAGGCACAGCGCCACTGAGCTAAATCCCTGGCTTGATACTATGTTTTTGAGTATGAGGTTGGTATTTATGACTTTCAGAAAACTAGAAAGACCGACTGGTTAGTCTGTGGGTCCTTAGATCCTCAAGCCAGTATTTATTGCTGCATAATAAAATGAAAAGTTGGGTTCCCATGCCCAACAGCTCTTGGCATCCTACTTACTGCTCTGTTTTCTACCCATGCTGATGATGGGGAGTTTTCCACTGAGTGCATCATATAGTGCAAAAGAGATGTAGTTCATATTTATAGATAAGTGAAGGAAGTGTGTATAAAACCTAATTTTCCTGAGATTGATTTCGTTTGTTTTTTGACACAGGTTCTTACTATATAGTTGAGACTGACCTTGAACTCACTATGTAGCCCAGGGTGGTCTCGAACTCACAGTTCCTCCTGCCTCAGCCTCCCAACTGCTGGGATTACAGAGGTGCGGCACCATGCCCAGCTTCCTGAGAGTGATTTTGTGAGAGTTAAAATGAACTGCTGGGGAGCCAGGTGTGCTGGCATTTGTCTATAATCCCAGCATTCAGGGAGGCTGAGGCAGGAGGACTGTAAATTCAAGCCCAGACTGGTCAATTCAAGAAGACCCTGTCTCAAAATAAAAACGTGCCTTTTTTAGAAAAAGGATGGAGCCAGGTGTGGTGGAGCATGCTTGTAGTTCCATCACTCGGGAGGCTGAGGAAGGAGGATCACCTCCAGTTTGATGCCGGCCTGGGCTACATAGCGAATTCAAGACCAGCCTGAACTACATAGCAAGATCCTGTCTTTAAAAAAAGAAAAGAAGAGAGAGCGCTGGAGGTTTAGGTCAGCAGTGCAGCGCTGGGTTCAGGGGTGAGGGGAGAAAAGAAAAGAAAGAAAAAGGATGGAGATATATCTGTGTGAAGTGCCTGCATTTAATCTCCAGTACCAGAACCAGAAACACTGAACTGTTGAGTCTGGGAAGGTAGCTCAATGGCCTACCGTGGATGAGGCCCTGGGTTTATCCCCAACACCACAAGAGTGAAAAGGAAAGACTGTTGGCAGATTCCTGAAGTGCAAAGCCTGAGAACCTTTTTTGCATTGTGCATTCTATTAAATTTTTGCTCCCAATCTTTCCAAGTTTTATAGTCATCACTGTTGCTAGATTTAAACATTTTTGTTTTGTTTTTTTGAGACAGGGTCTCACTATGTAGTTGAGACTGACCTGGAGCTATGTAGCCCAGGCTGGTATCGAACTCACAGTGATCCTCCTGCCTCAGCCTCCTGAGTGCTGGGATTACAGGTGTGCGCCACCACGCCCGGCTAGATTTAAACATTTTAAAGTGGGCATTAGTGAGAGAGACTTAGAAAATCTCCTAGGATGTTCCTTCACCAGAGATAAAAGTTATCTTCAAATATAAGCAAACTACATGGAAGCACTGTATAACCCTATACATAGTTCAACTTAATTTATTTTTTTATTTTTTTAGTGAAAGCAGTTAAAATTTCTCAATTAAGCTTTTGGCCAGAATGTTTTGAATTGGATGCAGGGGAAAGGGGAATGTTCTTTCTATGAGCAGAATGCAAATAATGTATCCCCAGTCTGAAAATACTTCTCTAAATATATCCTCCCTCAAAACAGTCAAATGTAGATTTTGGACTGCAAGAGCACTGCACTCCTCACATCTACAAGCCACAATGATTAGAAACATCTGCATTTTTTTCTCCCCTGACTTCTTTGGATTTATGGGTGTGTGTGTGTTAAGAGATTGAACTTGGGACCTTACGTGTACTAGGCAGGGCTCTCTACCACTGAGCTATATCCCCCTTCTTTCTTTCCTTTTTTTAATGTTTTTTATTTTGAGACACCATCTCGTGAGAATGCCCATGCTGGCCTTGAATTTGTAATCCCCTGGCCTCAGCCTCCAAGTAGCTGAGATTACAGGTGTGCACTACCAAACACTCAGCTTTTAACTTAGTATTTCTGTGTATGTTACAAGAGGCTAGTTAAATGGCGTTAATTAGCACGTTTCTGGGCTGCAGGAAAAGACCACTTCCAACATGCGCCATTGATGGGCAACCTTCAGGGACAACACATATGTTATGAACCAAATGCCTCTGGGTAGCTTCTGAGTAGACTATTAGTCTACTGGGGACAATTTGATGTCAGTTTCCTAGAGGTTCAGTGGCTGGGGATGGTACACACACCTATAATCCCAGCACTCAAGAGGCTGAAGCAGGAGGAATTCTGTGAGTTCAAGGCTAGCCTGGACTACCTAGTGAGAACCTGTCTCAAAAAGATAAGAGTATGTATAGCCGTCTATTTTCTAGAAGCTCAAGTCAAAAAGAATCTTTCCTAAGTCCCAACCTAGCAGAGAGACAGGTGAAATTGATTTCATCACTTAACTTCCCATTCCAACTTAAGCTTTTAATAAACTTGATGGCCTTTCAACATGAATCATAGGATACACTCAAACCTTTGGAAAAGTCACATAGTTGAGCTGGGCACAGCTGCATACACCTGTATTCCAAGCTACCTAGAAAACTGAGGAGCTGGGGATTTAGCTCAGCACCATAGTGCCTGACTGGGAAGCGCAAAGTCCTGAGTTCCATCCTTGGTGACGGTGACGAGAAAAAAAAAAAAAGCCACGGTGGGAGGATCACTTGAGCCTAGTTTAGGACCAGCTTCAGCAACGTACTGACATGTTAGTCATTAAATGGAAAGTATAAATTGTATGTCATGTATACCTGTGTGTGTGTGTGTGTGTGTGTGTGTGCGTATGTGTGTGTGTGTGTGTATAATTTTCCATTCTTATTGTTGTCAAAGCTGGATAGTACAATCAACAATGTATATATCACTCGACCCTGGATACAACAGATGGTAATTTTGCTCTTTTTTCTCTCCATACTATATATTTTTTTAAAGTTATAGGGTATCCGCTGTGTATGGTGCCACATACCTGTAATCCCAGCACTTGGGAGGCTGAGGCAGGAAAATCAGTGTGAGTCTGAGGCCAGCCTGGGATACATAATGAGTTCAAGGCCAACCTGGACTACACAGTGAGATCCTGTGTCAAAAAAACAAAAAAGGTAGGGCTAGAGATTTAGGTCAGTAGTTCCGCCACCTGCTTCACAAGTGCAAGGTCCCGAGTTCAATCCCTGATACCCCCCACCAAAAAAAACCACTATAGGTATTATGAAGCTTCATCCCTAATATCCTGAAAATAACAATGGCCTAAACGAGGCATGGTGGTGCACACTTGTACTAGCAAAATTCTAGGATAGTAAGAGGCTAACAAGTTCAGCCAGGCTGGGCTACTTAGTGACTCAGTGAGACCTGGTCTCTAAAGACCTGAGAATGTAGCTCAGGGCAAAGGCTCAAAGGTTGAATCCCCAATACCACGAAAAAAATTTTTGACCTTTTTAACTCCAAGAGTATTGTCATCCCTAAGAAAGTAACTTTGTGTCTGTTTTAATGGTACTGGAATTAGAACCCAGAACTTTTGCACTGAGCTAGATTCCCAGGAACCCTCACTTTTTTTGGACACAAGTTCTTGCAGGGCCACAAAGTTGCCTAGGCTAAACTCAAATTTGGGATCTTTCTTGCCTCAGCCTCCCAAAGTGCTGGGATTATAGCTATGTGTCACCATGCTCAGCTTCAATTAACTTTTACATTTCCATTTTTCACAAGAATTGCTATGTTCATTTTGTAGAATTGGAATATCACTTTAGAATATTGCCACTTTATTAAGTTTCTTTTGATTTATAGTAATCACCATTTTATAAAATGCCAATGATTAGCCTGGTGTGGTGTGTTGTGCCTATAATCCCACTACTCTGGGAGGCTGAAGCTAAAGATTGAAAATACAAGGCCAGGGATTTATTAGCTCAGTAGTTCTACTGCCTGCCTCTCAAGCACAAGGTCCTAAATTAGATCCCCAGTACCAAAAAAAAAAGATTGAAAATACAGGTCCAGCCTGGGTAATTTAGTGAGGCCTTGTCTCAAAGTAAAAAGAACAGGGCTGGAAATGTAGCTCAATGTGAAGGCTGTGAGGGTTCAATCCCCAATATAGCAGAAAACAAAAAGCCAACAACTATACATGCTGGCACATGCCTGTAATCCCAGCACTCAGGAGGCAGAGGCAGGAGGATCACTATGAGTTTTGAGGCCAGGCTAAATTATAAAACAAGGGGCCGGGGTTTGGCTCAGTGGCACCCCGCATGCCTTGCCAAGTGCAAGGTCGAGTTCAATTCCCAGTACTGGAAAAAAAAATAAAAAGCCCAGACAGTTCAGTTATGGATTATCACATACACTGTACTTTATTTTCAAATAGTGCGTACTGAACTCAGGGTCTTCACACTGAGCTACATCCCATCCCTTTTTAGTTTTTGAGACAGTGTCTCACTAAATTGTCCAGAATGGACTCAAATATACAATCCTTTTGCCTCAGCTTCCTGAACGCTGTGTTTATAGGTATGTGGCACATTTGGATGTTTCTTCTGTTGTTCCTGTACTTCCTGTTAGCTGGAAGTTAAAGCTACATGCTTTAGTAGATTCAGGCTAACAATGTTTGGCAAGGTGCTGCCGTGTTCTTGGTCTTATCAGGAACCACCTAACCACTGGTGCCGCCAGGTCTGATCACTCGATTATGGTGGTGGCAGTGGCAGCCAGAGCTGCCCACCGATGAGGCCGTTTTCCTTTTCAAGTCAGCTGTGGATCAGCACTTGAGCACTGTGCTAATAGTTCTTTGGCAGCCTTGCATGGAAGGGTTTTGGCATCTTTTATGATCGTCCCCTGATCAGTTATTTCATGTCTCAAGGCCTATGTTAAAATGCTGAATCAGGCTGGGGATTTAGCTCAGTGGCACCCCGCCTACCTTGCAAGCACAAGGTCCCAAGTTCGATCCCCAGTACCCCCCCCAAAAAAGCTGAATCCTCCTGTGGCACATGTTGAATATATAGATCAGTCTTTACCTTGTCACCAGATTGTTCCCTAGGAGGCTAGAAGGTGATCTGATACTCGCTGAACAGAGGCTGTTGCAAAGAGCCCAGCTCCCAACTCCCCACTGAGAAGACCCAGATCTAGTGTCTCCACCTCTAGGGACCTTCAGGGAGCTTGGCCCGCTGCTGAGTTGGGCAACACTCCCCCTCCACCTTCTAGTTATGACTCGCCTTGCTGACAAACCTCCATCTTATCAAAACAGATAGTGAATATACAGATACTGCTGGAAAAGGTAGTGAAAGTTGATGCAAAGATAAAAACCTCTTGTCTGCCTAGACAGATACACATCTACAGACTTACCTGGCATTTTTCACCATGTACATTCAAACAGGAAGGAACAAAATATATACAAAATACCTGAAACACAATGCTGACAACTGCATCTAAAAGGCAGGCTAGCCTGGGATGTAAGCTCTGCAGCACCACACTTGCCTCGCAATCACAAGGTCCTGAGCTTGATCTCTTGTACAAAGAACAAACAAAAAAAAAGGTAAGCTAATGGAATGTAGGAGGGAAAGAATTTCAAATTCAATTTCTGGGGAGCCTATTTTAAGAGTTCAGAATTTTTTTGGTACCCGAAATCGAACTCAGGACCTCGCACTTGCCAGGTAGGCGTGGTGCCACTAAGCTACATCCCAGCAAGAGTTCAGAATTTCAGAATTGAGGCAGTATCCTAGTCCTAAATCTAGTTCTTCTAGAGGAAAATTAAACAACTAAAAACGTAAAGACAGGAGCCGGGGATTTAGCTCAGTGGTTTTGCCACTTGCCCCGCAAGCACAAGGGCCAGAGTTTGATCCCTGGTACCAAAAACAAAAACAACAACAACAGAAAACGTAAAGGCAGGGCCAGGGATGTAGTCCAGCAGCACTGCGCCTGCCTCACAAGTACAAGGTTGTGAGTTCGATCTCTGGTACCAAAAACAAAGAAAATGTAAAGGCAAGTGAAAGCACAGCTTCACAGCACTTTGGATGAGAGGCCAGCTTGCTACCAGCAGTTTTTGGAAGGATGGAAATTAATGTATCTTGGAGGCATCGAACCACAAGCTCCTGAGGGCAGAAACTTGCTCAGTGTGACTTTTTCTGGGTGTGTGTGGTACTGGGGATCAAACAGCACTGCAGTTACCAGCCACTTTTATTTCCTCTTTGAGACAAGGTCTTGCTAAGTTGCCCAGGTAGAATTCAAACCTATGATCTTAATTCCTCAGCTAGTACAGGCATGCGCCACTGTGCCCAGCTTCAACATGACTTTTCTGGAGGCTCTGATTATACGCTGAATTTATAAAAAGTATAAAACAAGGAGTAAGAGTTAATAGAGCTGAAAGGCAGAGTAAGAATCCACAGAGTAGATGCCTGATATGGTGGCATGCATCTGTAATCTCAGCACTCTAGGAGACTGAGGCAGGACAATTTTGAGTTCTAGTCCAGCCCGGAAAACTTAGGAACCCAAGACAGGGTCTCAAAAAATAAAAAGGGCTGAGAATGTAGTTCAGTTTGAAGGCCTTATATTCAGTCCTCAACACTGAAAAAAAAATCAAACCATGGGCCTGGGGATTGAGGTCAGTGGCATCATGCTTGCCCTGGCAAGGGCAAGGTCCTGAGTTCAATCCCCAGTACCAAACAAACAAACAAAATCTCAAACCAAACCAAAACCAAAACATCCAGAAGTGGAAAAATACAGGTAGTCGACAATTTGAAAAGCAGCTACGTATCTAAAAGGATCATTGCCAAAAACACAGCAAGGGCACAGGTGCCCAGTGGGGAGAGAGCTTAAGAGCATTTTTTTCTGAGGTCTGACTCGAGGAGAATGTGAGCGATCTTCCAGCCAGTGTCACCCTGGCTACATCTGTAGGCTGGATGGAGTTGGGTTGTGAATGGTAACCTCAAGAAGAGACTGGCCAGGAGTGGTGGCACATACCGGTAATCTCAACGTTCGGGTGGCTAAGGCAGGAGGATTGCCAACTGTTTAAAAAAACTGAAACAAATAAGATAAAACCCAAAAATGAGCCTGGTGAATTGAGGAACAATTCAAAGACTACAGAGGAGAAAAGACAGCCCACCCACACATTCTCCAGTATTTCAAATTAAAGGCCTGAGTTATAGATGCTGGGAAAAGAGGACTTAAATATTCTTTTTTTAAAGTTTCCGAAGACGGGGTCTTGTCTAGGCTGATCTTGAACTCACTCTGTAATCCAGGCTCATGGTGACCCTCTTGCCTCAGCCTCCTGAGTGCTAGGATTACAGGCATGTACCACCATGCTGGGCAAAATCACTTAAAATATTCTCAACAAAAGAGCAAATATTGACAAATTTTTAAAATAAAACACTGCTAGCCGGGCCTGGTGGCGCACGCCTGTAATCCCAGCACTCGGGAGGCTGAGGCAGGAGGATCGCTGTGAGTTTGAGACCAGCCTGGGCTACATACTGAGTTCCAGGTCAGTCTCAACTACATAGTGAGACCCCGTCTCAAAAAAAACATAAAATACAACACTGTTGTTAAGAGACTTTATTATAGAAAGTACTCGATGTAGGGCCAGAGATTTAGCTCAGTGGTTCCACTGCCTGCCGCACAAGCACAAGGTCCGAAATTCAATCCCTGGTACCAAAAATCAAAACAAAACGAAAGTATTCAATGGAGATTTTTCAAATCTTCGTACCCACTAGTTACTTACTCCCACTTTTAGTTTTTTTATGCAGTACTACAGACTGAGCCTCACAAATCCCAAGCCAAGACTATACCACT
The DNA here is from genome assembly GCF_012274545.1 of Fukomys damarensis. Classification (NCBI taxonomy): domain Eukaryota; kingdom Metazoa; phylum Chordata; class Mammalia; order Rodentia; family Bathyergidae; genus Fukomys; species Fukomys damarensis. Next base: position 55,495,884 of record NW_022900931.1, read on the forward strand.
GAGCTATATATACCCCCAGTCCTGAATTAGTATCCTTTTTTTTGGTACCGTGGATCAAACTCAGGACCTTGAGCTTGCCAGGCAGGTGCTGTACTTCTGAGCTACACCTCCAGCCCGAGTTAGTATATTAACATAGAGATTTCAGCCTGCCTGCAGTAGCTGTGCAGAATGAGGAACTGTGCAGGCATTGTAACAATTACGCAGATGCCATTTATTTTGGTCCATAGTACAGTATATTTGTTAATTTGAGTTTTACAAAACATCAAATATAAATAACCTGAAATTGTAACAATACACAAAAATTGGCTTCTTACACAGACATATCAGGCAGTAAAAACTGAAAATCTGAGTAAATTAACATTGTTTTACATTAATATACATAGTGCCATTTAACATTTAAAAACAGGTTTCAATGCATAGCACTTGATATTTCTTTGAATCTGTCTCAGTTAAGAGTATGAAAATGGTTAGATCTAGGCTAAAAATAATTCTTCTTCTAGCCAAAAATAAAGGCATAATATTTATAACCAGGTATCAACTTTACTAAACCACAATATTTTTAAACTATTAAATGATACCTAAGGGTATTTACATTAAAAAGGCAACATGCATTGTGTTGTTTTATCTTGTAACTGGTTATGCACACAGCTTGTTCAAAGGGTTTAAAAACTATATTCCTACTTTCAATACAGCATCCTGCAATGTTTCTAACAGTTCTAGCAAAATGAATGCTTTCAAAGGGAGCAAAATCACTTTCAAGTCATTGGTGTCAGTTTTCCCTTTGGAACAAAGGACATAACAAATGATCTGGCTGTGCCCAGATGAGCTGACAGGGTAAGGGTTTTTGTTCAATCTAGTGCTATGACATCATCAAGCTCTTCCCTCTGTTCCATACGAGACCTCTTTGCACTAATATTCTCTTTGTCATCTAATTTCCTCTTGCGATTTCTCTCATCTTCATTGTTGTCAGCATTAATTGAAGGACCTTCTTCATCTGAGTCAACTATGAGCACGTCATCTTGCTCTTGTGCTTATTTCATAAAAAAGAAAACAATGGTTAAAGTGTGGGGTTATTAGTGGCTCACCAATAACTAATATACAACATAAAGATAACTGACTATATTATGCTACATTGTCCTTATTATTAACTTCACACATCACGTATTTGCATAGGTGCTGAAGCCAGCACACACATCACATTTGTTTTTGAATTGTCTTAAATGTATACAACCAGCAACAATTTTCTTTCCTTTTTTTTGGGGGGGGGTGGGCTTAATAAGAAATGAACCAAGGGCAAAAGGAACTACCTATTTCTTTTCTAAGCCAAACAAAAAACTAGAACAAGCATCACATAACTCAAAAGAACCATTATACTTCACTGATTTTCCAACTCCGAAGTAGAGGATGTGTATCTTAAGAGCAGTCAAGATGAACATCAACAGTAACAGTAACAGATTTTTGTTTTTGTTTTTTTTGACACAGGGTCTCACTACATAGTTGAGACTAACCTGGAACTCACTTATGTAGCCCAGGCTGGTCTCGAACTCACAGCGATCCTCCTCCTCCTGCCTCAGCCTCCCGAGTGCTGGGATTACAGGCGTGCGCTACCACGCCCGGCCTCTGTAACAGATTTTACAATGTGCCACAAATTGTTCTAACCACTGTGCACATAACAACCCACTTCATTATGACAACTCTATAAAGAAGATGAATACAGGGCTGGGGATTCTGCTCAGTGGTGCCACCGCCTGCCTCACGAATGCAAGGGCCCAAGTTCGATCCCTGGTACTCCCCACCCCTCAAAAAAGATGAACAATTTTATCCATTTTCCATAAAGGTAGAGAGGTACTGAGATATAGGAGCAGAGAGTAAGGCTGGAATTCAGACCCACTTAGGGGGGTTCCAAATTTTATTCCCTGAATCTTACATTAAAGGTGGTTTTATCCCCTCATCCCAGTGTAAAAATCAAAAGCAGAACACTTATTTTATTGCTATATTGCCTCTGAAAGCAATGCACCACAGAAAGCCAGTAAATGTTTACTTCAAATCATGATTTCAAACTACAAAAACTACCAGAGCAGCCACAAAGGAGATCACTTCAGTGGAGGGAAAAAGTCAGAAATCCACGGCCCATGGGACAGCCATACTCTATAGTCTCTAAGTTCATCCTCCCAAATTCTCAGGGAAACTAAAACGAAGAGTAAACATATCCCAAAGGCTGCAAAGAAATGCCAAAATGGAAAGAGGGGAGTTAAAAAGTGGTAACTTTAGTTTCCTGAATAAAGAATGAGGAGAGGGAAATAAACATCCAAATCAGACAATAGTAAACAGTAATTACTTGGAAAAGCACCACATACCAGCACTGAAACTCCACTTTACCAAAATCACACTGGCTTATAAGAAAACTCGAAATTGCTAGAATTCCATACTTACCAAGCACCTGTTCACTCAAAATGGTCAGATGCACTGACTTGTTGCTCCTAAATAAAAGAGGCACAGCCTACTCTGTAGACAGAACTGACTTTATGCACTAGTAAACTCACTGACATTTCCAGTTGTAAAAACCAATTTAAAAATCATGAAAGTTTTTATTTTCTCTAAGAATTTCCCTCAGTCTTAAATGTGTTCAGGGGTCATATATTCAAAGCTCAATACCAAGTACAAAATCAATACTAAACCAACACATACTGCTGACATTTCCATGGATTTCTACCTCACACAGTCAGCATTCATGAATGTAACCACAGCTTGTTTCTATATATTTGTGTTTGGTGGGTGCTGATCCACCTGCTGGCTGGGCCAGGACTTACCTGTGGATGTGGAAGGCTGGGCTCCATCATCGCTGCCATTGGTTATGCTTTTGGTGGCATCTTCAGCTTGTTTGGGCCCTACTTTATCTGGGGCATCCCCCACCACTTCAAATTCAACATCCTTCCCTAGATCTTCGCTGTAAGAAAACCATATACCATAACACAGGACTACTGCTATGACTACACAGCAAGAGCAACCAGAGATGTTGCTCTTCAAACCTCAGCATACACACTACATTCATATCATATATTTGAGAGGGCTGGGGTTTAGCTCAGTGGTTCCGCTACCTGCCTTGAAAGTTCAAGGACCAGAGTTTGATCCCTGGTACCAAAAAAAAACAAAAAAAACAAACGAACATATCATATATTTGAATCCTGCTTTTTTTTTTTGGTTTTGGTTTTCTGAGACAGGATCTTACTATGTAGTTCAGACTGACCTGGAACTCACTATGTGGCCCAGGTTGGTCTTAAATTCACAGTGATCATGCCTCAGCCTCTCTAGTGCTGGGATTACACACATGTGCCACCACACCTGGCTTGAATTTTGCTTTTTAAAATATTAAAATAAAAAGATAGGGGCTGGGGATTTAGCTCAGTGGTGCTGCCACCTGCCTTGCAAGCACAAGGTCCCGAGGAGTTTAATCCCCAGAACCAAAAAGATTATTTACAATAGATTTTTGTGCTAGTTCAAAACTTTAACTCAAATGGGTCAAAACTAATGCATCTTTGAATTAGGGGACAACTTAGGAAAAAAAAGCTAAATAACTTTTATTACCAATGCATAAAACTGAATCTGAAATGCTGTAGCCTAATGTAACTTAGACATTATTTCAACAGGTGTGCCAAACGATTCTATATAATCTATTCATAATCTGATTTTGATCACAGTAGTGTTGGTGTTTTATGGGTAAAGCTACATGGTTTCTGGGTTTTTTCCTTTTTTGGAGACAGGGTCTTGCTATGTAGTTCAGGTTGGCCTTGAGCTCACTATGTAGTCCAGGCTGGCTTTGAATTTGAGGCAATCCTCCTGCCTCAGCCTCCCAAACACTGGGGTTTATAGGTATGACCCACCATGCTTTGCTTTCCATTTTTACAAGCAGCACCCATTTTTGTGAGTTCCCAAAAACATGTATGAAACTTTAATGTATGAAAGTCAAACAGACATACATTCTTTTGGGGGGGGGTGTTATGTTCCCAGAGAGCGAAAAAAATATGTTAAAAAAAAACCCAAACAAACCAAAACCCTAATTATACTTCCTCTTTTATTACTATTATTATTTTTTGGGGGGAGTGCTAGGAATCGAACTCAGGAACTTGCACTTGCCAGGCAGGTGTGGCACCACTGAGCTATACCCCCCATCCCTGTTTTATTGTTTTTTAGACAAGGTCTTACTATGTAGATCAAGCTGACATGGAACTCACTGTGTAGTCCACGAGATCTTCCTGCCTCAGCTTCCCAGGTGCTGGGATTACAGGTGTTTGCCACAATACCTGGCTACACTTTTTGTTTTGAAACAGGGTCTTGCTAATTTGCCCAGGCTCTGAGAGTGCCAGGATTATAGGCATGCGCCAAGATGCCTGGGTACTTATATATTAACAGGCTGAACAAAGTATCTTTTTAAAATTCCTCATTGATACCCATATAATGACACAGATTTAGATTAGTGTTGCTTGACATCCATTCATCTTGCACTATTGTAATCTGTATACTAAGGTGTAGTGTATGTGTGTATGGTTGGTGTGTTTGTGGTTATACTTGTTTCATAAAAAGTGTTAAATGAAGCCAGGCGTGGTGGTGCACGCCTGTAATCCCAGCACTCGGGAGGCTGAGGCAGGAGGATTGCTGTGAGTTCGAGACCAGCCTGGGCTACATAGTGAGTTCCAGGTCAGTCTCAACTACATAGTGAGACCCTGTCTCAAAAAAAAAAAAGAAGTGTTAAATGACAGTAAAGACTAAATGGGGGTCATTAGTGAGAAGTTTTAAGTTTACATAATGGACTCAAAGATAGACTTCACTAGGGCCAGGGATTTAGTTCAGCGGTTCAGTGGCCTGCCTCACAAGCGCAAGGACCAAGTTCGATCCCCGGTACCAAAAAAAAAGACTTCACTAAGCTTTGATTGTTGATCTCAGTTGGACACCCCTTGGGCATCAGTAGTGTGCTTGTGTACACTTGTGAAAGAAAAAGACTATGAAAAGACATGTACAATAAAGTGGAAATATCACACAGCATTTAAAAGAGGATGAATAGTTCTGCAAACAAAACAAAATAGGGCTGGGACTACAGATCAGTGCAAGGCCCTGAATTCAATCCAAGTTACCACCAAAGGGGGAATGAAAAAGTACAGGATCATTTGCATCACAACCTTGCTGGATATATATAAATACTCTGTAACACAAACCAGTTTGAGTACTTTTTTTTAAAAAAAGCAGGCAGGAAGTAAAAGCAAATAGAAAAAAAATATATGACTCAGGAATCTGTATAGGATAATTCTTCGTGTGTGTGTGTGCATGTGCATGTGTGTGTGTTTGGTACCAGGGATCGAACTCGGGTCCTTGTGCTTGCAAGGCAGGCGGCGGAACCACTGAGCTAAATCCTGGACCTTGTTTTTTTTTTTTTGGGGGGGGGGCCAGGGGTATTTGGGGGGGGGACCAGGGATCAAACTCAGGACCTTGCATTTATGAGGTAGGCACAGTGCCACCGAGCTAAATCCCTGGTCCTATATTTTTTATTTTCTGTCCAGGTTAGCCTCAAATTTGAAATATTCCTGCCTCACACTCACTACTCCTGGGACTCTAGGCCTGTTAACACCATGTCCAATAGGATAATTCTTAAGTCTTCTGTTATGTCACAGAATTACAAAATTATCTGCCTTGTGGGAGATAATATAAAAAGGCTGAAGATTTTATTGCAGTTTAATTACTGAAATAAATTCATCTCTAATTCAAACTATTCAAAGTCCTGGAGTCCGTGTCATTCTATCAGTCATCACTGTTGGCAGTTATTTTTTGCTTAATCCTTTTAATTTCTGAATCCCAAAATTTTTTCTCTAGATTCAACTTCAGGGAATCCAGTGGCCAACTCAAATTTACTGCCGTTTCAAGTAAACAGTAGAGTTTAAGGGTAAGAAAACATTTTTCTTCCACTTTTCTTTATATATTCATAATTGCTTATACTTAAAATATTAACAGTACCTACCTATGAAGGATGTTGATCAATAAAGTGTAGTCCTGAAGGAAATCATCTGCTTGAAGTCGGCTGCCATTTCTAATACCAAATTCTGACAACTTCTTATGATTATTAGCTAGGAAATATGAAAGGCACATAGTTACTTTATGTATGTCTTCATGATGTCAGGTAGGTTTTTAAAAAGTTAAACTTATGTTATAGGCCGAACCATGTCCCTCTAAAATTCATATGTTGAAATTCTAACTCCTAGTACCTCCAAATGTAACCATTATTTGGAGACAGCTTTTTGAAGAGATGATTAAGTTAAAATGGGTCATTTATAGGTTAAGCTTTGGCCAGGGATTTAGATCAGTGGTTCTCGATCCCTGGTACCAAAACAACAACCCCCCCCACAACATACATGTAAGCTTTAACCCAAGCTGACTGGCATCTTTAGAAAGAGGAAATTTGAATACAGAGAGACTTAAGGGATTTATGCCCTCAAAGGAAAGTGTGTGAAAACACAGAAAGCCAAGGAGGGAGTCTTCAGATGAAACCAAATCTGCCAACACTTTCATCTTGGACTTCTAGCCTTCAAAAATATGAGAAAACAAATTTCCATTGTTCATTCCACCCAGGCCGTGATATTTATTATAGCAGCCCTAGCAAATGAATACACTAAAGGCAATGGAGGCAAGCATTTTAGAGCTTTCAATGAATGATAACAAACAGCCAGCTGTGGCATGTGTGCCACAGGTTCACCATCACTGCACAAAGCAATCAGGCATTTAGGAATTTAACCTGGCACATACTCAATTATCAAAACTACTTTAAGGGGGCCAAACAAATTCTGAGAACCGTTTTCCATTTCAACCAAATTAATTCTAATGTCCTGAGAGTCAGAAGCAACTTTTTTGGTACTGGGGATTGAACTCAAGGTTCTCACAACGTGCTAGGCAAGCACTTTACCACTGAGCTCATCCCAGGCTCTAACATTTTTCAATAAACACCTAGTGCAGCCTCCCAATAATAATCACTCCAACTTGTTCTCTTTTTCAGGTCATTTCTACTTCTTTTTTTCTTTTTTTTGGTATAGGGGATCAAATTCGGGACCTTGTGCTTTCAAGGCAGGCAGCTGCACCACTGAGCTAAATCCCTGGCCCCTGTACTTCATTTTAATATTCTGAAGGGGTTGGGGATTTAGCTCAGTGGTTCCACCACCTGCCTCGCAAGAGTAAGGTCCCGAGTGCGATCCCAGTATCCCCCCCAAAAAAGTATTTAAGCATTTTAATATCCTGAGTAGGTAGCCCACCGTTCTTGATATCAATAAACCTTTTTGGCTAGGTGAAATGGCACATATCTGCAGTCCCAGCTACATGGGAGGATGAATACGGATGCTCATTTGAGCCCATGAGTTGGAAACCAGCCCAGACAGTGCTAAGAGGCCCTATCTCAAAACAAAATCCCTTTGCCTTACAAGCACAATGTACCGAGTTCAATCCCCAGTACCAAAACAACAACAACAAACCTTTACTACATTACCTATAAATAATCTTACTGACAAGTCCAACTGACCTTCTGGTATCACTACCCCTCCCTGCCTATCTAAGGTCTTTCTGCACTCTAATTATCCCTTGTTTTCTGCCTGTTCAATTTTTCTACTCTCCTAGCCTATAAAAAGCATTTAAGTTTCACACAAACTGTTTCCAAACACCCCTGCTTCCCCCATCTTGCTGCCAATGTCCATTTACTGAATATTTGCTCTGTGCAGGACGGGGATTGTTTAGAAATAAACACTGGTTATGTTTAAACAACATATAACTTTCTACATTATTTCAAATTTTCAATCCAATAATCCTTCCTTCATTTTCCGGTACTGGAGATAGGACCCAAAACCTTGTGCATGCTAGGCAGGTACTTGTTTTGTTTTGTTTTTGGTACTGGGGATCGAACTCTGGTCCTTGCGCTTATGAGGCAGGCGCCCGAACCACTAAACTAAATCCCCAGCCCCTAGGCAGGTGCTTTGCCACTGAGCTACACTACCCAGGCCTATCATTTCTTTCATCTAAGAAAAATGCTTAGAAAGGTTTGCCTTACCTTGACACCCAGAAAATACTGAGTTTCTTCTAGTTCTTTTCCAGATTTCATTCTGTTAATTTGTTTCATGTATCTGGAATGTCCTTTTGAGAAATGGCATTTGATAACTGAGACTTCCAACTCCAAAGCTCTTCCTACAACCACATTGACTACAAACTTCTCAGATCCAACAGGTTCAAAAGGAAACTGAGTAGTGTGGGTTCCCCACCCCTTTTTTGATTTGAGACAGGATCTCACTACACAGTCCAGGCTGAACTCATTATGTAGCCCAGGATGGCCCTGAACTTGTGATCCTGCTTCCTCAGCTTCCTAAGTACCCCACTATGTCTAGCTTAATGTGCTTTCTTATCTTGGTGAATAGCGTCATCTCTGAAGCCAGAATCCAGGAAATAGTTCTGAACAGGCTTAACAATGCTATTTACTTTTCCCTACCTGTGCTCCAAATTCTGACCTTGTGATTCCCAAGTCTGTCATCTGCCTCTATATTACTAAGCAGCTCTCATAGCCCTCATTCTCCTTCACTAGCTTCCTTACTTGTAGAGATCATACTGAGCCACACTGTTCCTCAGCTTCAAATGTGTGGGAGGGTACTAGGCAAATGGGAAGTCAAGGGACAGGAACAAGACCACATACATGACCTATATGACACAGAAAGTGCCTCAATGCCACTGCCAACCCTGTGATACCTTCACCATACACTGAAAGCAAATACTAACTAGAAATCCCCAAAGCCCTTTTGTATTAAGTTCATGCCTTTTATATGGTCCTCCTGTCCAAATTCCAGACTCCCCCTTCTCTGTCCACAAGATCCTCATTTCTTCTTCAAAAACCTGACTCTCTCTTTGTAAAGCAAACTACTTGAAAACTGTCTTTCAGGCTGGGGATCTAGCTCAGTGGTTCCACCGCCTGCCTTGCAAGCACAAGGACCTGAGTTCGATCCCCAGTACCAAAAACAAACAAACCAAAAAAACAAACAAAACAAAACAAAAAACCAAAAACAAACAAACAAAAAAAACACCACTTGTCAATAATTTCTCCTATCTGTTCAAGCTGTAAAGTAACTGTCTTACCTGTCTTTGTTATGAATACCTAAGACTAGGCCTATAACACAGGTCTGCAAACACATTTGAATTACCGTTGTCTCATTCTCAGTAGCAAGGAAAATGGTAACATTTAAGGCCCCAAGATTCTTGACCAGTTTTCATTTTTAAGCTAACATTTGAAAGAGCTGGTGAGAACTAGGAGGATAACATATGATTACAGACACACTTGGGAGGAGGGGAATGAAACAGCTGGTTAGAATGGGGCTTAAATATTCAACTAGATTCCTAAAATAGACTAGCACCCAGCCAATACGCAGTCTCCAATTACAAATGAACTTATGTCCTCAACAATTTCTCAACAAGCAACTACTGTCAAGAATTCCCACATTAAATCTTAAAGACAACTTAACATTTAAATCCTCATCAGGGGCCAGGGATTTAGCTCAGTGGTTCTACAGCCTGCCTCACAAGCACAAGGTCCTGAGTTCAATCCCCAGTACCAAAAAAAATAAAAAAAAATAAATCCTCATCAGAATCTAACAAAGTACACTGAATAAATGACTGGACAAATAAGTAAACATGAGAAAACAGTGTACTCAATCTCTGAAAATAATGGTACAGAGGGAAAAAATTAGGACACGTAAAAAACAACTTCTAACCTAAGAAATGAGCTAAAAAGTGGCAGAGGAAGTATGGGAACTTTTAAGTCCAATCACACAGTCTAGAACAATCTAACAGAGATACTACAACACAATTCTCACTAAGGAAGTTCAACAAAATCAAATACACTCTGCCTTATGTAACAAACGCATTAACAAAAGGGGTGAACCCCCCCCCCTTTGGTAGTGCTGGGGATTGAATCCAAGGTCTCCCGCATAAGGTAAGTGCTCTACTGAGCTAAACCCTGAGCTACTCTTTGGAGTTTTGAAAGGAAAGCTCAGAATATTAAAACTGAGAATGGATTTGCAGCAATATTTTCTGCTATGGAGAAGCAGGCTATCAAGGCCTTCTTACTCCTAGACAAAACACCCCAGAGATTTAGTGTTCCCTTCCACTCTGAATTAATTGCTAGTCTCATCACCAACTTACCCACCTGTACTCATGATACAGGAAGGGAGGTGCCTTGGAAGTGGGAGTTACTGTAAATAGCATCTGTGCATTGGTCACTGAGAAACTATCCTTCAACCTTGGAATAGTACAGAGTTCCAAATCTGGAATCAAGATTCCACCACCAAGGCAAACATCAATGTGGGAAGAGTATATCTCCTTGACTAAACATCACCTGCATCACTATGACACTGAGTAATGTACAGTGAATGTATAAATTAACATATACTCCTTCCTTTAGCAGTTCACCCAAGTGAAGGGAATGAAAAATGAAGTAATGTAATACCTTCTGTCTCTCCTTCTTCTGAAGATATTAGGATGGTTCCCTTTCCATCTTCAATTTGAACATCTGGCGCAACCATAGCAAATTTCTCTTTCACTATCTATAAGAAAAAAAGATTCAAAATGTTAACACAGGTAATTACAAACCATAAAAAGCAAGACATCATTTTTATGAAGGCTCCTATGTCCCCCTTCCATTGGAAAGGGGTTAGATTATTGTTAGGGCAAGCAGAACAACTGGACATCTACTCATATTCCATCCCCTATATATGACCACTAATACAGAGCTAATCAAACTTCCTCCAAGTAGGGGGTCCAGAACTCCTTGATTGGCTCTTGGCTCTTGGTATTTTATCTTTTCCTGCAGACTGGGAGTGGCCTACACACCTGAAATATTTCATCTGTCTCTTTGCCAACCCAGCAATGGAAGACATTAGATGGAAAAATCTGTTACTAAACTGATTCTCAGATAATCATGCCCTTCCCAAATGCCATCTCTTTAAATTCTAAGATGTATTTAGAAGTAGTAATAGTCTATTAAGTTCTAACTGCTTCAGAACATTAACGAAAGATCTCTTTATAGGTCTGATTACCTTACAAATAGAGGAATTATCTTTAATCCCATCAGTCAACATATAACAGTAATTATTTCCTAGGAAATTAGGACACCCACCATGTTATGGTCAGTTTACCAAGCAAGATCTGATGTTTCTCTGACCACAACATAAGTCCAAGTTGGTCAGCCCTGTGTAACCAACTCTTCCCAAAAGGGAAAGGCTTCTTCCCCCAGCTCAGGAGATATATAAGTATGTATTATGCTGATGGACACAGAGAGGAATAATCTGAAGTAATCACCAAGAAGTGAGACACTTTTTTTTTTTTTTTTTTGGTACTGGAGATCGAAACTGGGGACTTTGTGCTTGCGAAGCTGGTAGAGGAACCACTGAGCTAAATCCTGAGACAAAGAAGTGACACTCTTCACAGCCCTTTAACATGAAGATACTAATTGGGGTTTTGCTCTGCTGGAAACACAAAATTTTTCACAGTGCATGCAAATACCCTGTTCACTGTCATAATCAGGACTCTTTAAGGATACCTTTTTGGCTGTTCAAAACTATGGTAAAGTTTTTAACACTATCTGGTAAAGACAGGAAAAACTCTTCTGCTTTCCCTGAAATTGTGCCATCTCTGTACCAACTGGAGTAAGCATCCCAGCCAAATATACCTGTATCATTCTAGAATGAGACACACATCCTGGAAATGCAAACAAAAATGCCAGCAGGAATCCAAATAGTGGTGTAATCTAAGAAATCAGAGCAATCACTTCAGTAGTCAGTTTTTCAGAGCAATGATCAGGTGTTTAGTATGTTATAGTAATAATGTAAAGAGCAAAAAAAAGGAACCTGGATTCCCCCTCTCTCCAGGAAAAGGGAGCCAGCCCTGCACTTACCTTATCTTGTAAGGTGAGAACACTCACTTTATGGACATTCAGCCGTACAGTCACCTCTGGCTTGCTGGCACACACATAACAACTGGGGTTTGGAGGATCCAGTGCACAAGGCACAAGAAGCTTCTTTCTCGGGTTTGGTTGCTTATTCAAAAAAATCTTCAGAGAAAAAAACACAAGCAGGAATCAGAAATGTGAGTTACAATTTTACACACCAATCTAAAAATCTTATTGTATATCCAATTTTTAAAATGACTTAAAATATTCCCCTTTACAATATATGGCAAAAAGATCAAGAAAATCATAACCTTAAGAGTCTGATTTTCCTATCTTCTTTCCTAATCAGCTACAATGAACAAGGCTAGGTTTGCTGTAAAGGGACTTTGAGTCATACAAAACTCTGTATTTCTTTGCTATCTAACGTAACAGTAATGATACAGTCATAAAGATCTCTTGTAGCAATAAATCAGCTTGTGGATGTCCTTCCTGGTGTTTATTCATACCAACTTTAAGCTCTCAAAAAAATCAATACATTCATTTCTGTAATTTAATAATGCTTTCACTGTCTGGAACCAAACTGCCTACATTTCCGGATTTTCTGTGGCAAAGACAGTTAACATAATTATGTCAAAAATATAATGTATACTGATATTATTTAATACTCCCCCCAAAGAATCAAAGTAAATACAATATAGTGAAATTAAGAAAGGTCTCAACTCCTGTAGCTCAATGGTATAGGGCTTGCCTAGCATGTGCAAGGCCCTGGATTCAATCTTCAGCAACACAAACCAGAGTGTATGTGTGTGTATGCACATGTGTTGTTTTCAGAGTTGAAAAAACAAGGATCACATTAATCTCTTTAAAAATTCAGTAAAGCTAGAGATGTTAGAAGCAAATTAGCTTCTATTTCCATTTAGCAGATAAAAATAAAAGAAGCAAATGTGCTTTCTTTACCATTGCAACTTTCAGGAAAGTTAAACAGACTATAAAATAACTGGAATAGTTATTTTCCATCACTTTAAAACAATTTTGTTGTTTTAATTTTGAAAGTTGTCCATTTAATGTGCTTTTCATAAATTTTGTTTTTTGGTGCTTAGGATCAAATCCAGAGCCCTACAGTGAAACTCCCAACAAAAAGAAGCTGAATTTAAAAAAAAAAAAAAAAAAAAAAAAAAAAAAAAAACAGAAAAAAAAAAAAAAAAAAAAAAAAAAAAAAAAAGAAATATACTCACTGCTACATTGATCTATTTTTCCTGATAAAATCTTTAATCCTTCCAATACTATCAACCCGGCAATCACTGCATTAGTAGTAGCAATAGCAGGAATAATGTTCCCTGCCATTGCTGGGGGAAAAAAAGATGGACATATTTGGCTGTTAAAAAAGAAAATACAACTCTCTAGAGGTTTCAATGATACAAATGAAGTACAGAACAACTTACACTTTATATCAAATCTGCTCTTCATATTCATACTGAAAATATGCATCCTGAGGTTTGCGGCAGAGGTGACAAAATCCATTGCAGATGGGTCATCCTGCCAAAACATAAACAACATAACAAGTCTTCCTACAACTTGACCAGTTAGACTAGCAATGTTTTCAGAGCAGTACTTCCACCTGTTTATAAAACTGCAGACAGTCAACCAGAACAAGAGATGATCCTAAAGAGATGCTCACCAGCAAAGTCTTAAGAGTTAAGTGGCGTTATGGTTTGAGTGATAGCCTGGACTGTGCAATATGGTAAGGCTTTCTGCTTTTAGAAGCTTCTATCCCAGTGTAGAATTCAGAAGCAACACTGGACGAAAGATCACTGAATGTGCCCCCTTTAACCATGCAATGCCCTGTGCAAAACTTCAGTGTACAAAGCTAAAACCATGAGATTTACTGTGTTACTATTTTATTCACACTTTGGGTCATTTTTTAGCAAATAAGGATGGCTACCATCAAAGATGACTGACTGCTGTGTGTGCATGTCACATGTGATGCAGCAGAAGTTTGGAGCCTGACATGAGCTCATCATATGCCTAATTCAATGTGCTTTTCTCTGTTGTAAATTGCTTCTCTCTGTTTTAACTGTTTCTACTCATATTTTTGGTAAATTCTTGAGTGAGATGTAACTTTGTCTCTGTAAGATGGGTTTTATTCTCAAAAGGTAGAGGCAAAACACAGAGGCACAATCCTGTAATTCCAGTATCTGAGAAGTTGACAAGATCAAGCCCAACCTGGGCAATTTAATGACTTAGACCTATCTCCAAAATAAAGAAAAAGCCAGACATGTTGGCACACAGCTTTAATCCCAGCACTTGGGAGGCTGAGGTAGGAGGATCATCACAAGATTAGAGCCAGGCCCTGTCTAAAAGAAAAGGTCAGGAAGACCTGGGGATGTAGCATAGCACTAAGGTCCAGTACCAAGAAAAAACTAAAATAACAATTCTCAGTTCCAAGGGTTCTTTATTCAGTTCCTATGAACTGATGAACTATCTGAGCCACTAGAATAACAAAAATATTGAAAAGGCTACCTTTAGTATCATGTAAACACAAGACTAATGTTTATAAGAATCTCAAGAATCTAAATTTACTAGCACATCTGATCCAACTAAACTTTGTGTACACAAAGCTATCTCAGGTTTCTAAAACTGGCCAAACTCTTTCCCTTACATTAAAATCTATAGTAATCTTTACCATCATATGAATATATAAACCTTATCAAATAACTTATGTATATAATTAACATCACGTAAAATTCTCAAGCCTGGGAGCACAGGCCTATAACCCCTGCACTCTAAGAGGCTGAGTTTGGGAGCAAGAACTTATCCCAAAATGAAAAAGGGCTGGGATGCAGTTCAAGGGTTGCCCTGAGTTCAATCATCTGTTAAAAAACAAAACAAAATAGGCCAGGGATTTAGCTCAGTGGTTCCACTGCCTGCCTCAAAGGACCAGAATTTGATCCCTGGTACCAAAAAAACTCAACCCAAACCAAAATAAAACAAAAGTCAATGCAACATGTAATAACAAGCTGAGTGTACTGGCTCACATTTGTTATCTCAGCACCGAGGAAGCTAAGGCGGGAAGATCACTTTAAGTTCAAAAGTTTGAGGCCAGCCTGAGCTATATAGTAAGTTCAAGACCAGCCTGAATTAGAGTGAAACTTTGTCTCAAGAAAAAGAAAAACAACCAGGTAACTGCAGAGCACTATTAAATATTACTTGAGGCTAAGAATAGGTCCATCTCATTTTTCTATTGAGGTCTTTAGCTCAGACCTCCTAAAAGTTGTAATTATTTCAACAGAAAGGCAATTTCAATCACTTTCAAAGTCAAATAAAGCCAACAGGCTATTGTCTACAAAAGGATTTTGACTTCTATTAATACATCTATATTGAATTTAAAGTCTATTTTCTTAAGTCAGTGGAACATTCTATTCTAATAAATTCACATTACTTTTCTTGTCAAGATCATTATAAACCACGAATCCTTTACTAGAATTCAAAATGAAGTTTCATGATACTGCTCAGAATCATACATACAAAGTTCACACTGAAAATACAGTAAAACATCCAAACCAAATTAAAGATACATCCTCGAGATCTGATACATGATACCTCAAAAATTTCTAAGTTCCATTACAGCTCAAGAACTAAAATATACATGTGAAATAAATAAAATATACATGTGATACATCAATAATTGACAAACATTTTCAAAACGAACCTTATCCCATATGAGCTCAGCTCCATCCCCTTTTTCAGCTAAATGAATTCTCAAAGTCTCAATGCTCTTTGAAAAAAGACGTGCATAACTCTTCACATCTAGAACCTGCTGGTCTTTCAGACCTAATTGGGGTTCATTTTGTTGATCTGATGCATTGGTTTCCTCTCCTAAAAAAATAAAATAAAATTGAATTAGAAACTTCATAATAGATACCATTTCTCCACTGGGTTCCATTTAACAAATTCAATCCTTGTGCTCACTTCAGCAGCACATAAACTACAACTGGAACAAAACAGAGATTAGCATGGCCCCTGAAAAAGGATGACACACAAATTCTTGAAGCATTCCTTATTTTTAAAACAAACAAACAAACAAAAACCAATTCAATCCTTCACCAGTAAGGCAAAGAAAGGTAGGCACAGTGGAGAATACAATAATCCAAGCCACTGAGGAAATCAAGGCAGAAGGACCACCATTTGTAAAAAGGGAAAAGAAGAAAGAGTGAAGGGAAGGTAGGGAAATGGAAAAGAAGAACCAAGATATATCATGTATAGGTACAAATTCCATATGATTAATTTATCATTATGTCTATCTATAATGCACCAATAATAATAATAAAAAAGGATCGCCAAGTTTGAAGGCAGCCTAAGCAACTCAGTGAGACCCTGTCTCAAACAAAAAATGAAATAAGGACTGGAGATGCACCTGTCTTAAGAGCCCTGAGTTTAATCTCCAGCACTGCAAAAAAGAGGAAATCAAAACAAAACAAAAACCCTCCATTAAAGTAATTATCACAACACAAGTATCTGTAGAAGTAAACTGTAAAAAAGTCGAGATGGCAACGTTGTCAGACCTCACATGGAGGACGTGAAGGGGATCATTGGGGGATTCAAGAAAAAAATACAAATAAGATGATAAGAACTAAGCCCAACACATAGTTAACACTAAGTAGAAGCTATCTGCCCAGTAAGTTAAGTATTCCATGTTTTTGAAAACTGCTTCCAAGTGACATCTCTTGTCCCTAGGAATCTTTTAAATTCCAATATGGTCTGTGCTGCTTTGCATAAATTAACTGATAGACAATTCAGATAAAGGAGAGATAAAAGGTATCAACAAAAATTGGGTTGGGGAAGTAGTCACTGCACTTAATATTGTGTGTTTGTCTGTTTTGTTTTTTGTACCAGTGATCAAACTCAGGTCCTTGTGCTTGAAAGTCAGGCAGGGGAACCACTGACCTAAATCCCTGGTCCCTGTTTTGTTTTTTGAGACAGGGTCTCCCTTTATAGTTCAGGCTGACCCTGAACTCACTATGTAGCCCAAGCTGGCCATGAACTCTCAGTGATCTTCCTGCATCAGTCTCCCAAGTGCTGGGATTAGAGGTGTGCAAAATCATGCCAAGCACTGTATTTCACATTTAAAAATACAATGTTAAATTAAGTCTTGAAGAAACAATACTAACATAAAGATGGATACACATATACACTCATCACAACTTTATGAACTACATGTTAATCAACAAATGACTAAATAATAACTGACTGAAGAAAATCAAAAGTATAGTATACTATTCCAGCACTTATGCAAATGCAAAAACCAACAAAACAAAAAAAACTTTAGCCAAGCATGGTGGTACATACCCATAATCTCAAACACTGGAGATGCTGAGGCATAAGGATTTTGAATTCTAGGATATATAATGGACCCCTAACTTGGACAAGACTTGACAGAACAAGACAGAAAACTAGGAGAGGGGAGAGCGGAGAAGACATAGAAAAGATAGTTGTACTATTCAAAATATTGTGATCCGCCAGGCACGGTGGTGCATGCCTATAATCCCAGCACTAGGAAGGCTAAGGCAAGAGGATCACTATGAGTTCAAGACCAGCCTGGGCTACACAGTGAGTTCCAGATTAGTCTCAACTACATAGTGAGACCATCTAAAAAAAAAAAAAAAAACCCAAAATATTATGATCCTA
>NW_022900931.1:55513754-55524885 GCF_012274545.1 Fukomys damarensis
ATATATATATATAAAACTGCCAGTTTCTATGTACATGAAATGGATGAGAACATTGCCTAAACTGTGTCATGTGGCTATTCTTGTATTTGTTTTTGTTTTTTGAGACAGGGTCTCACTATGTAGTTGAGACTGACCTGGAACTCACTATGTAGCCTAGGCTGGTCTCGAATTCACAGCGATCCTCCTGCCTCAGCCTCCCAAGTGCTAGGATTACAGGTGTGCGCCACCACGCCTGGCTGCATGTGGCTATTCTTGTAAATGAGGGGAAGTCTGGTTGATTTCTGACACCATTTTGAATTATTTGAACATACGAACACATACTATTTTCAAGAAACAACAGGATGGTGAGGGAACTTCAGTTTAGGTATTCCAAACTCTAAATGTTTTCTTTACCTTGACTCTGTACTTCGGCCCAGTCCAATGGAACTGGAGGTTTCCTTTTCCGCCACAGTTTGTCCATTGTCAATAGATACCTGATATCATCTTTAAAAAGCTTAAAAAAAAAAACAAAGGAAAAAGAGAAATTCCATGAACTCTCTAGGGCCAAAGATGAAAAATATATATCAGACTTCCACTGCTGGTTTAAATATTATACTGTGAAATTGCATTTAAAGACATATTTCACATTATTTTTCTCTTTTTTTCCCCAGTACTGGGAATTGTGAACTCAGGACCTTGAGCTTGCAAGGCAGGCACACTGTCATTGAGCTAAATCCCCAGCCCTGATATTTCACATTTTCAAAAGCCATGAGATAAAGCTCAAATGTCTTATAAAAGAAAATTTTACCCAGAATCCCTACATATAAGAGTTAAAGTTGGAGTATTCTAAAATACGAGCAGCTCTAAACTGTACTGACTTCTCCTGCCCTCATAAATACCTCCTCAAAAGGTCCCCTAAAACTCCAAAAATCAATCTGAAGCATCACCACAAATTAAAGGACCCAAATAAATATGCATCAACTCTACAAGAACTGAACACAATCACTGAGCCTGGAGACAGCAGTGACAGTATCTCCAAATTTGTGGGTACAAGCCAACAAGGCATATTTATTCTACAGGTGCTCAACAGAAATTCATAACTATCTGTAATATATTCAAAATGTGATCCCAATACCCCCCTAACCACTCACACAAAGCTTTTTAAAAAAACAACAACAACAAAAAGCACAAAAATACCAAGCAAACAAATTATTTTTAAAAACCAGGGCCAGCACTGTGCCTGCCTTGCAAGCACAAGGTCCTGAGTTCAATACCCAATATCAAAGCGGGGGTGGACCTGGGGATTTGGCTCAGTGGCACCATGCCTGTCTGGCAAGCACAAGGTCCTAAGTTTGATTCCTGGGTACCAGAAAAAGACAAAAAAACAACAACAAAAAAACCATTATTACGCGTAAAGAAACCAGCACATAAAAATATGTGGTGGGGAAAAAAATATATATATATCTATGTGGTGGGATTTCAAGTAATTTTAGTATTTTTACTTTTTCCTTATCTACATTTTCTATTTCTTTAAAATGCATTTACACCAGGTACTAGTTAAAGAGTATACAACTGGCTTAATTTGTTTTTTTGAGAAAGGGTCTCGCTCCACAGTTCAAGCTGGCCTTGAACTCTCAGCCATGTGTCACCATGGCCAGCCAGGTTAAATTTAAACAATGTAACTACTTCTTCAAAATATACTAAATTCTTAATTTTTATGAAACAAGTAGATATACAAAGTAGAATATAATTTAGTGTAAAAATCACAAAACTAGGGCTGGGGATTTAGCTCAGTGGTGCTGCTGCTTGCCTGAAAAGCAGAAGTTTCCAAATTCAATCCCTGTTACAAAAAAAAAAACAAACAAAAAAACCCAAAAAAACGACAAAAAACAAAACACACATACACACAATACTGCATACTATTAAGGATTTTTGTTTTATCTAAAGAATAAGGAAACACTACAAGACTACATCTGCAATTAGTAAACAAAGAGATGATGAGTCTATTATGAGCTGGATAGCGATCCAGTTGAATGCAATTTGTACAGGACATTGAAGTTTGGAGGTGAGCAAAGCCTGCCAGACAAGAGAGAATTAGCAGTTTTCCAAGGATAAACTCCATGTCCTTTTCCTGTCCTAGCTATTACTAAATATTGAGTTCCCCAGAGTTCTGTACAGATTCCTCTACCCTGTCCTTGATACAAATATATCCCCATCAAATCACATCTATACACTTGAGTCCCAACCATATCCTTAGACTAAATCCTTCCTTATCTAGAAGAATCACTTAACATGGCTCTCATATTCCAGAGCAATCTACAGTTTGAAACTGATTGTACTATATTACCTTCTCCTACTCCTAGAACCCACTTCACCTGTCTCAGAGAATGGCGCCTCTGTTCTATCCAACTGCTCAGTAAGAAACCAGGTGTGATTCCTGATTGCTCACTGCTCCTCATTGTACACACCCAAGTCTTGCTGAGGTTACTTCTCTTCCATGCTCTAGTGGGAATGCAGATGGCACCGCACATTAACAGGAGAACAGCCCCACACTGGTTAAGCATGAAAATCAAATCCTAGAAAGGGGCAGTACATCCCCCTCGATGACCTTACAGTGGTCCTGAAAGATTCCCTTTCAATAGTTGCACCTTTGTAGGAACAAAAATAGGTACTGAGGATAACAGTTTGAAAACTATTGCTGCTAGCCACATCACAGTTTAGCACATTTTAGGTATAGCAGAAATACAACCCATTTTCCCAAGAACAAAGACTTTGGGAGAAAATAAATACAACAGGCTTAAAAGAGTCAAGCTGTGAAATCTGTTACAGATGAGGAAGAGAATATAAACTGTTGTTAGGACAACATTTACATATGTGTGTGTGTGTGTGTGTATTGTTAGGATAACATTTACACACACACACAGAAAGAGAGAGAGCACGCGCGTGTATGTGCATGTTTAATTTTACATGCTATTTAAGGATGCTGGGGATTGAGCCCAGCAGTGTCAGGCATGCAAGGCAAGTGCTCTAACACTAAGCTAGCTACACCCTTAGCCCTTTTATAAATTTTAGTATCTTGCTAAATTGCCCAGGCTAGTCTTCATCTCGCCTCACCCTCTGGAGTAGCTGAGATACAGGTATACCTTGCCCAATTTTATATACTACTGTAAAACAGAATCAGAAATATTAGATCTTTCCAAAATTGTAAAGAAAGTAAACCTAACCTTAGTAAAAAGTTTAACTGGATCATATCCCGTTGATTTAGCCCATTCCTTCGTGGAAATACGTTTGATGTCACCATCTTCATTAGATGCTCGGGCTCTGGCCTCAGCTTCTGTTGGTTCCCCTACAAAACAAATAGCATTTTTTGGTTTTATGAGGTTTTTTGTTTGTTTGTTTTGGTGTGTAGTATTACTGGGGATTGAACTCAGGGTGTTCACATTACAGTCCCCCTTCATTTTTTTGTTTTGAAACAAGGTCTTGCTATGTCACTAAATTACCCATCTGGACTTGAACATTCAATCCTTCTGCCTCAGCCTCCCAGAGTACTGGGATTACTGGCATGTACCACCAGGCCTTACCTCATCTTATTATTATTTGGTACCAGGGATTGAACTTTGGTCCTTGCGCTTGAACCTCATTTGATGTAGAACTGAGCCCTCACTAACTTGTGGGTGCAGAGTCACTCATGGAAATCACTTCAATGTAAGACATTCAGTTCCAGGAAAAAAGAAAAGACACTCATTGGCATTTTTTGTGCCTCAGTTTCTAAAGGCCAAATGTTTTAAGTGTTCAAAAGCCTTGTCCTGTCACCAGATCCGAGAGTGAATCATACTTCTAATTATTAAATTTCGCTTCACCAGTAAGACAGAACTACTTTTCTGGTAAATACTGTTTTAAAAATGAAATAACAGCCGGGCGTGGTGGCACATGCCTGTAATCCCAGCACTTGGGAGTCTGAGGCAGGAGGATCACTGTTAGTTCAAGACCAGCCTGGGCTACATAGTAAGTTCCTGGTCAGTCTCAACTACATAGTGAGACCCTGTCTCAAAAAACAAAACAAAAGAAATAACATACATTTGGTTTTTTTGGTATCGGAGATTGAACTCAGGACCTGAGCTTGCAAGGCAGTTGGCAGAACCACTGAGCTAAATCTCCAGCCTATGAAATAACATATGTTAAGCATGTAACTCACTACCGAGCACACAACAGCAATTCTTAACTCACTGATATTAAATGAGCAAAATAAAGGTAACACTGGCTAATAAGAAAACATACTAAATGTTTACTCACAGGCAGCTTCAGGGTCAGCTCTGTCAGGGGATACTTCTTGATCAGCGTCTTCTTCCCCAAACAACTGGCTATAATTTTAAGGTAGTAAATATTAGTGAATGAGGCATTTGAACAAATGTAATAATTTTTCCTACTTTCCTCATAAATAACATATTGCTACATGTTTAGTAGGAATAAAGAGCAAACGACTCATAAATTACATTCCATAAACCAAAGAGAATTAAAGCAACCTGTTCAGATAGCTTTCATGCTAACAGCCATAACACAAGATCTACATGCATTTCTATCATCTAAACTCTGTACAATTCTGATGTTAAAATCTGTGATCAACAAATTACCAGCCTGTATAGGCCTTCTTGAGATGTTTCAACACCAGAATAACACTTGTTAAGTATATCTACAGCTAGGTGTCCTTTTTTTTTTGGTACTGGACATCGAACTGGGGACCTTGCGCTTGCGAAGCAGATGGTGGAACCACTGAGTTAAATCCCAGGCCCCAGCTAGGTGTTCTCATTACACACCTGCTATGCGCAAGTCCTGTGACAGGTGGGGATAATCAGCAGTGAACTAGACCCTTTTATTTTAATGGTAGTATATATATTTTATCTACTGCACAGCGTCTTAGAAATCAGGATGGAACTTGCAATCTTTGTCTCAGCCTTCCAGGGTGCTTAGGTTATAGGCATGTGCTACAAGTGGCACTTACGGGGGCATGGAAGTGGGGTGCCCTGCAGTTTGAAGCTAGAGCCTTGTGGATGCTACTAATCCCTCTACATCATAGCTACATTCTAACCAAAAAAATTTTTTTAAACAGCAGTGGGGATCAAACCTAGGGAATGCTGACCTAAATCCCCAGCCATTAGTAAATGTTTGCAGTACATAATGATTACACTCATTGTGGGGTGGGGAATCCGTATAGTGTGTGTGTGTGTGTGTGTGTAATGTATAACACACCTATAGTGTGTGTGTGTGTGTGTGTGTGTGTAATGTATAACACACCTTAATTTTATTTCCCTTTTCCACTACCCAGTCCCTTTTAAATATTTTATTTTGAGCTGGGTGTGGTGGCGCACGCCTATAAATCCCAGCAATTGGGATGCTGAGGCAGGATTGCTGGGAGCTCAAGGCCATTTGGGCTACATAGTTTAAGGCCAACCTAAACTACAGAATGAGACTCTATTGCATAAATAAATAAATAAATAACAACAACAAAAAAAAGGAAAAAATTATTTTGATAGTTTCTTACTAACATGCCAGGGTGGCCTCAAACTTTCAACTGTCCTGTCTCAGACTCCCAAGGAGCTGGGATTAGAGGTGTGTACCAGGACAGCCAGCATTTGTCTTTTTTACTGATTAAAGAAATACATTATGGATCATAATCTTTTCCCCCACATATTATTTATGCATCATTTAATGTCTTCTGATAAGAGGTACCTAATAGATTTGAACATATCATTTTTTCCTTTCATTGTTTATTTTGTAGTTTAAGAAACTGTTCTCTAATCACAAGGATAACTTCCTCCTACAAGGTTTAGTCGGCTAGTCTCAACCCTTAATCCATCTAGACTTAATTTTTCTCTGTTATCCACATTGGGGATTGAACCGAGGGTGTTTGCACTGAACTATCATCACCAGGCTTTATTTTTCATTTTGGGTCTCACTAACCAACTCAACTACCAGTTTTGTGATTGAACTTATGATCCTCTAGCCTCAACCTCCAGAGTGCTGGGATCACAGGTCTGTACCATGATACCACGCTTAAGACTTAATTTTAAATTATGGAATAAAATCACTTCCCACATTGACACCAACTACGACTCTATCTTTTATTTAATCCCTTCTTTCACTTGAGATCTCTATGACCTTGATTATGAAATCTACAGTCTGTCCCAAGATGTGTTTATCCCTACACCAGCAACATATCAATTATTTTTAGATGTGAAATTGTTTTTGCTTAAGACAAGGCCTCAGGGGGTGAAGGGAGGGCAAGGACAAGGGGAAAAAATGAGAACCAAGACCTGTCATATAAAGGTACAAGATCCCAATGATGAATGTAACTGTACTGTATACCTAAAATGTACCAATAAACTAAAAAAAAAAAGAGACAAGATCTCACTTTGTAATGCAGGCTGATTTGGGACTCACTAAGTAGACCAGGATAGGCTCCACCTTGCAATCCTTCCACTTCATCCTCCCAAGTGCTGAGATTACACGCCCGACCACCACTCCTGCCCACAGTAAATCTTGACATTTGTTAGGACAAACTGGCCCATCACCTTTAGAAGTGTTTCAGCTCCCCAGTCTCTAATCTTCCATATACATTTTTACTTATTTGAACTCAAGAGACTTTGTGCACACTAAGCATGTTTCTACCCACCACTGAACCATACCCTCAGCCCCTTTTACATTTTTTAACTAGCTCAACAAGTGCCAATAAAATTTATAATAAGATCTTAATGAAACTATAAATCAATTTGAAAACAAATGACACCGATAATACTGAGACTTCTAATCCATAAACACATTCTCTTACTTGTTACTTATATTCCAACAGTCATTAATTTTCTATGTTGGGTCTTACAAATTTTATTTTTTATATCCTAAGATTTATTCTCAGGAACTTTGTATTTTTCCTTTCTACAATACTGGGGCTTGGAGCCAGGTATGGTGCCACATGCCTGTAATCCCAGCACTCAGGAGCCTGATGCAGGAAGATTGCCATGAGTTCCAGGCCTGGGCTACATACACAGTGAGTTCATGGCCAGCATGAACTATATAGTGAGACCCTGTCTCAAAGAACCAATAAAAAGCCGGGCTTGGTGGTGCAAGCCTGTAATCCTAGCACTTGGGAGGCTGAGACAGGAGGATTGTGGTGAGCTTGAGGCCAGCCTGAACTACATGAGATCAAGGCCAGTCTGGACTATATAGTAAGACCCTGTCTCAAAAACAAAAACCTGGGTATCGATTCCAGGAATTACGATCTACTTAGAAAAGCAGTCCAGCACTGAGCAACTTCTCCTGTTGCCCTTTCCAAACATATTATTCTGAGGCAACCTCTTGATAAGTTGCTGAAGATGGCCATGAACTCACAATCCTCCTGCTTCTGCTTTGCAAATAACTAGGATAGCTGGGTGTTATGGAGCATGCCTGTAGTAACAGCTCTTGGGAGGCTGAGGCAGCAGGATCACAAGATTGAGGACAGCCTGGGCTACATAGTAAATTCAGGGCCAGCCTGAACTATCAAGGGAGACCCTGCCTCAAAAATAAATAAAATAAAATAAGCTGGGCATAGAGGCGCATGCCTGTACTCCCAGCACTTGGGAGGCTGAGGCAGAAGGATTGCTGTGAGTTCGAGACAAGCCTGGACTACATAATAAATCTCAGGTCAGTCTCAAGTACATAGTGAGACCCTGTCTCAAAAAACAAAAACAACCGGGTGTGGTGGCGCTCGCCTGTAATCCCAGCACTCGGGAGGACCTCTGTGAGTTCAAAACCAGCCTGGACTACACAGTGAGTTCCAGGTCAGTCTCAACTACATAGTGAGACCCTGTCTCAAAAAACCCAGAAACAAAAACAAACAAAAAATAAAATAAAATAGCTAGGATTACCAGTATGCACTGATATATCCCAGTTCATTTCCCAATTCTCATGCCAGTATTTTTCTTTTCTTTTTTCTGATACTGGGGATTGAAGTTAGGACCCTGAACTTTTGAGGCAGGTGCAGCACCACTGAGCTAAACTGCCAGCCCTATTTTTCTTTTCTTTTTATTTTTTGGTGTCATTGTGCAATCTACATAATAGAACACTAGACTATCAAACAAAAGCAACAATAATGAACATTCTCATCTCTTTTTTTTTTGAGACAGGGTATTGCTATGTAGTTGCTGACCTTGAATTCATTATATAGCACAGGATGGCCCCAAACTCTTGCGGATCTACTTCTCAAGTCTCCTGAATGCTAGGATTATAGGCGTGTACCACTAAGCCTGGATGAACATCCTCATCTTGTCACTCATTTCAAAACTAAATTTTAAAAATTTAATCACTCCAAGTAATGCATGTGGGCCTGGGTTCAATCCCAAGTACCAAAAAAGAAAAAAAAGTAATGCATGTAATAAGTATATGGATGGCATGTGGTGAGAACAAGGATTCTGACCAACAGAATGGGAGTTTACATATAAGGAGAAAATACTAAAATGATTTATGTACTAATACAGAGTTGGAGAGTTTAGACAGATACACAAATATCTGTAGGTATGTGCAGAGGTCAGCATAAACATTTTTTGTTATGTCAACTAAGAGGCCTAAAATGATACTACAGTAGTATTCCTATACACCTAGATCTCGATTTCTACTAGAGTCCAGAGTTTTTTAAAGCAGCACAATAAAGCAGTACTGAGACTTCCTGGACTACTGCTTGACCTACATAGTGAGTTAAAGGCCAGCCTAAACTACACAGTGAGACCATTTCAAAAAAGACTTATATGTCTATATACATTTTTTTGTATCAGGAATTGAACTCGGGTACTTGCGCTTGCAAGGCAGGCGGCAGCACCTCTGAGTTAAATCTCTGGCCCCTATATGTCTATATTTATGAGTGAGACTGTCTTGCAATTTTCTTATACCATAACAGCTTTAACTGGATTTGGTATCAAAGACACGCTACTTTTATAACGTGAACTAAGTAGTATTCCTTTTTTAAAAATTTATCTGGAATAGTTTATGTAAGATTAGGATTTCTTACAAGTATAAGGTAATTCATGTAAAAAATAACAGGGCTGGTAGATTATTTGGAATAGTTTAAACTACTGATTAAATTTTTCTAAGGTAAAATGCATTCAGGCAATTTTTTTTCTTTTCTTTTTGGTTCGAGACAGGATCTTGCTATATAGCTCAGGCTAGCCTCAGCCCAGCCTGGCCTTGAACTCACAGCAATCCGCCTGCCTCAGCTTCCCAACTACTGGGATTACAGGCATGTGCCACCATGCCCAGGTGGGCTTACTTTTTTAAACACTTACTACTCTAATTATGTAAACATAGGATAATTGGGCCAGGGATTTAGCTCAGTAGTTCCAGCCTTGCCTTGCAAGTGCAAGGACCCAAGTTCAATCCCCGGAACCAAAAACAAAACAAACAAACAAATATAAGGATAACTTCCTACTTTTAATTTTTATAAGATAATATAAAAACATTTTTATCAAATTTATTCAAGTATTGACTGGTTTAAAGCTTTTGTACATAGGGAGGGGAGGGGTCTTGAGGGAGGCAATGGGATAAAATAATATTTAATAATTTAAAAAAAAAAAACTGGTTGAAATCCCAAGTGATACTGGGAAGAGTACACAAACAAACATGCAGCCCAAGTGACATTGAGGGTAAACTGTTAAGTGTTTAAGTCAGTTTTGCAAGGTTTTAAGAAAAATGTGTATCATTAAAATTTTCAATATACTGGCTTATCTTTCTCTTATTTTTCTTACCATCAATCTATTCAGTGATGAAATTGTTGTGTATTGTTCTTATTTATCCTATTTATTTTATTAAGTAATCAGTTCTGCCAGGATTTTTTTTCATACTTCAATCATCTCTTTACTATTTTGTTATTCTTTTAAGTTTATTTTGTGGTTCATTTTCTCACATAAACTGGATTCTTAAGTCACTAATGTTCAGTTTTCTTCATATCTATAAACTTTTCTTCCTATTACCACATTTGATAGATCCTACGGGTTTCAAGAAGTGTTCTCCACTATCACTACAAAGCTGTTCCCCACTATGCACACAGGCCCTGGGTGTTGAACCCACAGCCTTCATACTGAGCTACATTCCCAGCCCTTCTCTTTCTCTTTTTGAGACAACGTCTAAGTCACCAAATTGACCAGGCTGGGTTCACACTTGGCAATCCCCCTACCTCAGCCTCCTAGACTTCTGGAATTACAGGTATGTGTTGATTTTTTTTGAATCACTGAGTTATTTATAAGTACATTTTTTATTTCCAAATATATGTATTTGTATTTAGTTACATGCCTGTCTCCAGTATCCGCAGCTACTTATCCAACTAAGCTTCCCAAGTCGTCTGTGGCATATAAGGAATGTTGTCTAATTTAAATTAATACAAAAAAAGGGGCCGGGGATTTGGCTCAGTGGTTCCGCTGCCTGCCTTCTGCCTTGCAAGCACAAGGTTCGATCCTTGGTACCACCAAAAAAAAAAAAAAAAAAAAAAAAAAATTTTAATACAAAAAGTACCACAAGAAAGCTACCAAAATGTCCTTCGCCATATTTAAATACTGTAAGTACAATCTCTGTATTTAAATAAAAATGACATCATTTCCCATCATCAGTACTGAAATGTCCAGAAATATATACTCTCTTACTTGAACAAATACTTTGCCCACACGATGCAATGAATGGGTTCTGAAGGTGTATTACGAATTGTACAGCCAGGGAAAGTTCTCTGGGTTGGCTTAGGGTGACATTCATAACACTCGGTCACACCCTATAAAATCAAGACACAAAAGAAATTTATTCCATGGTGGTTAATTTTTCAACATTATATTCCTTCAACAGGTTTTATGCTGTCAAGATGTTTTAAAATTTTATTAACTCCAAAATCTTTATTTTACAAGCAAATAATCTCTTAATACAAAAACAGCCATAAAAGTCAACAATAGTCACAGCTAAGGCTGAGTTCTCTGACTCCTAAGCCAGTGAACATTAAACAACTCAAATAAAAATTCCTGTATAGGGCCGGGGATTTAGTTCAGTGGTTCTGCCACCTGCCTTGCAAGTGCAAGGGCCCGAGTTCAATCCCCAGTGCCAAAAAAAAAAAAAAAAAAAAAAAAAAAAAAAAAAAAAAAAAAAAAAA
>NW_022900931.1:55524965-55534801 GCF_012274545.1 Fukomys damarensis
CCTGGTACCAAAAAAAAAAAAAAAAATCCTGTACTTGAATGTGAAATAAAAAGTTTATAAGTACAAGAAAGACGATTTTCTACTCATTTCTCAAAAGTGAAAAATTGTTAAGTAATACTCATAACTATGATCTTAAAAAATCTCACAAAAATTAAGTAAATTCAAAGTAATCATTAATTTCAAGAGCTATCTGAATACATGGAAAATCCTATCACCAAACTTTGCTTGTTTATGTTTTGTCTTATTCTGTTTTTTTGATACCCAAGATCAAACTTGGGTCCTTGTGCTTGCAAGGCAGGCAGTACTTGTTTATTTTTGTTGGCACTCAAGTTTCAAGTTAAATGTACAGAATCTAAATCCTGGAAGAAGTCTATGAGTTCTTAGGTAATTTTTCAAAACAGTCAAATGAATCATCTTTTTCTGATCACCAATTCTCAACATCAGTTTTTTTGTTTTTAAATTATTTGAGGGCCAGGGATTTAGCTCAGTGGTGACACCTCCTGCCTCGTAAGCACAAGGTCCAAATTTGATCTCCGGTACCAAAAACAAAAAAACAAAATAAATAAATAGTTATTTGAACACAGTCATCCTTTGGGAGGGGCAGGGATTCAGCCTGGCCTTGAACTAGCTGGCCTCCAACTAGCAATCCTACTGTCTCAGCCTCCTGAGTCCAGGCTCAGCTTCTCAATAATACTATTCCAAGAGTTTCAGAGTTTTCTCCCTCATCTTGTGCCCTTGACCTTACAATATACTTTCTTGGGGACAGTCATATAGCAAGCAGTTATGTCTTATATTAGGGGGAAAAAGAGAACTATTATTTAATCTGTCAACAGATACAGTCTCCATTTATTCAACTAAATAGAATACACACTGACATGTACAATAGGCTTTGTGAATGAGTCTAAAAATCCTGCAAGGGTAATTTTTTTTTTTTTTTTTTTTTTTTTGGTACTGGAGATCAAACTCGGGCGGCCCTTGTGCTTGCGAGGCAGGCAGCAAAACCACTGAGCTAAATCCCTGACCCTTAGGGTAATATCTAACAGTTCAAATAAATCAAACAGTCACAATTTTTAACATGAATAAACTGCCAAAATCTATCAATTAAAACCAGCAAATATTATGCATAGTGGGTTTTTTCCCATAATGTCATAAGGTTTAAAAACCTGCACAATTCTCCAAATATATTTGTAATCTTTAATTTCTTTATACACCTCAAAGAGAAAATATCTGAACAAATAAATCACAATGTTGGGATTTTACAAAACTGGATTATTAGTATTTGTCCTACTATTCCTTAGCTTTAAGTATTTGAAACATAGCCAGGAGTGGTGGTGCATGCCTGTAATTCCAGCACTTCCACTGTGCGTTTAAGACCAGTCTGAACTATATAGCAAGTCCTTCTCTCAAAAAAAAAAAAAAACTGAAATATTTAAAAGATCACCCCGAAAAGTTTTCAAAGTTCTTTTCAGAGATATACATATACAGATAAAAAGTAACTTATTGATTCAGTGCTGGGGACTGATAGTAAGCATGTACTCTACCAATCTATCTCCCAGACCAAAACACTTTAGAAGCCTGGTTTGCCATGTATCAACCACAGCATGGCATGTAGTCTCGTGCTACAAAGAATTATTTTAAAAACACGTTTGCACCCCCCCCATACTGGGAATCAAATTCAGGATCTTACACTTGTCAGGCAGGTGTGGCGCAGCTGAGCTACATCCCCAGCCCTACAAAGAATTTTTTAATGGTAAGATTTAATACTTTTTCTGAATCGTTGGCAGTACTGGGGATTGCACCCACAGCCTTTGAACTGAGCTGCATCCCGAGCCTGTTTTATTTTGAGGCAGAGGCTTACTAAGTTATCCAGGCCAGGCTCAAGTTTGCAATCTTGCAGGCTCATTGTCTCAGCATCCCAGAATGCTGAGATTATAGACACGCACCACCACCTCAGTTATGGATTTTAACATTTAACTAAATGAAACAAAGTGACACAGCTGAGAGATTTCTGCCCCTAGTCTTTTAAAGTACCTTTACAGCATCCTGACTTCCAGAGGGAGGATGACACAGGCAGGAAACTGAACCCAGAGCCTCAAGTATATCATCCTAAATTTTACATGGCATGAAAATCCTTACATCTTTTACTGGCGTGTGTATATTATAAAAATTCAACATCTACTTCTTCCTTCCATAAGGCTCAAGTAAATATTTAGAAAGTCAAAAACAAAATTGTTCTTTACCTTTTTGATAGTAGTTACTTGTCCAAGATAACCAGCAGTCCCACTCTCAATAAGAGGGATATCAGCTGCCAGACACATCCTATTAACATGGTTTCGGGCAGCTGAAAGATAAATACTAGTTAACAAGATTTTTTTTTCCTTGGTACCAGGGATCAAACTCAGGACCTTGCAATTTCAAGGCAGGCAGCAGAACCACTGAGTTAAATCCCTGGCCCAAGATTTTTAAAACACAAATTGCCTACCTTTAATTAGAATGAACCAAGATACTTCATGCAAAGGTATAAGATCCCAATGATGAATGTAACTGTACTGTTTACCTAAAAAGTACCAATAAACTTAATAAAAAAAAGAAATAAAAATGTTGTACTAGACCACCCTTTTCAAAACTAACTTTTTCATGTCCAAATCTTAAGATTTGAGAACTCCAAAAATTATTGGTTATTGTATTTAGACATTATTGACTCAAAATTGTTTACATATGTTTAAATGGAAACTGTATCTTCCCCTCAGTGGAAAACTAATTTTAATTTGAACTAATAGTAGACACTTTAAAAATAGTAATTAAAACACAGGTAGATAATCTTGCACAGGCCAAAAAAAAAATTAGAATGAAATTTTTTGCTTTATTTTTTTTCTGAAGCAGAATCTCACTATGTAGCCTAGGACAGCCTTGAACTCAATGATCCTCCAGCCTCACCCTCCCAAGTCCTGGGATTTATAGGCATGGACCATCTTACATAACTAATTTCAAACTATTCTAAGAGACATACAACCAGATATGAAGCATAAGAGATTTAAACCACAAACACAGTCCAGGAAAATCACCCTTAATATCAAAATCTTACTATTTGTGGTGATGGTGATCAACCCAGGGCCTCACATGCATGTTATACAAATGCTCTATAACCCCAACCCTAGAAATAATTTTTAAATTACAAAATTCCAAGGTGCTAGGGCTAGGCATGTAGTTTACTTAGCATACACAAGGCTCTGATATTAATCACCAGCAGCAAACAAACAAACTAAAGACAGCAAAAACCCCAACCTAGGCCAGCATGGTGGCACACACTATAATGCCAGCACTCAGGAGACTGAGGCAGGAAGACCTCCGCAAATTCAAGGACAGTCTGGGCTACATAGTGGGTTCAAGGCCAGCCTAAACTACAAAGTGAGACCTTGTCTCAAAAAACAACCACAGGGCTGGGGATTTAGCTCAGTGGTTCCTCTGCCTGCCTTGCAAGCACAAGGACCCAAGTTTGATCCCCGGTGCCAAAAAAAAAAAAAAAAAACACAAAAACCCTCAACCTGCTACTTTTCTCTTCTACTGCCATACCTTGGTCAAAACAATGTGATCCTTAATTTACCACCATTCTTCTGTAATTATCAGGTAATACATGGAAGCAAGTAAAAAATGTGGAATATCACTTGAATTGGAATTTTTAAAAAATCTTACCTCTGTTATCTAATGCATTCATAACCAAAATAAACTGTCGAAAAAATTCCACGTTGTAGTCAGGGCTACAAAGCAAAGCAAAAAAGATCACCAAACTTAGCCTTACACATGATACTCACAGTATGCTTCAAGGTCTTTAAAAGTACCAAAATAACTGTTAGGGGTATATACACAGTAAGATTTGATTTTTTCCAAACTTAAGCAGATTTAAAAGAAATTATTTCCCTTAAATTTGTATCCTTTTTGGCCAGCAACCTAGGGCACATGAACAAGATCTCAAATAGGCAGAAAGATGGCATAACCTCACTAGTCTCACCAGGCCTTCTCAGGGCAGCGAGTGCCTGGGAACACACAAAGAACACATTCCCAGGATCGACATGGCTTACAGCTTCACCTCACATGGTCAGGATCAGCAGGGTTCAGGCCCCTAGGGTCTCTCTCTGCTTTTAGCAGTACTGGGAAAGTAACATGGGGTAAAATGGTTACAGAGCTATAGGCAGGTCTGGAGAACAATCAGAATAAAAAATAAGTTGGAGATAAAAACGCCCTGAGAAAGTATAAGACTTTTTCTAATTCTAGTACCTCAAATAAGAACTATTTTTAACAGTACTACTTTTATAGTAATGTACTTGTTAGCTAGGGAACAAGTACAGATAATGGGTAATTTAGGGACTAGTGTTGTATACCTCAGTAATAGAGCACTTGCCCAAAGCCCTAAATTTAATCCCTGGCACTAGAGGGAAAATAACACACAGTTCCTCGTTCCAACACCTCCAAAATTATATATTTACTCTATTTTTACTGAGACAAGTGTACCCCAACCAACATAGTGACGCATGTTCATAATCTCAGCACTCCGGATTGCTATGGGAGGAGGATCTTAAATTTGATGCTAGCCTGGGCAACATAGCAACAATGTGTCTAAAAGAGAAAAAAGTGGGCTGGGGTGTAGCTCAGCACCAAGGTCCAGAATTCAATTCCAGGGACAGGGCTGGGGGTCGGGTGAGAGATGTCTGTCACTGCACCACTACAATTCCCAGTGTCATATCACAGAAGCCAGAGTCCTAATAAATATATTTTGGAAGAAAACTTTTCAAACTGAAATCGATCAGAATGAAATATATTTAGAAGTCTGAATCATCATACACAAGGACATTTTATAGTTTAAAATACCTTCTTAATGTGGAACAAGAATATAATGTTCACTAAGTTTCTAAGCAATGAATGCATTAAAAACATTAAAATATCTCATCACTTATTTTTTTTAAACAGCAGAATGATTTTGTGTTTACATTTTGGCTAACAAAAATACCTTAGGGTTCAAAAGTTTAATTAAAAATTCATAGCAAACACAACTACTCAAAATAATTATTACATACTTCATGATGCTGTCATGATAAGCTACAATATTAGCTTTTGGGTAAAACTGTAGAACACTTTCTTTGGCAACCTGGAAAACAAACAGTAAATTACTATAACATCTGTTTGTATTTCAAATCTACTTATAAGACACAAGGACTGTTATCTCACATAGTAACTTCATGTCAAACTCTAAAAAGTGATAAAATCTCATTAAGCTACATAATTTATAAAATAACAGGAAAGCCCTCAACACCATCACATGTACCAAATGCATTCTATATGAAAACTGAAATTAAAAATAGCCAAGCACACCCCATAGGTGTGTGTCTATATACTTCCAGCTACTCACAGGGCTGTAGCTGAAAAGATCAAAAGCTCAAGGCCAGCCCTAGCAATTAGTGAGACTTTGTTTCAAAAATAAAGAAAGCTGGGACTGGCAGCCCAGGCTTGTAGTGGAGACACTTGAAAGGCTAAGGCAGGAACATCAAGGCCAACCTGCACTACAAAGTGCATTTAAATCAGCCTAGACTACACAGTAAGATCCTGTCTCAAAAAAAAAAAAGTGAGGGGTTGCCACCGAGATCACAGCTCATCGGTTAAATAACAGAGTGCCTCACACAAGTGAGGTCCCAGAACCACA
This sequence comes from Fukomys damarensis, assembly GCF_012274545.1. Taxonomy (NCBI): domain Eukaryota; kingdom Metazoa; phylum Chordata; class Mammalia; order Rodentia; family Bathyergidae; genus Fukomys; species Fukomys damarensis. The sequence continues at coordinate 55,530,661 of NW_022900931.1, forward strand.
AATATATATAAAAAAACATGAAATGCTATAATCAAGTGTCGTTCATTCATTTACTTAACAAGACCCTCAGTGTAAGACACTGATTATAAAACCATCCAGGTAAGTTTAACTGCAAACCACAAAGATGCACATTGTTATAGACCTCACTGGATAAAGAAGTCAAAAAACAAAAAATGAAAAGGGAGAAACAAGTGGAAATCAGACAAAATGGCTGGTAACAAGGCAAAGGAAAAGACGTTTTGAGATCCCAAATCAGCCAGACGCAGTGGTGCACACCTGTAATGCAACACTGGGGAGGCCAAGGCAGGAAGGTCAGTTTGAGTTCAGTCAACGTGGAATACAGTTCTCCCCCCAAAAAGTCAAAATTGTGAAGAAGGTTGAAGCTTCTCACAAAAAAGTCACCTTCTATGGAGTTAGGAAAACTAGCCTCATCCAAAATAAACCATCAAGGGCCCAGGATTCAGCTCAGTGGTTCCACCACCTGCCTCTCAAGTGCAAGGGCCTGAGTTCGATCCCTGGTACAAAAGAAAACTAAACAAACCATCAAAGATTTAAATATGAAAGACACATAATAATTACTCCAATTACAAGGTTATAACACAATTCTATTTCCTTTGTAGACTAAAAATGGAGAGCTTAGTCTTTAGCCTTCTACTTAATGTATCTTTTTACTCTTAACAATCCTGCATCTAAAGAAACAGTTGTACCTCTTTTCTCTCACAGAATAGGCAGAATTACTTTGCTATCATAAATAAAAGATCCATTGGGGGTAATAGAAACAGTATGAGAAATACTTACTTGTGCTTTTGATCTTCCAACATGTTTCTTTTGAAACAAAAACTGCCTGTTGAGGTTGCTGACATCAATAGTATCCAGGTCAATCTACAAATGCATAAAACCCAGGTAAATTACAAATGTTCTGGTCTGTCAGAGCAACAATCCTCAGCATCCATAACTCAGAACTTTTTTTTTTTTCTTGGTACCGGGGACTGACCTCAGGAACTCCCACCAGGTGATGCACACCACCGAGCTACATCCTTGGTCTACTTTGTTCGAGACAGGGTCTTACTATGCAGTTTGGATTGGCCTTGAACTATCTATGTAGTCTAGGCTGGCCTAGAACTCATAGCGATCCTCCTGCCTCAGATGCCTGGCTAGAACTACTCATATTTGCCACATTAGAAAAGAAAATACATGGATCAGTCAGGCAAAAATTGTTATAAATGTAAAAATAACACATATGAAAAGAACTAAGACTATCAAAGATACCCTCTCTAAACTACATTTAAGGGGCCTGGGATTTAGCGCAGTGGCCCTGCAAGCGCAAGGTACCAAGTTCGATCCCCAGTATCAGGGAAGAAAAAAAAAAAGAGAGAGGGAGAACTGGGGCCAGGGATTTAGCTCAGTGATTCTGCTGCCTGCCTCACAAGCACAAGGTCCAGAGTTCCATCTCCAGTACCAAAAAACAAAACCAAAAACACACCTCAAGGAATAAAACGTGAATTTACTGAAAATATAAAACTTGTCTATCAACCTAATTCTTCTTTCAAATCCAATATAAACTTTATTGTGCCTTTTTATTAAATAATACATGACAGCCAGGCGTGGTGGCGCACCCCTGTAATCACAGTACTCGGGAGACTGAGGCAGGAGGATCACTGTGAGTTCGAGACCAGCCTGAGCTAGCTACATAGTGAGTTCCAGGTCAGTCTCACTACATAGTGAGACCCTGTCTCAAAAAACAAACAAATAAATAAATAATACATGACATAAATAATATATGGCAAATAGGTTTACTAAAGTTTTGCAGTATTCTGTAATTTGTACTTTTATATATACAATTCACTTGCAATTACTACCTGAGGTCTGAAAGGAAATTTTCTAGACAGTTAAAAAAAAAAAAAAAATTCCCTTTTTGTTTTGGTGGGTACTAGAGATTGAATCCAGAGAGTGTTCCTGCTACACTCCAGCCCTTTTTCTAAAGTTTTTACTTTAAGACAGGATCTCCCTAATTAGCTCAGGCTAACCTAGAATTTGAGATGGTCCTGCCTCTGCCTCCCAAATAACTAGGATTATGCTCCAGACTGCTCTGCCATTTAGTGTCATGTTTTAAGTTTTCTACTGCTGCTTAAAAGTAAATATAAGGGGGCTGGGGGGGTTAGCTCAGTGGTTCCACCACCTACCTCGCAAGCGCAAGGTCCCGAGTTCAATCCTTGGTACAAAAAAAAGTAAATATAAAGAAGCTGAGCATGGTAGAGCTTGCCTATAAGATACTGACTCAAGTGAATGAGACACGAGGATCCCATCCAGTTCAAAGCCAGCTTGGGGCACAGACAGTTCAACGCCAGCTTGGGCTGACCATGATTCAAAAGAAAGAAAACATGTTTTCTCAAAGGTCTGATCAGCTTTTTGTCATTTCTTTTTACTTAAAAAAGCAAATATGAGGAAAGAAAAAAAAATAACAGCTTTAAACATTTTCATTCCATTTCAATAAGCTTATATAAATAACAATCAAATGAGAATTGTGAAACACGCTAATACTTTTGGCTATAATTTGTGACAATCATCTAAACATTTATTTGTACTTCCTAAATTTAATACAAAAATTAAATTAAGCCTGGCACGGTGCCCCCTACCTGTAATCCCAGGTAGCCTAAGGCTGAAGCAGAACCACTGCAAATTCTAGACTAGCCTAGGAAGTTAGTGAGGGCACACATCTGTAATCCCAGCACTCAGGAGGCTGACCATCACTGAGTTCAAGGCCAGCTTCAGCTATGTATCATGAGTTCCAGACCAGCCTGAACTACAGTGAAAAGGGCAGGCAGTGTAGCTCAGCCCTCCCTGGTTTCCATCCCCACCACCACAAAAATCAAAATTAATTTCACACACATACATATATATACATATATATATGTGTGTGTATACATATATATACATATATATACATATGTATATATAGTATACATATATATATACACATATATATATGTATACATATATACACATATATATATGTATACATATATACATATATATATTTTGTTTGTTTGTTTGTTTGTTTTTGGTACCGGGAATCGAACTCGGGTGCTTGTGTTTTCGAGGCAGGCGGCAGAACCACTGAGCTAAATCCCTGGCCCCCAAAAAATATATTTTTAAAAAGTATAACCATTTATTTTTCAAGCGCTTAAACTTACTACCTCGCCTATGACAAAATAATTCTTTTAAACATGTATCAGAAGTTATCAGCACATTAGGACTTCTGGTAGAGAACCGCATCAGATATGAAAACTAACCAAAGAAAAAACGCGTCCTTTCCCTCCAGTCATTCATAATGACTGCCACCTCTACTTTTTTATTCCGCGTTTACACATTATGATAAACTCCTCCGGAGCAAGTTTGAAAAAAGAAAACAAAACAAAACAAAAAAAACACTTTAACTCATATTCAAGTTCCAGGCAATGTCCTTGCAGAGAAATAGCGTGATTTAAACTTTGTGACTTCCTGTCATTAATTTTCAAAGACAAGGTCCCGCTATGTAGCTGAGGCTGGCCTCGAACTCTCCGCATTCCTCTCGCCTCAGCCTCCAAGGTTTACAGGCGTGCATCACCACGCACGGCTCTGTCATTGTCAACAAGGCAAAAGTTAAAATCCTAACGGCTTTAATGAAGTAAGCTACCCGGCGGCGAAGAGTGCGAATGCAACGGTTATGCTACTTGGTTCGTCACCCAAAGAAAGTTTCTAAACCTCATTGCATCTCACTTTCCTCATCTGTTAAAAATAAAATGGAATGAAAATGTTTGCCCCCGCAGAGTGGCAGTTAAGATCAAATGAGTTAATGCGTGCACACCGCTTGGGACGAGCGCTCAGATGTGTCGGTACCATCACCACTGTTTGCGGACCTGGGTCATTATTCCTGAACTGGGGGGAAACCTCCGAATTTAAGTCCTAACAGCCACGAGGGAGTCAAACAATCACCTCCTACATCCCATCGCAGCCGCGAAACAGTTTTGAAGTGAAAACAAAAACAAAAACCACGAAGCCGCACGCACGCCCTGGAGGCGCCACAAACTGGCGGGGTCCGGGACGGAGGGGGCGCCCCCGCGGCACAGCGCTCGGAAGACCCCAGCCGGGCCTCTGGGGG